>NC_089494.1:10930176-11230176 GCF_036850765.1 Saccopteryx bilineata
ATTCCTTTGTGAATTCAATTAGCCCAGACTGTTACTTCATCCTATAACTATGACTTGTCACACATTGGAAGTCACACATTGGAAATACGCATGGGGAAACGGTCATCTCCTCTAGTCATCAAAGACATGTACATTAACGTAAGTCTGGAATATCATTTAACCCTGACTAAGTTAGCAAGAAAACAAACCAGTAAACTCCAAAGGCCTCCATGAGCGCGTGCCCGGCTCTTGGACAAGCGAGGCTGAGCGGTGGGTGGAGTCTATGATGGCGGAGTCGGTGGAGCTCCCATCCGAACCCTCCGGCAGCCTCTGTCAGGGACCCAAGGTCAACTTGTCTGTGCAGGAAGGCTGGAGAACAACCAACTATTCTTTTCTGCAAGTCGCTGTCCTGAGTAAGGGACTGTAGTAGGTCTTTTTTTAAAAAAAAACTTAAGGGACGTATCCACCAGATGCCACGTGTCCTTTTGGAATGAACCCGGCATGTACAAACTAGCTGTGAAGGATATTAAGGGGTCAGTTGGGGAATTCAAGTATGGAATGAGTATTAGATGATATTAAGGATCGTCATTAGTTTTCTTGGCCGTGATCATGTTATTTTGACTGTGTTAAGAAAACGTTATTTTTCAGACGCACCTCCTGAAGTATTCAGGGTTGGAATGCCCTGATGTCTGTGATTTACTTTAAAATACCTTGGCATTTTTAAATGAATAAAAAGACCCAGAATGTTATACTATGTTACCTAGAAATTCTTCTCCTAGGAATTTTCCTAAGGAAATAATTTAATAATAGAAACATTTATTAAAGATGTGTAAAGATCATTATGCATAGTAGCAAAGAGAAAACACTTAAGTGAGTCGCAGATAGTTGGGGGAAAAAAAATGAAATTGATTAATTTAATTTAGATGAACTCAGTAAGCTATCAGCCAGTCATTTAAAAACAATGATTGCAAAAATAAGGACACACTTGGAAAATTACTTATGACTCAATGCTAATTTTTAAAAAATCAGAATATAAAATTGTATTATTTGCACTTCGTATGCATATAAACATTGTGTAAGATGGTGGGACTGGACTATAGGTGTTTTGTTTTCTACTTTTCCTTAATGTTATCTTTTAAATAGAAAAATTGTTAATGTAAAAAAGTAAGAGTAGGAAAGAATAGCGAGAGCTCAAGTTGGAGGTTTTATAGAGTCAATGTCTTGAAGAGCAGTTGATGACTACCCAGATTTTTTTATCCTTTTTTATTTAGGGCATGTTGGAGCCCCAGGAGAGAAGGGCTGGTCGGGGGTCCCAGGGCTCAGAGGACCACCAGGAAGGCCAGGGCTGCCTGGCCCCTCTGGACCACCAGGATGTCCAGGTACCTTGAAAGGAAGCCTGGAACCTTCTGAGCACTATCTATCTCTTGGTGTATCAGAAAGAGCCAGCTTTCACTTTGACTTGGGTTCCGCTCTGGTTTTGCCATTTGCCAAACCTGTAACCTTGAACAAGTCACCTAAAGTTGCCTATTCCTTACCCGTCAGCTGGAGCCAACCTTGTCTTACTGGGTTGGTCAGGGAGTAAATGAAGCCAGCACCTATAAGGGGCCTAGCAGGGTGTCAGGTACAAAGGGAAGGCGTGACCAATAGAAGCTCCTCCCCAGCCCTTCCTGATGTACCTGCCATTCAGGGTGCGAGTTTTCTTTTCTCCTTTACATTGAAGGTAAAGATCACACATACAGCACCACACTTCCGTGGCTCCTCTTTCAGCCAATTCAGAATAAAGTGAGAGTTTAAAATCCTCATTAGCAACTAATAGCTCAAAAGTGTCTTTTCTTCCTCTGAGGTTAAGTGTGTTTTTCTCCCTTAGAGTTAGGAGGTCTAAAAAGAAAAAGTAATAAAACAGCGTTGCTGGTTAAAATGCCTCATGTACTAAGAACACAGATGACCTCCTCAGCGAATATAACTTAAGTATCATCTGCAAAACCTGCCTGTCATCCTCAGGTAATCAAGGGATGCCTGGGCCAATGGGACATCCAGGAGAAATGGGCGACCCTGGACCAAGAGGCCTCATAGGGTATCCAGGGACACCTGGTCTTCCGGGGATAAAAGGTAAGTCAAAAGGAAGCCTGACCCGTCAGAAAGATGCAGGTCAATGAGGGCAATTTCACAGTGCCTTTCCAGCACCACAGTGACGTTGCTCTTGGTCCTGGCTCCTCCGCACAGATGTCACTAGCACCTTCCTGTTCTTTCTTCAGGGCTTGAGACAGGGTTCGTCTAGTCTCCTGTCCTGCCTTGCACTGAAATGATCGTGTTACTGTCTCATATTTGGAAGGCATTCTCCCCAGTGTTTTCCATAGTGTTCACGTCCGTTCACTTATTCTCTCCCCAGATAGTTAAGCTCCTATTATGTCCTAGGTTCCAGATACTAGGTACAAGATTTTTTTTTTAAAAAAAATTTTAATTAATTTTTAGAGAGGAGAGAGAGTGTGTGTGTAAGAGAGAGAGAGAGAGAGAGAGAGAGAGAGAGAGAAGGGGGAGGGAGGAGCAGGAAGCATCAACTCCCATATGTGCCTTGACCAGGCAAGCCCAGGGTTTTGAACCGGCGACCTCAGCATTCCAGGTCGACGCTTTATCCACTGCGCCACCACAGGTCAGGCTAGGTACAAGATTTTGAAGAAAATAGACATGCTATTTATTTTAGAAAAAGCTTCATGGAGCTCATCATAGTTTAGTAGGAAAGACATATTAAATATATACCTGTAAATATATATATAGACTTATCAGTTGTGATAAATGGAAGGGAGAGAAAGAAAATTAAGATGCTATAGATGAAGTAGTATTCATTATCTTTGATAAAGAAACATTTATTCCTGGTTGGGTCTTTTGGTCTTTAAAGGTATAGTAGAGAGTTTATAATGTTGGTCTGGTTAATATAATGTAATATAATTATATGATTTATTTTAAACACATCTTTATGCCCTCCCCCATTCATCTCTGGTACTTACTCCTTTTCAGTTCATTTCTCTCATTTCAGAAAAAGTATTTTTCCCGTGGGTACTTTCTGTGTACCTCCAGCTCAGTGGTTCTCAACCTTTCTAATGCCATGACCCCGCAATACAGTTCCTCATGTTGCGGTGACCCCAAACCAAAAAATAGTTTTGGTGGCTACTTCATAACTGTAATTTTGCTACAGTTATGATTTGGAATGTAAATACCTGATATGCATTATGTATTTTCTGATGACTTTAGGTTAAGAACCGGTCTAGCGTAACAATTATATTGTATGACATTTGCTTGTTTAGAGGTCTTTCTCACCAAGTAGAACATGATTTTTTTAAAAGAAAGGGCTATTTTTATATCCTTGGCACTCAGTTGATACCAAATAAGTCCATTGGTTGGTTATTGTATTTTTTAAATTTATGAATACATTAAAACATGAAGGTAGTGGACGAACGGAAGGATGAACAAATGAGCTAGTAGCTACAAAAATGAAGGTCTCCACCTCAATCAGCAGTTGCAGGTACAGACCTTACCTGGTAGATCTATGTAACCAGGTTCCCACTGTCTCCTCTTTCTTCCCTCTCCTTCCACTTGCCTGTGCTGATCGACTCATACGTACATTAAGTTTTGGTAAAATGAAAGGTACCTCCCCTTGGAAGAGTTGGGAATCCTTTCCTTTGGCTTTAATCATATTATTGTTTTGAAAATCTGATGGTTTTCCACACTCCCACCTCTTCACTCATCAGAGAACTAGCTTTCAGATAACTGCGGCTTTCTAGCCAGTAGTAATGTGATGTGTCACCTGGAGCAGTTCTGCAGAGAGGGAAGCCTTCCATGTTAAAAGGTTGGTACGCAGGTGTTTGTAGGCAGCCAAATAACTTGATGCGGAAGGCTCTTATCACAAGACTTCTTGGTATTGCTTTTCTCCCTCTGCCTTGGCATTTTCAGTAATGTGTAGCCCAGTGGATCTGTGATCAACGTAAGGCTTCAAGCGAAATGAGAACGGTGTTATTTGAAGAGTTCCTCTGATGTTTGTGGCCGTTCCCTGCACCTATCAATCCCTACAGCCCTGCTGGGTCTTCTCTCACACTTTTGTGGATGTCTGTCAGGAAGATGATTTAACCTCACCACGCCTGTGGCATTCCTGAGTCCTCCCGTCCTTCTGACTCAGTCAGACAGCCAGGACTTCCGAGTGTCTGGGTGCCCTAACAACATATACACCCAGTTTGCCTAAAACGACAAAGCTCCACTTACCATGGTTGATTCTCCCTTTCCTTCGATTAGTTTGCCTTGATGGCATTGCTTCACGATGATATGTTATTTTACAAAACGAATAGCCAATGAATCGGATCAAATAGCCCACTTACTTACTTGAAAGGCAGTCCTACAATCACATAAGTCTGTGCTTTGAAATGATAAGTCAGTTGAGAAGAGAAGGTGAGGACATAAATATGATATATCCAGCCCAAGTATTCACGCCAGGGGGCAGACGGGTGTGGCAATGTGCCTCCTGACCACGCGGTGCCGCTGTTTCACTGCGAAAGACCCCGGTGAACAGCCGGCTTGGGGGGGGGGGAGAAACACAACAGTGGGAACACGTCCCTAAAAATTAAACCGCCGACCATATAAACCCACTGTTGCACTTTATCCCGCTGGCATAAAGACGAGGCGCACGCCAGCAGAAACACTTTGAACTGAGAAACTAAATATTTGAAGTATGTGCTAAAAAGTCGAGGGGCCTGATTTTCTTGTTTGAACAAACCAGCTGCTGAACTCGAAAAGTTGTTTGCTCTGCTAGCACGGGCCATATGGCTTCTGAGTCCTGCTTGTGTTCGTTCAGACTGAAACTTTAACTTAAACATATGCTAAACATGGCTTGAGTCCTAAATTTAAATTTTCGACTGCACCAGCCCTCTACGAGGAAGATGGTTCCTTGCTGGGTATTCACGTAGGATCGGAATAATGGGAATCGAAAGACCGTTCTGTGGCGTGACAGTGACTGTCAATAATGTGGATTGAGTTGTTTTGTTTGGTGGCAGGTAAAGTATTTCATAAAAAATGAAATACCTTAGAATATCTTTTACCAGCCAAGAAATGCCATGTACCTTAGACTGTGAGAATCGCAGGCACATCCTCCCCCACCCCCCTTTTTAGGACTAGCGTTCCCCTCCTGCCCCACGCCCACAGAGATTGTTGCTCTCTGGCTCTGCATGGTCTCACTCAGTGCCTGTCACTCAGTACCTCCGGGGACTGGCGCTCCGTGGGTCAGGGGACCGTGTCTTAGGCTCCTGCGCAGTCCTTCAGAAGGCACCCATGAATATTCCGAATTTAAAAAAAGTTAAATTGTATTTCAGAATCTGTTTTGATCAGTTTTCAACTTTGCTCAGCCATTATTTCTAGTCATCAGGTAGGTCTCTCTTTGCCAGGGTAACCAGCTGCCCCAGGTTGCCTGGGACTGAGGGGTGTGTCAGGATGTGGAACTTTCTAGGCTGACACTGGGAAAGTCCCCCTCCCCAAAAAAAGCAGGGACCAGTTGGTCCCTTCATTAAAAGTATAAACTGTGTCGAGGCCTGTGGGGATACAGTCGTGCGTTCAGGCCCTAGGACAGAAGGGAACCTTAGAGTGGAACTCTGACCACAAGGGGTCTCCTGGCTAACACATGTGGAAGCTAGGGTTCCATTACAGCGGTGGGAGTGGAGGTCGGATCCTCTAGTGCAGGCAGAGCCCCGTCCTGGGAGGGCCGCGTGACGCAGCCTTAAATGATGACTGTTAGCAGGAGGATACCCACAGAAGTGAGTAAAAATCCTCATTACTCAGGAATGTGCTTTGTTAGCCTAATTGCCTCTCATCTGCACTGTATCTGTTTTATGCATGAACAGCTCTGATTTAGAGATGGGATTGATAAAGGGCTTTCAGTAAAAAGGAAAAATAGTCCTTAAAACCTTACCCAGATGTAGGGAGATAACACTGGGTCAGATAAGGGGCGGCCAGTTCAACAAGGGCGAGGGGCTGGGGCCATGGTGGGCCAGGATCTGGACGTGTTGCCGTGACAACGGAGAGTTGGCAGAAACGGGGGCAGTGCACCCCCAGCCAAGTCCCTGAAGCCATCAATCTTGGCGGCTTAAGTGGAAGATCAAAATGCATAGAAATAACAAAGTAGTCCTAAAAATGTACGATCATTTCAGACTGATTGCAGTAAATATCCAGATCTGGCAGATGAGGACGGTCTGCGTGTTCTTTTGGTGCAAACTTGGAACACTGGCTCATAAATAGGCGAGAAGACTGGAAGAGAAATCAAGCCAGAACTGTGACGGGTGGTTAGGAAATAAGATCCTGAGGGAAAGTAGGGGTGCAGTCCCCCTTTTTGTTGGTGCAAGAGCATATGGGTCACTTGCATCAACCCAAGGTTTAGATTTTAAAATTAGAATGACTGTCATTTCAAGTACTGATACTAACCAAATAAAATGGAACCAACTAACTTCTGTCTCCTAAGGAGTCCACTGAGGGCTTGTTTTAATGAGTGGATAATAATTAGCACTTGAATTATTTTAATTTATTTTATTTTATTTATTCATTTTTAGAGAGGAGAGAGAGACAGAAAGGGAGAGAGAGGAGAAAGAGACAGAGAGAGAGAAGGGGGTAGGAGCTGGAAGCATCAACTCCCACATGTGCCTTGACCAGGCAAGCCCAGGGTTTCGAACCGGCGACCTCAGCATTTCCAGGTCGACGCTTTATCCACTGCGCCACTGAAATAATTCAGTCAGGCACTGAATTATTTATATATAAATGGATACCTCTAACTTCCCCAGATCTTGCTATAAATCTATCACAGACAGATGTGACATGGAATGGAAGGAGTAGTCCATTCGTTCCCTTTTATAGCTTCTTCTCCACTCCTTCGTTTCCTTGCCCCTCCACCTTCCACGTTTTCTCATTCCCTCATTCGTTCACTCGCTCACTCACTCGACAGATGCTTACTGAACATCTACTGTGTGTCAGGAGATATGCCAAGTGAGCACACAGGAAGATTAATAAGATCTGATTTGCACTCAATCAATTTACCCCAAATAAATCAGTGACCCAAAGACACGGTCGCTGTGCGGCATCAGCCTGCCACAGGGCGTCGGGGTGGGTCCAGGTAGGTGTCATGGCGGAGGGGATGGGCACTTTCTATGTGTTTAGTCCTAGAAGCCGAGGCTGTTATCACACATTCAGGAGATGTGACCCTAAGCTGAGTGAATGGCTGGTTGTGCACTGAGCGGTTTACAGCCTTGAATGAGAATGAACGGCTACTGGTTGGAAGAACCATTCATGAAAGAGGCAGGTTACCAGGCATGGCTTAGGGCTGAGGAGAAGATTCTTTCCCCAAATTATTCAAGGGGGGCAGGATGTGCGTGGAGCACATGGCAGCGGGCTCAGCGCCCGGGAATGTTCTGTACCCACTGGTTATCCTCTCTCCTTCCTCTCTCCTGCCTCTTCTTCCCTCTGTTCCATTCCTATAAAGCTATGCAGTTCTATATTCTAACAGAATATGCCATAGATTACAATACAAATATGTTATAAATATATAGACATATGCCTACATATTGATCAATCTAAAGATGTATAGTTGGCCAGAGTTCAGTGACAACTTAAGAAAAGTCAGGTTGGCAGATGTCCCCTTGGGGAACTATCCTGAGGTCTGACAGGAGACTCTGAAAGAAGATGAAGGCATTGATGACATCACCTCCAAGTGCAGAGAGTGTCTGCAGTGATCATCAAGAAATAAATTTCATGTCTGAAAAGAGGTGTCGGGATGAATCTCTGGCTCTGGCTGGTTGGCTCAGCGGTAGAGCTTTGGCCCAGCTTGTCGAAGTCCCAGGTTTGATTCCCAGTCAGGACACACAGGAGAAGCAACCATCTGCTTCTCCACTCTTCTCCCCTTCTCATCTCTCTCTCTCTCTCTCTCTCTCTCTCTCTCTCTCAACCATGGCTCGATTAGAGCAAGCTGGGCTCTGGTGGGTGCTGAGGATGGCTCAGTGACCTCCGCCCCTGGAAGAGCTCAGTTGCTGAGCAACGGAGCAACACCCCAGATGGGCAGAGCACCCCCCCCCAGTGGGCTTGCTGGGGAACCAAAGGCAGGGAGCATGCGAAAATGTGTCTGCCTCCCCTCCTCTCACTGGATTAAAAAAAAAAAAAAAAGAATGGTTTTCTGTGAAAGAAATGGTTGTAAAGGAAAAGCTGCAGCCAAACTTGACCTTTAGGCCTGTTCTGAGTAGCACAGTGCTTAAAAAAAAAACAAAAAATTAGGAAGGGCATGTACTCCACAGGCCGCACCTGTCCTTACTGTCTTACTGTGTCCACCTAACTAGTTCCTGCAGAAATTAGAATTTAAAGGCCATGGGGGAGTGGAAATATCCTGAACCTGGGGGTGGGAGGCCTGGGTTTACTCCCATTCGATCTCTTTCCTCATCTAAGATGGTTTTATTGCCATAAAATTGAAGTTCACTGCCCACACTGTGATCCAGTCATTCTAGACTGGGTTTGGTTAGAGGGACAGATGTCCCTGAAGTGGTCATCAACCCGTGGCAGCACTGTAACCCTAAAGACATGGATGTGTTAAGCAGTCTCAGGAGAAAATGACCATCACATGAATGTGTTAAGTCAGTGGTCCCCAACCTTTTTTGGGCCACAGACCGGTTTAATGTCAGAAAATATTTTCATGGACTGGCCTTTAGGGTGGGACGGATAAATGTATCATGTGACCGAGACAAGTGTCAAGAGTGAGTCTTAGACGGATGTTACAGAGGGAATCTGGTCATTTTTTAAAAATAAAACATCGTTCAGACTTAAATATAAATAAAATGGAAATAATGTAAGTTATTTATTCTTTCTCTGCGGACCGGTACCAAATGGCCCCATGGACTGGTACCGGTCCGCGGCCCGGGGGTTGGGGACCACTGTGTTAAATAACGACCGCTGGCGTGCCCTCAGCCTTGATATTGCTACGTGGACGGGGAGAGCTCCAGGAGCCTGTCCATCTCCGTCAGTGGGCCCTCCTCTGAGAGCCGCCTGCGGACTGTGGCCAGGGGAGGTCAAGGGCTGGTCCTGTCCTGAGGGTCACAGGCCTGTGATGTGTTGCAGGTCCTCCTGGGTTACCCGGCCTGAACGGCTTGCACGGTTTGAAGGGTCAGAAGGGAGCCAAAGGCGCTTCAGGTAAGAGGAAAGCTCTGAGCGAGATTCCGCTGCAATCAGCGGACCCCGGTAGGTAGTCCCTCCCTCCCACAACCTGGGCTGGGAGCGGAAGACACGGGCTTAGCTTCAAGGCAGGATACTGGAACTCTTTTCAGAGCTGAAGATGACTTACATAAAAAGGACACTCGAGAAAACCCGGTGTAAGAAGGATTATTTCTCTACTGAAAATACTCTGAATTATTGCTTAGGTGGAGCTGGTTTTCATCATGTGATGAACAAAGAAATAGTTGGGATTTTTTTCCTTTTTTGTATTGTTTTAAGCGTATGAATGCCAAGGGTAAACACGTGGGTCTAATTAGTACTTTCAGCGTCCCTCCAAAAGCCTGCTGCTAAAACAAATTACCTGATCAAGTTGCTGTTATTTTTGACATCACCAAAAGATGATTATCTACAACTGCATTTTGGCTGGGTCTGCTATTTTAATCTGTTGTGTTACTCTCAGAAAAGAACAGCTCACCGTCAGACGTGGCGGGTGGCAGCAGGCACGGAGATCTGAGGGGGGGGGGGAAGGGTTGAAGTGTGGGTCTGTTAGATTGGAGTCTGTTGAATCCTTACATGGTTTAGAAGGTCAAGAAGTAAAATCGGGGCCCCGAGGTTTCATTCGATGGCTGTTCTAAATAGTTTGATAAGATATGTGCCCCCTCCGAGAAAGCAGTGATGCTGTCTTTTCCATGTGAAAGTTTACAATAATTCTATTTACATCTGAGCTTCCGCCTTCCATTTCAAACCAGTTTATTCGTAATTATTTATCGTTGGATCTCATTTTTTTTTTCACCCTTTCCATTGTAGAGGATCATTATGGGTCAGTTTTTTGTTGTGGTTGTTGTTTTTTTAATCTGGAAAATAATTATAAAGTAAATCAGTCCTATGTTTGACCAAGGTGACGGCTCCTGAGAGAGTAAGTGGTGACCCAGGAAGGCATGCAGCCATTTGGGTCACCGCTGAAGCTGGGTGGGTCTCAGCAGAACCAGCGACTTCCAGGGCATGGCCCGACAACAGGGGACAGATACGCTAACGCTGTTTTCTACGTGAAGGTTTGAATGAGGCGGGCCCGCCTGGTCCAATGGGAAGGCCTGGGCTGAAAGGGGAGACAGGAGACCCCGGGAGCCCAGGAATTTCTCCTCCAGGCCCTTCTGGAGAAAAAGGCCCCCCAGGCCCTCCAGGTAAGGAATGGCAAGCTTTGCCTCTCTCTCTCAGCAATGGCATCAACATCTTCCAAACGCTCTGAGGCTCACATCTGAACCTGTCCGTCCTCAGGGAGACGTGGGCCCCCGGGTCCTGCGGGTGGCCCAGGAAGAGCTCCCAAGGCTGACCGTCCTGGCCCAGGTCCGCCTGGAGATCAAGGACCTCCTGGCCCCGATGGTCCGAGAGGTAGGGGAAAGTCCTGCTCCGGTCGGTGGTACCTCATTCCCTAGCTGCCGCCAGCTCTGGGGGGAGGCAGGACCGGGGAATGGCAGAGCAGAAGCACCAGAGCAGCCCCATTGTCTGGGCAGATGGGACGGTGGGAGGGTGGGCAGTGCTGGGCTGGCAGGACCGTTCCCAGGACCAGAGCTCAGGCCCCTCACTCTTCTGTCTCAACCCTGTCAGACCCCCTCTCCGTGAGCACGCATTCTGACTCAGAGCGAGCCCTTCCCAACGCCGGCTTGATGCTGAGTGTGAGGGTCCCGCGGTGGCTGGTGGGAAGAGACCTCATCCTGCCTGTGGGTCTCTAGCACCTCCCTTATCAACCTCTTCTGCGGGCCCAGGGTGACAGGACCCAGGTCTGGCATACACGCTGAGACAGTCTCTTCCTGTGCTGCTGATGTACATGTTGCTCCTCTCCTCACTTCGCAGGGACAGATTCTAGCAGGGCAACCCTTAACCAAATAGGCTTGGACCCGAGCTACACCCAGAGGCAGGGGAGGAACATGGCCCAGCGCAGTGTTTTGCTCGGTGCAGATCATCGTATTCCTCCTAACCCATAGAGACACACAAACCCGCCATCTTTCAATGTTTCACATTTTAGTCAAGGTGGGATTGCAATATTATGTAATTCTATTTTACGGCAAAAAGTAAATCATAAACTAATACTTCCATAAGAAATGGCTCGGAAGGAGGAGAAGGCGTTGCTTGAGTTCATTCCGTCTAACAGCTACTAACAGACTATTTACACCATTTCTCAGGCTCCATGAGACCCACTTCCTGTTTCATTTCTGACGCTATTGGTTTTCTTATTCTTCTAATTCCCTCCATACCTTGCTTGCAAACCATTCACTTACTTTTCTTAAGAAGTTCTTAGGCAGCCAGTACACACATTAGTCCTTGACTGAAACAATCCTTTTACCTCCTCCCTCTGGTCAGGACCGCCCGGGCCTCCAGGGCCCCCTGGGAGTGTTGACCTTCTGCGAGGGGACCCAGGTGACCGTGGTCTGCCAGGGCCTCCAGGGCCCCCGGGCCCACCGGGCCCTCCAGGACACAAAGGCATCGCAGGATATGATGGAAAAGATGGCCAGAAAGGTAGGAATGCCAGCAGCTTCATAAGTAGTATAGGAAGACCTTTGTTACCTTTCCCTAAGGGTCTGGGGTACTGGATCAATGTGAGCTAGTTCTTATTTTCTGTTGAATCAGTGGCTACATTTCGCAAATGTTCCATAGACTTCTAAAGTTTGGAACTGTTGGATGAGTAAGGAAAAAAAATACGAGTTCCTAAAAACATACTTGATTGAGTGAAAAAAGGATAAAAAGAAAAAAAGACAAGATTCACGGACACGGACAGCTGTGTGGTGATTGTGGGGTGGGGGAGGTGGAGGAAGGCAGAGGGCGGATACATGGTGATGGGCGGAGACTTGACCTGGGCGGTGAACACACAGATGTGTTACACAGAATTGGGCACCTGAAACCTGGACAGTCATGTGAACTAGCGTTACCCCGATGAATTCAAGTAACAACAAATAAAAACACACTTGATGATCTAAACCAGAACTGAACGTTAGAAATACCGTGCAAGTTACACGTGTAACTAAAAGATGGAGCAGCCACATTTAAAAAAGTAAACAGAAAAGTGAAGTTAACTTTCATATTTTTTAAATTTAACTTATTATATTCAAATATTATTTTAACGTGTAATCAATAATCATCATCAGTGAGACAGTCAGGGCTGGTTGTGCAAACCTACTTCCTCTCCCTAATAAGACAGTGCTGCTTCCCGCCTTTGAGGTCTGGTGTGTATTTTACACGGAGAGCACGAGCCGGTTTGGACCGGGCAGCTCCAGGAGTTCAGCAGACACGTGTGTCTAGTGGCTTCTGTGCGGACGTTCGGTTTCACTCTGCTGACTCTGCTCTGTTAGGTTCAGCAGGGAGTCTCCATCAAGGCTAAAATATTTACTTTAATTTTTTTTACCTAGATGCTAATATTTGGGGACATTAGTTTTTAGTCACCAGGATTTCAGAGAATTACTAGGTTTACAGAACCTTTTTAGTTGGAAAAGTATCCATAATGATTATCCATTTTAAATCCCTTGTGTCATCAAGAAGGAAGCTGGATACCAGAGAAGCAGATATTGAAGCTAAGCAGGAGCCCCATAACTAGTACCCCGCCTTACTTCTGAGCCAAATGCGAAATACGGCCAAAGATCCCGGCAGCGGGGAGATCACAGCCACCATGCGGCTGCCATGGCTACAGCGCTAATGACTTCCCGGGAGCTGGGCTGCACATGCGTGCACGGTGCACAGCGCCGCCTTACCTCTGTCAGCCCGAAACCCAGTTTTAGAGAGTGTAGCTTCTATCTGCAGGAATGTGGGCTTGCAATGGCACAGACATGCTAGTACCCGGTCACCCAGAGGAAGGAGCAGGGGACTGGCTCTACAACCTTGTTCCTCTCCCAATTAAGACTCCTCCCATGTTGCTCCTCTAGAGAATGAGCACACCTCCTCCGCACCTGGAAATGAACTTCAGGGTTGGGGAACCAGCACGGGTGTAAATAACACTGACCTACAAAAAGCATAGACAGAGAGCTAGGAATCTTGGCGGAATATCTAACCATGCTTCCAACCTCTCGTTCCAGTGGGCAGAGGGGCCAAACGAGGCAGCGTTCTCAGTTTACCTTTTTAGATTCTCACAGTGGGAGATAGTTGCCCTGTTTACACATTTATTAGGCACTGAATTTGTTCATAGTAGTGAACAAATTCAAACAGAGTCCCTACTCTCATTCAGTGGAAAGTTTCAGGGGGGGAAGGCTGACATGCCTGCCGCAAGGTCCATCGGTGTAAACTGCCACGTGTCCTAGGTGGAGGAACACCTTCTGCCAGAGCTTGTCGGGAAGCAGCCGGACGTGGGCTGGGATCCCAGGGAGGGCTTCCTGGCAGAGGCGAGGCTTGATCTGCACGCTGCCGAGTGAGCAGGACTCCGTGGACGGGGAAGAAGAGCAGAGACAGCGTGCTGCAGGGCACCGAATGGCTGGGGTGGCGGATGCTGGGGCTGAGAAAGGGCACGGCAGGGACCCAGGTCCGGGAGGCTGTCGTCCCAGACAGCGAAGTGTGTTCCCTCATCCTCCCTCCCCCTGCCGTCCTCCGAGGGTCTGCAGAGAAAGCTCAGGACTACAGGGCTTTTTGTTCTAATTTAGTGCTGTCGGGATCGTGGATCCATTATCCTGAGTCCGCTTGAAGGATTCTGGCATTTCCCTCAGGCAAGGCAGGTCTTCTGGGCTTTACAGAAACAAGTGAGAGGCGACCCCCAGTCCCGAGGCCACCTTCACCCTGAACATCGTTATCCTGAACTTCTGAACCCAGCCCCTCAAACTGCCATCGCCCAATCTTATCGCTCCATTCCATTGCCCATGAATTTCGTATGTTCCTTTTAGGACCAATGGGATTCCCGGGGCCACAGGGGCCACATGGACTTCCGGGGTCACCTGGAGAGAAGGGTTTACCTGGCCCTCGAGGCAGACAAGGGCCCCCTGGGCCTCCAGGTGAGCCCCTAATGCCCAATCATCTCCACCCAACAGCCCATACCTGGCACTTTTTTTAAACACTTACTCTGAAAGCCATCTTTGAGAAAGTAATTATTCCGAAATTACCATATATTCTTGTGAGTTCAGTCCTTTTGATAGAAAGGTTATATTTACTGCAGGCTGCACTACAAAGCCTCATGTTTGGTAAACTAATATTTATTATTAAAACAAGTAAGTTCAGACATTGGCGGTTGATTTTACATACACTGTTTCAAAGATGAATAAGCCTGTGTTCCCCCACACAAGAAGCAAAGGCTGATCTGATTATTGTCATGAGGCTTGTACCTTCAGTTCGCATCCCTGAATTCCCATTGATTTTGCTAGATGTTTTATTTAACGTTTTCTGGAAAGTACATTAATTCCTATGAAGTGGAGAGGCTATTTAATTTAAACCCCGCAGATGACACATTTTCATCACAGTGTCAAAATAAGCCACGGAACAGTTGAAAGGGCAAATAGACATGTATTTGAGATTGGCAGATGTATATCTTTCAAGATCCCAAATAAATATGATGGTCATGTGGTGTTAGTTCGGAATATCTTGCCACCTCCTAAATTAGCGCTCTGGTCCAAAGGCTAAGTAAACGGCACTGCTTTCTGATGGATCACAGACCAACATGACCGGGGGCTTGTATCCTGATTCATACGGTATTTCCTTTCTTTGCATAACCTAGACAACGTGGCAAATCAATGTGGAATTTTCCGAAGCCTTTCAAATGGACAGAATTTCTAAATCTATTAAATTAAGGCACCTTTGTCATAAAATACTCAAATTTTATACTGCACAGGAGGGGCTTTCATTTCAGGTTCTCCTAGACGTGAAAACCCCATTACTAAATCCTAACCGTTCCTGTCGGTAACGGTGGGTGGACTTCTTACGTCAACAAGATGGCGTCAGGCTGCTTGTCATTGATGCTGTCCTCAAATGATCATTTATGTTCTCAAATAGCCTATTTCACATTTGTCCTAATCCACGATTTGAAATCTCTTTCCACCCTGTGAAAATTGCTGCGTGGCCTCGCCCTTTGCCTCCGGACTGTTCCAGGTTCCAGAGGTAAGCAAACATCGCTATAAGTTGAAGAGCTCCCTCTAATTCTGCTGTCTAGCCATCTTTATGCTTCCACCCCCCTCCTCTTTTTCCCCCATGGCATTTGTGAGTTAAACTCTGTTACATTTGTATAACATTTTATGGGGTCCTGTAATTATATTAGGTTCTGATGCCTTTGCTGCCTCGTTAGAGAGCTAGAAACCCTGTGTTAGACTGTCCCAAGGCTGAGCATCATTACGGGCCGTCAAGACACTGTAGATACTCAGCTCACATAATTTCAATTCGGGCACGGGGTGTGAGGGCTCTCTGTCAAACACCACAGTACACACCCATGCAAGTTTCTTTCACAAGGTCCACAGTCTCAATGCATAGAACAGCCCTAAAATAAGCCGTATCAACGACATGAAAAGATGGGTCCTGAACCCCCATTAAGGGGCTGTGACCAGCCCTTCCTATGATACCAGAAGTCTGTTTTCAAGGAGATCTCACTGTGTGTTAAGATGGAAACGCCATTGCTCTCTTCTACTGAGCGTCCGTAAAATCCTCCACGATACAAACGCAACATATTATTTTTGTGTCTGGCTTTTTCATAGAGAAGGAAAAGAGTTTCTCAATAGCAGGAGAGAAAAGCTGTGAACACTGGCATTTCTTCCTTCCCGGCATCTGTTATTAACCCTGAAGGAAGTTGCCCTGAATACAGATGCCGGGCATTATCTGCGGGGCATGTGAAAGAGATGTCTTGTCCCCTTTCTTTCAGCGTCTGGTTTATTAAAAAGTAAAGAAAAGCAAAGTTAAAAATAAAATCCTGCTCTTTTCAATGTTGCTACTTAGAAAGGACAGTTGTATAGGAATGAGTTTTCACCTCGATGCTTGGACCGTCTCTCTGTGACTGGATGTATCGGCTCATTTGAAGATAACATCCGAGTCCTACATCTGCAGTACCAGCCGCGGGCCCGCCCTCTTTTCCTTCCTCTCTTCCTCCCCTCCATCTCCGTCCCGGGAACGACCACCATACAGAAGTCACCAGGTTACTCAGGGAGAGTAGGAGGTGGTCCCTTGAATTCCTCTGACGTGGCCCAGAGTGGGAGAGCCAGGTTTTACATGAAGCTGTCCGTACAGTGAAAACACATCCGAGCCTGAGTCGCTGTGGTTTCCTACAGTAAGGACTTCACAGGACGCTCAATTCCGGAGTCCTTATAGGGTTCAATAGTCCTTATTCGTTCTGCTCGGGCACACTGACCACGTTGTAGACTAAAACTCTGTGACCGTGACTGCGTTTCCTAGGATTTTCTTTCCTGCGACGCTGGAGTAGCAGCGGCCCATACACAGGCTGGTTGGGAGCGTTTCGTTGTAAAAGCACTGAACAAACACGGAGCCTAATCCGAGATAAAGTATTCAACGCCCGCTAGTTGTTACTATTGTTGCTTAGTGTTATTATTTTTTCTTCCTTGTGGATTGTTCGCAGGGTGACTGAATGAAGCTTTAGGGGGAAAAAAAAAGCCTTAACGATGGGAATGTAACCAAGAAGAAAAACATTTCAAAGCTTTAGTGCGGTGGTTCTCAAAGTGAGATCCCCAGGTCGGCATCCTCCCCACCCCCCCTCACCGGGAACGTCTTAGACATGCAAAAAATGGGGCCCACCCCAGACCTGCTGCTGGCTTCATACTCTGAACTCGAACACACTGGCCAGATGATTCTGACGTGCCGAAGTCAGAGCCACGGCCCCGCACGGTGCTTCTCAGTCCTGGCCTCCGCCAGAATCATCTGGAAAAGAAACTACTCGCAGGGGTCGTCAAACTTTTTATAAAAGCCGCCCACTTTTGCAGGCTGGTAGACCTGGTCCCTACCGCCCACTAGTGGGCGTTCCAGCTTTCATAATGGGCCAATCGCGGCGCTGTTTGGTTGCACGGTAGGGACCAGGTTGACCAGCACTGCAAAAGTGGGCGGTTTTTATAAAAAGTTTGACGACCCCTGACTGATGTCTGGGTCCCACCCCCAGAAACTTCTATTCAATAAGTCCCAGCACCCAGCTTTTGAAAAGCTCCCCACTGGGTTTACCGTCCACCCTGTCTGCGGAGCCTGCCTAGGCCACGGCCCGCATGCACGCAGGACAGGGGCATCAGGATGGCATAACTGCCCCGTATAGTTCCAGCGCGAACTCCAGGTCACCAGTCGTGCTGCAGCACCTCTCACCAACCCCAAGGTTCTCTTTCTCTGAGTGACGGGCACGAGGGAACCCCCCTGGCTACAGTGCACCGCAGCGATTTTCAACCTGTTTCCTCCCACGGCACACAGCCACTTATTACTAAAATCCCATGGCACACCAAAAACTAGATGTTTTCTGATCTGACAAAAAAAATGCATAATTTCAATTCATTCACACTGGGCAGCTGTTGTGTTGGCTGTGGTCATTTTTTTTTATTTGGCAATCTAAGCGAAAGAGGTCAGTACCCTAAGTAGTCAGGTATCGCGTTTTAAAATTTCTTATGGCGCACCAGTTGAAAGTCGCTGATGTAGAGTAATGAATTAGACATTGAGCTGAGCGTTAGGGACCCACCAGTACCTCCCCCAAAACCACCTGTGGCCCCCAAATGGGAAAGGTCCTGTGAAGATCACTAAATTATTGCTGATTCAACTGACCTTCACTGTATCATACTTCTTTTCTTTCCTCTGAGATCCCATTCACTTCATTATTCATTCAGTCAGTCCTTGATTCAAGAAAATGCTTTCCAGAAGTGGTTCATGCACCGAAGTGAACCAAGTCCCACCTTCACGGAGCTCAGATGGGGCCGTCGAACATTCTCAATAAGCGCAGTGTCAGAAGCACATCTCACTTGAGACATCAGGAGCTTACTCCTAAGCATTTGAATCCGTCGCTAAAGTGGTGATTCCGATTTCAGGTGAACCGGGGCCGCCTGCGGATCTGGATTCCTGCCCTCGAATCCCGGGACTTCCTGGGGTCCCCGGCCCAAGAGGACCGGAGGGAGCCGTGGGGCTCCCCGGAAAGAGGGGCCCTCCGGGAGCAGGTACGAGCCTGACACTGATTGGTTATTATTTGCATCATATACATATTCCTGAAACGCACATCTCAGTGTTCTGCTAGGTAGTTTGTTGTTGTTGTTATTGTTTTTTGTTTGTTTGTTTTGGGGTTTTTCTTTTTTTGAACCTAAACCCCTAGTGAGAATGAAGTAATGAAAATTTCCTTCCCCTTGCAAATTTGTTCTACATTTATCCAAAGGCTTAATCATGTACTAACTGAATCAGCATGTTCCTTTCACTTTTATGTTGAAATTCGACTTAAATCTTTTATACTCGGGCAGCTTTCGGACAAGAGGTTTTGAAACCTCTTAACAACATTGTACAGGCGCTATTCATAGTCATTAATAGCTGTCAACTTGATGTTGAATGGAAAACAACTGAATTAGGGCTCCCTGGAGCAGAAACGGCCTATAGGAAGGGCAACGGAGGTGGATGTATCCTTAGAGGAGGGGAAGGGAGGGACAAGGGAGGGTCATACTCAATTATAGCAATGACTGTGTTGCTCGTCTAAGTGCTTGGAGCATTGCTGACTCCATGTCAGGGTGGAAGGATCCTTATTTAAGTATTTAAACCAAACCATTCCTTTAAAATTAAGTGTCCTCCAAATCACTTCTCTTGTCATGTCTCCACTGCATTAGGTAAATCAAGAAGTGATTAGGGGAGTCCAGGACTGGTCACCTGGTGGCCCCTGGTCCTTTCAGACTCATTGGCAGTAACCCTGATTCTACAACACCTGTGCCCACGTTATCCCGGGAGGCCCAAGGCCATTCCCTTTCTCGTTCTCCCCACCGTCCAGCTGCAGTTTTAGCTCTTTTTGGTTTAGGGCCAAAGGAATTGGAAGTAGGAATTTTGCCCCACCTGTGTTTCTCGTGTTTCCCCAAACCCACGCCGCGAAGGGCCCCAGAAAGGTCCCCTCTGCTGGAGTCTGAGTCGTTCTTGGGTGGCGTCCAGAGCATGCCTGGAGCCTCCCTCGACGTAGTGTGGGGTTGTGGTGGAATTGTTGCACGGCGCCTGTGTTTGTGCACCAAGTTCATTGGGTGTTCCCTGGAGCAACTTTCTTCGACAGCCAGCGGCCCCCGGGTTTTGGCTCTCGGCGCATGGATACAGCTGTCAGGTGGGATAACTCATAAATTCAGCCTGATTTTAAAACCAAGCTGCCTTGCTGTGTATATATTCGCAGCATTGAGAGCTGGGTCCCTCCTCACCCTCAACACACACATACTTCAAAAAACCCCACAACTTTCAAGCGGAAGAGGTAGCCTACAACGGGGTGCTGCATATTCAGTGTTCAGTTTGAGAAGCATTTTTAGATTCCCTCTACTCTTCACAAAGGATGGACTCGGTGTGGGCAAAACAAATGCAGATAAGGGGTGTTCTTCTCCCCTCCAGGGCCTCACAAACTCAAGGCAGAAATGACCGGCAGACCGTCAATCACGCTGATACAGTGGGAGATTATGATTTGTGGGGTTTTTTGGGTTTTTTTGTTTGTTTGTTTTTTTGTATTTTTTTTTTCTGAAGCTGGAAACAGGGAGAGACAGACAGACTCCCACATGCACCCGACCGGGATCCACCCGGCACGCCCACCAGGGGCAAAGCTCTGTCCACCAGGGGGCGATGCTCTGCCCCTCCGGGGCGTCGCTCTGCAGCGACCAGTGCCACTCTAGCGCCTGGGGCAGAGGCCAAGGAGCCATCCCCAGCTCCCGGGCCATCTTTGCTCCAATGGAGCCTTGGCTGCGGGAGGGGAAGAGAGAGACAGAGAGGAAGGGGGGGGGGTGGAGAAGCAAATGGGCGCTTCTCCTATGTGTCCTGGCCAGGAATCGAACCCGGGTCCCCGCACGCCAGGCCAACGCTCTACCGCTGAGCCAACCGACCAGGGCCTGATTTGTGTTTTAAAGGAGTTTCGAGCGAAAGGCTTAGGAGAATGAGACAAGGAGCCGTGAGTCCCTGTGCCGAGGACTGCGGGACTGCTAAGACCCCGGCAAGAGCTGGAGTTTGAGCAGAGCCTTGAAGGAAAGATTGGGCTCAGAGGAACCAGAATTGTCCCACGGGGAGAAGGCAGGTGCACAGATGGGAACAGGTTGGCCTAATAACCTGGTAACAAAGAGCCATCTTCATCCTTGCCACTCAAAGTATGGTCACAGCCCCTCAACCTACTGAATTAGCACCTGCCTTTTAACACGATCCCCAGACTGTTGTCTACACATTCAAGCTGGAGAAACCCTGACTATATTATATGAATGCTGTCCTGAAAAGGAGTCAGCTAAGAGTGACACCTTCCCTAGAAACTCAATCCCAGCTGTAGGCTCAAGTCACCTAGAGGGACCTGAAAAAAATGCCAGAGCCTGGACCTCATCCCAGACCAATAAAATGCAGACAGAACAGAGCCTGTGTCGGTATTAAAAACAGTCCCCAAATGGCTGGAGCAGGCGGCCACGGCTGAGAGCCTCGGCTTCACCACAACTTCAGCTGGGACCAGAGGGGCGGCTGGGTTTGTCCATTGTGGTTGGTGGCTTTGGAAAATAACCAAAGAAAGTAACTGAGAAGAAAAAAAAATCCAGTGGGCAAATTCTGTACACTTTTCACTTAATAGTTATCTTAAGAACATACGTGACTCCCTTTCATAGATAGTGAGCTCGTGCAAGGGGGCCGGCAGTCTCTGCGGGCCCAGGTGTGCTCACCTGTCATCTCCCGTTCCTCCTGGCAGGGGCTCGGATGGGCTCACCAGCTGCAGGCAGGTGGCTACAGAAGGGCCTGCACTGGCTTCGTGTGCCCTCTCCTGGTTGAGGTTGCTGCGGGAGTGCCCCGAGGTCACAGTCAGGCCACAGAGTGGGATTATGTTAGAACAAAGTGCACAGTTCTTCCTGAGAAGCACGGGTCACAGCGAGGGCTGCCCTGCTCTCGGCCCAGTTCCCAGAGTCCTCTGTGCCCTACTGTGCACCCGCTCACAGCCAGGCTCTCCTTTGGGCCCCTCTTCCCTGGCATGTGTCCCCCCCCCCCCCCCCGCTGGCTCCTGCTATAAAGGTCCCCTCGTTTCCGTAGTTCCCTCTTCTTGTCTCTTCCCACTGGCCACCCTGGTAGCATTGGCCATACTGGCAGTGGCTAAAAAGTGACAGGTCTATTCTGAGGGTGTCAAGTGGCCCAGCTCTGACTGACGTGGGTCATCTGCAGGTAAGAAGGGCTGCACGTACCAGCCCCAAGGTGGCCCCTAGTCCCACCTTCACGTCAGGTCGTATCGTTGGCTTCCTCGCATTCTGTCTTCAACACCTTTCTCATCGCTCAGCTGATGAAAGCCGGCGCCTAACCACGTGCTGCTGCCGAGGGTGATCGAGGATAACACTTTTTTTTTTTTTTTTTTGTATTTTTCTGAAGCTGGAAACGGGGAGAGACAGACAGACTCCCGCATGCGCCCGACCGGGATCCACCCGGCACGCCCACCAGGGGCGCCGCTCTGCCCACCAGGGGGCGATGCTCTGCCCCTCCGGGGCGTCACTCAGCCACGACCAGAGCCACTCTAGCGCCTGGGGCAGAGGCCAAGGAGCCATCCCCAGTGCCCGGGCCATCTTTGCTCCAATGGAGCCTTGGCTGCGGGAGGGGAAGAGAGAGACAGAGAGGAAGGAGAGGGGGAGGGGTGGAGAAGCAAATGGGCGCTTCTCCTATGTGCCCTGGCTGGGAATCAAACCCGGGACCCCCACACACCAGGCCGATGCTCTACCGCTGAGCCAACCGGCCAGAGCCAGGATAACACTTCTGGCTCTTTCCTGCCCCAGCTAGCATGGGTGACAGTCCCACTAAGTGTCACTGTGTCTGTGAAGTGGCCTCCGCCACGGGAAGTCTCATGCTTTTCACACGTCTCTCTGATCTACAACTTCTTCCCGGGTGGCGCTCAGAGGCTGAGGCGCCCTAGATGAACACAGAGACAGTATCCGTTTTGGTCTGAACTGTTACTGTTTACTAGACATATGCCGTCCTGTCAAGGTGTGTTTATCTTCAAGTCAACACGTGACCCTCTCGGCGGGGGTGACCCCTCGAGCCCTGGCAGGTTCTGAGGTAGAGCTTTATTCTTTCAAACAAAGTCCCTGTAGTGGAAAGCTTGGGCACGCCACTCAGGTTAGCAAACCCCTTTCTTTCTGTCTTGCCTGACAATGTCTCTGTCTTCCCTCGAGGGGACAGAGCCTGCACGATGGCGTCTGGTGAGCGAGCCTTCTCCCAGGTCCACCACAATCTCACCCACGTCAGTCTCTCAGGGGGACACCTGCTGTCTCTTCTGCGATGAGCCCGGCCCCTGGCTTGTCAGCACGTGGGCTGCCCTACCCAGAAAGCTCCGTGGCCACTCTTTGGAACCCTCTTGTTGGGTGGGAGAGAGAAAAGAATGCTCTGAGCTCACTGCGGGGGCACAGGGTGGGGGGGGGAGGGTGGCGTGCTCCTTCCAAAATACCAGCTAAACTCATTGAAGCTGGAGGGAGGAGACATGGGGGCTCACAGACGGCTGCGAGGGGCTTCCTTTCGTGCATGCTGGGGACAAGCGTTAACACATCGCAGTCCAGGCACTCACAACATTCCAAGAGAGTTCGCTGGTGATTCAGGGTGAGAAGGCATGACGATAGCAGCCCCCATAGATAGGGTGTGCAGAGCGCCACACTGGATGTGTGTCACCCGCGGAGGGTGTGGAGCGGAGGCACCTGCTGGCTGTGGGGAGGGTTTGCGTGGGACACTCTCAGGCAGGCGATGCTAGAACTCATCTCAAAAGCGGTGAGGATTGGTGGGGCACACGTTTCAGATGGCTGAGAGAGGGAAGCCAAGTGACACGGCTGCCTGGTCACCGGGGTATGGCGATGCCCTGCTTGCAACCCTCAGGTGGCTCCCAATCCCTTGAAGATCAAGTTCAAGAGTGAAAAAGAGTAAAACTTAAGCGAGCCCTCGTGGACTCAGTGAGGTTGGTTTTAGGCTAATTTCTGGCAGAGCGAGAGAGCGAGCGAGAGAGAGAGCGAGAGCGAGAGAGAGAGAGAGAGAGAGGAGGCAGAGAAGGACAGAGGGAGAGACCGGGAGGGAAGCAGAGAGAGTGAGGGGGAGAGGAAAAGAGGAAGGGAGGCTAATAACTAGGGACTGGAAGCCCTGAGCGTCATTCAGGGCGTTAGGGCTATTGGCCAGAACCGGATCTGCTGCTCAACCAAACGGAACCGTGGCAAGGAATTGATGTCTTGGCCCAAAGTAAGCAAACATTTAGAGAACCCCTCGAGTACCAGTGTGGCTGCCGCCAAGTCCCCCAGCTTACGTCCCTCAAGAAATACACCTGAGGTCCGTGCCTAGTCGCAAAGCAGGGGCTGGTGGTGAGGTCATAGCCTCTGTCCTCAGCCTGCCTCAGCCCGTTTCCTGCCCGCAGGTGATTGGCTCCGAGGCCTTCCTGAGCCTCAGTCTCCCCACTGGGAGTCCGGCCCATGACAGTACCTAGTCATGTGGCCACTGTGAAAACTGAATTATATAATCCCCATAAAGGGACTGTCGTGGAACTTAGCACCTGTTATACACACTCAAAAACTTATTTTAAAAAACTGCTGTTCTTATTTTGCTCCGAATTTAACTTGACCCCCCAACTGAATCCTATTAGATTCCATTCATTCCTTCACTCAGGCTTCTAAAATATCATTATTAAGGATCATATTTAATGATAAAAGCCATAGGTGTTCAATGTAAAAAGAATGGTCAGATGAAATAGGCTATAAAGGACATGTGAAAACCTCTGAGCACCTCCCGGGTCCGGCTTCAGATGCCCATTACTGGCTCGTTGGCCTTAATTAGTTCGTGGCTTGACCTCTCAGAGCCGCGGTTACCCCAGCGCCCCGTGGGGGCAGTGCGAGTCCCACTGCAGGGCAAAATGAGCTGGGGAGCGCGGACGGAACAGGGTGCCCACGGGGCGGGCGTCCTGTGGTTCTGACCGCTGCCCTTGTGGACTCTTGTGCAGGGTGCAAAGGAGAGCCCGGGCTGGACGGCAGAAGGGGCAAGGATGGCTTCCCAGGGCCTCCGGGGCCTCCAGGACACAAAGGTGACATGGGAGACGCCGGCTGCCCCGGAGCGCCAGGTAAAGAGTGTCATTGTCACGTCTTTTTGCCTACGAGCAGGTCCGGGAGCTGTGTTCAAAATCCCCCCAGCCTCGTGAGCCACTCTCCAGACCAGGGGTCCCCAAACTACGGCCCGCGGGCCACATGCAGCCCCCTGAGGCCATTTATCCGGCCCCCGCCGCACTTCCGGAAGGGGCACCTCTTTCATTGGTGGTCAGTGAGAGGAGCACATTGACTATCTCATTAGCCAAAAGCAGGTCCATAGTTCCCATTGAAATACTGGTCAGTTTGTTGATTTAAATTTACTTGTTCTTTATTTTAAATATTGTATTTGTTCCTGTTTTGTTTTGTTTTTTTTTTACTTTAAAATAAGATATGTGCAGTGTGCATAGGGATTTGTTCATAGTTTTTTTTATAGTCCGGCTCTCCAATGGTCTGAGGGACAGTGAACTGGCCCCCTGTGTAAAAAGTTTGGGGACCCCTGCTCCAGACTGATCCCGTTAACAGCGCTTGCCTTAGATGCCAACTCCGCAGGGACGAGGGTGCCGGAAGCGAGAGCCAAACAGGCTGTCGCCCCCACGTTCTAACTGGTCCCTGTCATAGACACGAGTCAAGGTTCTGAGTCCGGGTCCCTGTTTTCCCAAACCACTATGTTTGCCTGTCAAAGGCTCAGCCATCGCAGCTGCTCACGTTTCCCAGGCGAGCCCGGGTCGACCACCTTCGAGAGGCTGTACGGAAGATTTGGGGGATGGGGGAGGGGGGAGTCTCACCCTCCACAGCTGGCCAAGTGCCCTGTCCTCTGGTTTCCTGAGTTCAGCTCATGGTACAGCCCTCGATATAACTTATATAGCCGGCAGGGCTCTGTCTTACACAGAATGTTTGGGAGTGGCCATTGTGTGAGGGGAGGGATAAGACCCATCAGAATAGAAATTTGAAGTACAGTGCACCAGGATACAGGGTGGGCACTGGGGACCTGACGACCCAGGGACACGGTCTCGGCTCAGGAGAGCGTCTGGCAATGCCAGCCTGGTAGTGAGAAGGGCGAGGAGGGCTGGGCGGGTCTGCGACCAGAAGGACCCCCCTCGGGAAGCCAGGGCTCGGGTTCCGCCTGCTGCCGCCAGGTGGAAATGCAGCCCCAGGCTCCCTGCGTTCTGCTTGCCAAGCCCAAGACCTCGGCCTGTGACATCCTGACGGGTCAGAGGAAACACAAGGGCAGGCCTGAGTCCACAGGCTGCCACTTTGTCACCTCGGGTGTACGGCGTCAACGGGGAGAGACTGCTGGTCCTCCAGAAACCAAGTTAAAACAAAACGAAACAAAACTTTTGGTTTTAAAATCAAACCTCACTTTTTTCCCCCCGTGACGATTAGAAAGAGGCCCGTCCCTGGAGGGCACCAAAAAAGAGAGGCCGGGCTCACATCCCGCCGACCGGATTACTTCCCACCTGCCAACAAGAATTCTAGAATCAGCCCTTCCTTCTACCCCTCCCCCACCCCATTACAGAAGACGAGATCCAAGCCAAACATGTGCCTCCCAAGCCCTTGTCCTTCTTAGAATAAAACTGACTCTGTGCTGGAACCACGAGACAGCTCGGGGCAGTGTGAGAGAGAACAAACAGCTTTGAGAATCACCTTCTTGGAGGGGCAGGTGCCCCGTACCGTCTGCGGCTGGAGGGTCACACGTGGGCTGTGTCATCACCCTGTTCTGCTCCTCTCTTCTGAGCTCCCCTCGCTTTCTAACATGTTCCACACTTGACCATTTTACTGTGCTTATTGCTGGTCATTTCCTCAAGTGGAATACAGCTGTAGGAGAGGAGGGCGTGCTGTTTTGTTTTTACGCTAATATCAGCCAGCCACCTGGGCATTGCTCGGAGTACATGCTTGCTGAACCAGCTGTTTGGGCAGATTGAGCCGGAGGGGGGCGGGGAGGGGGGTCCTCCTCCTCCTCCTCTCTCCGTTCCCAGGTGTTTGACAATGAAATGGAACAGAGGTGCTCAGAAATGTGTGTGGAGCTGAACCCCCTAACCAGCCTTCATTTCTGTTTCCTTCCTTCCTCCAGGCCCCCCTGGGCCCATCGGGGATCCTGGGCCCAAAGGGTTCGGCCCCGGGTACCTGAGCGGCGCCCTCCTGGTTCTCCACAGCCAGACGGATGGAGAGCCCACCTGCCCGGTGGGCATGCCCCGGCTCTGGACGGGCTACAGCCTGCTGTACCTGGAAGGGCAGGAGAGGGCGCACAACCAGGACCTCGGTACGTGGACGGCTCCCAGTCGCCCGCGGCCACGGCCGGAGAGGAAACCTTCGGGCTCACTTCACCAGTTCATCAAGGAGTGCTCATCATTGATGAGGGTTTTTCTTTTGATACTATCATGCTAATTCCCAGTGAGTTCTATTAAACCTGTGACCCTGTGAGAGCCAGACAGTCTCTCTTGGGCTACCATTATCATTATCCAGCTCCTTGTTAGTTAAAAAAAAAAAAAAGATGGTCGGTGAGATGTAACTCTGACATAAAATGCAGTTTTTACTCTCAAATGTCAATTGTCCACATGGAACTGGGGTGCTGACAGACCCTGGGGACCCCCTGGTGCGCGGTCACCAGCGCCGACTGCTGCCCCAGCCCGGTTTGTTTTACATCCCGGGCCTTGATGCTGAGAGTTGCCCCTGGTCACCCCCCAACAGCAGAGTGGGGAGCCCGACTGCAGGCCACGAGGTGAAGTGCTTGGTGCTGGCAGACACTGACTTCCCCAGAGAGTGGAGGTTGGGACGGTGGGCGCAGGAAGGAGCTGCTGACGGGGACGGTGGATGGTGCAGTGAGTTCTGTCACTGTGCTCACGGGGCCATGACCCCTCCCTGGGCTGTGAGTAAGACAGTCAAAGGCTGCAGCTCTACAGGTGGCGGCTCCGGACACGCCGCTGGGCACCCCGGGACAGGCTGCCCAACCCCACGTCCTCTCTCCTTCCTTCCCCAGGGCTGGCGGGCTCTTGCCTCCCCGTGTTCAGCACGCTGCCCTTTGCCTATTGCAACATCCACCAAGTGTGCCACTATGCCCGGAGGAACGACAGGTCCTACTGGCTGGCCGGCGCTGCGCCCCTGCCCATGAGGCCGCTGTCCGAGGAGGACGTCCGCCCGTACGTCAGCCGCTGCGCCGTGTGCGAGGCCCCGGCTCAGGCGGTGGCACTGCACAGCCAGGACCAGTCCGTGCCCCCGTGCCCGCGGGCCTGGCGGAGCCTCTGGATCGGGTACTCCTTCCTGATGGTGAGTCCCTGCGCGCTGGCCACTGGGTCGCATCCCCGCTGTCTGGACGGTCACCCCGGGGACTCCGTGCACGTGGACCACAGTAGGACGTGAGGTCAGCAAGGCCAGAACTACCCCCGGCCTGCTCAGATGCATAGCCTCCCTCCCCCCTCATTGTCAACAAGACTTTTATTCTAGTTGGGGGGGTTTAGGAGATGGCATTGACTCAGCCATCGGTGACGTGGTTTAATTACGTGCGCACACCCCCCTCACCTCCACATCTCTCATTCTGTCTTTCTGGAATCATTTCGGGAAAAACAAGCAATTCAGGGCCAGAACTCACTCCCAGTGTGTCACCGACTGGGTGTGGGGCGGTCTGCCCGTGTCTGAGCCCCGATTCTCTCTTCCTGTCCCGGTAGCACACAGGAGCCGGGGACCAAGGCGGAGGGCAGGCCCTCATGTCACCTGGCAGCTGCCTGGAAGACTTCAGAGCAGCCCCCTTCCTCGAGTGCCAAGGCCGGCAGGGCACCTGCCATTTTTTTGCCAATCAGTACAGCTTCTGGCTGACGGCGGTGCAACCACACTTGCAGTTCTCCGCGGCCCCCGTACCGGACACCTTCAAGGAGAGCGAGGCCCAGCGCCAGAAGATCAGCCGGTGCCAGGTGTGCGTGAAGGTTAGCTAGGGGGCCCAGGCCGGGCAGCCGCGTAGCCGCGAGAAACCTTCCAGGGTGCTCATCCGTCCCAGGCTGTGCTCTGAGACTCAGTGGTGCTCACTTCTGACCCTGGTGTCAGCAGTCGGTTCTTTTTGCATTGTGATTATTCCCACAGTACTGTACTCGCCTCCTCTGTTCTGGACAGAGTAAGCAAATGCTACACGTATGGATATGGTTGGACCCCCCCCCACTCCCACCCCAATTTAGATGAACCCCAGAGATCCTGATTTTTATGAGGAGGGTAGAAGAGCTGGCTTTTTATAAAACAGCATGCTAATTCCCAGGAAAGCAGACAGAGGATAGAAGGCCAGATTACAAACAACATCACTGAAAACTCCATTCACTGGTTCGTAGCCCCTCCAACAGTTGAAGGCAGTTGCTCTGTGATACAGGGGGCTTCTGGGTGGATTTTACAGGGGAAAAAAATAGACCAACAAATGAAACTGGAAAGTAGGGATTTCCAACATTTCAAAATGATTCCCTCTGTAATTCTATTTTTTATGCACTTTAAATAATTGTAAAACCATGACCCAAGGAGAGTTAAAAAAAAAAAATCCATACCTCCAGCATTCACCGTGCATTTCAAAGCAGAAGGACTCATTGTGGCAGACAGGACCAGAGACGCGACATTAGCATAAACACATTACAGATGAACGTGAAACATTATGTCCTCTACTGCATTTTTCAGAGAATAGAAACGCCTGCTCTGGCAACCCTTTTGAAAAGTAGCAATTACGGAAAAAATATATTCAATAAGGGATTAAGAACCTAAAAGCTATTAATGAATATTAAGACAGGGATTCACAAAAATTGACTTCCCATTGCCGTGAACTTCCAGACGGCTCTTCCCCAGTCGGGGTCCAGCTTGTCTTTGGTGAGTGCGTGCTAATGGGACTGAAGCCACATGTGGCTTCCCGGAGCGAGCGCGGGAGGCACAAGGCTCGCACAAAGCCTCTCACCCACCCGGGCCCCTGCAGCCCCCGCCCACCTGGCTCCCAGCCTGCAGCGGACACTCTGCTTCCTACACATAATAGGCTCTCCTACGGGGCAGTGACAGTTGTCATTATGTACTTTGGAGAAAGTGCTGACTTAATTAAACTTAGGTAAGAGGATTCATTTAAGTCCCTCATCACCCCACCAGGAAGACATAGCAGTCTCTTTAAACAAAACAAAGGCAACCCACCATTTGAATTATATGTTCCTGTGACTGCTTTTTATAGGAGCATCCTGTTTTTCCAATTTTAAAAGCATTCTTATATTTTCTATCAGTATTATAACCAAGGCAGCAGTTTGACCCTTGGCATTAATATTTTCTATAAAAGTTTAGAAGTGATTTCAGTTTATAATGAGTAGTGTTCTGAACAGCAAAGGGTGTATTTTCTGTTTTGCCAGGATTTCAGGGGTCTAATCCTAAATATCAAAAGGCTTGATGAAAAAAGATTTTTAGGAAATCTGCCTTCATCGTTAAGAACAATGTCATTTTAGAGAAAATGAAACATTTCTCATGAGAGCGACACTCATATTAGTGCTTAGTTTCAATGCACTTAAAAATAACTGAGAGAAGAAAAACTCAATTAAAAATTTGTTTATAAGAAATATTTTCCTTGCCAAACATTAATTAGGAATGTACTGTAATATGCAAAACACATTTCAAATGAGTCTTGTTATGGGGTGTTCCCGGATAGAAATTTATTTTAAGAATACTCTCTGGTAACAACAAAAATGTGTATTTTAAGATGAAACAATTTCTTCATGCATCTATTTCATTTGACCCATTTATTGATTTCTTTAAACCTTTCTATGCCATATTACATATTTTTGAGCACCTGAAATTTAAGCCATTTGCAACCTTATTCATACTTCAAATGTTCTGTTTCCAAAAGCTTTATCATATATTACCAGAACTCAAGCCTTCTAAAAATTCATCTTGTTCATTCATAAACTTGGTCCGAGAACATTTTCTCAGGAGAGCTAAGAGGGATAAATAAAACATAAGAAACATATTTTAAACTCTTTTACTTGGTAGTAGACTATAAAAGTAATAGTCTATTTTAATAGTCTTGCCAAATAAACTTTTTAGAAAACGGGCTGAATTAAGTGGACAGTTTGCTCCCCAGGGAGCCTGGGATTATGTAAGAGACTGACTGTTGAAAATACTGGTTTTGTTGGAGCCTTCCCTAAATGTAGCAAAACTCTCTGGCTTCTGATTTTTGAAAAAAAAATTTTTTTTCAATAATCAAAAAAGGCAAAACAATGGAAAAAAATAACTTATTAGACCATCTTCTTTTAAGCCATTACTCTCTTCACCTGGTCATATATCACTGCACTTTGAAAGTCCTTGGCCTGTGAAGGCTGAACAGGCTTTAAAGCGGCACCCCTAATCCATCACCGGTCGTTATCCTTATCAAGACCTCCTTCCCAAGAACCTCTCTCCTGCTTCCTGGGTTGGAACGAGTCTAGATTGCCCGGTGGGAATGGCTCTGGGCCCTGAGCTGGAGGCCGGAAGGTTTCCTTCGCGGTTCTTATTCTCAGTGACTGGAGCCCTGCATGTCCAGGTGTCCCGGTGTCCAGGTGTCCAGGCTGTGAGTGGCGGCCGGTTTCTTCTCCTCTCATATCCCAAAGTGTCCCAAAGACCTACACTTCCGTCACCACTTCCTGAGGACTGTGTCCTTCCTCCCAGCCTCGTTGTACCCGTTTTCACAGTCTCATCTTTCACCCACATTCTTGTAGAAGACATCTCCCAACTGCCACCTCTACTTCCAATTCCCAGCTGTCATTTCTCCAAGATGCAAATTGGATTTTGTTATCCTTTGGCTTAAAAATCCTTCCATGACTCTAGTGCCAATGGAGGCCAGTGCCTTCCCACGGGGTGAAGGAAGGCGTCTGCGGGAACTATCTGTGGCTCAGTTCTGTGCTCGTCAGCGGTGGGCTCCGATCTCTGTGCCTTTGCTCCTGCTCTACCAGCGATGCCTCCCACCCTGCCTCCAGCGCCCCCTAGAGCGCCGCCTCACAACTCCCCATCTTTAAAAAGTGATTGAGTCGAGGGGGAGAAGTGTATGTGCACTTCCCCGGGGAGACTTGGACCTGTCCACTATCTCAGGGTGCCCCTGGCTCCGGTAATGTCTCTTCACACCTCCTCCATTTTCTTGCTGAAATTTAAGTCCCTGGATGGAGCACGAGACCAGGCTTCACTTATCTTTGTATGCCCAGTGCCTACACAGAGCTGAGTGCGTTATGGACATAATTCTTTTTACAATGACAACTCGATAAGCATCGTTAGGCAGTAGATGCTTCATTCTGTCTTTGGGGTTCTCGTTGGCAAAATGGTTACCAGTATAAACCATTTCTTACTTCAACATACTCGAATGTGACAATGTGTCTGCACACACAGAAGCTCTTCCTATGATTACTCACTGGAAGCCTATTGATAGACTTTAACCTCACCCCCTTCTGAAGAATAGCTACTTTTCCAAACTGTGACAGTTCAGAAGGAAGATTTGAGAGATTTGGCTGAAAGCAGACTCTTTATTGAAATATGACATGACTTGAGTCGGGCTGAAATCTCTTTTCCCTTGTGATGTAATAAGAACTTCCTAGGACAAGATCACCTCTAAAAAATTGCATACATGTAATCGGTGCTGAGGAACATAGTTAATGGAATGGTGCAGTAACATTCGATTGTATCAAAGATTTTATTTTGAGCCTCTTATAGATTATAATAGATTAGCAAATCATTCTATGTGTTCCTAGAAAGAACATTAGATTTGTGTTTCTATTAGCTCACCAAGATGAATTTGAGAATTGTTACTTTTATTTTGTATCGCTGCAAAAACAGCGGGGAAAATGTGGACCTGACAGCTGGTTGAACCCAGATTTGAATCTGCCTCTGTTTGCTGTTACCTTGGGTGAGTTACACCAATTCCCCGAGCCCCATTTTCCTCATTTGTACCATGGGATAGAACACCTACTCTTGCATTGTGAATTAAGTTTGGTTATATGCCTAATACATAGTAGTCAGTATACATTGTTTATGGTCACCTGTTCGGTTTAAAACAAATCATTTAATATGAAAACATTTGTTTTCTTTTTTTAACATAGAATTATATTATGCTTCTCACAAGCATATAAATTACTAATTAGAATTATTTAGACTTGGCCAATTCTTAATATCTGGGAATGCTATTTTATTTCAATTCTCAAAGTTACTACATCACACACACACACACACACACACACACACACAATCAGATTTTCCTGCAGGGACATTATCAGGAAGTTCTGCAGGGAACAAAACAATTGACATTAAGAATCAGTCCTCTGCAATTGTCACTGTTATTATCTGCCAGAGTCTCTGCATAATGCATTTTAAACCACCGAGGCTAGCTGCCACATCCCTGTGAAATGCTTGAATTTTATGGTGCTTAAATATTTAATGATTCATAGGAAAAAATGTGAAATGGGTCCAACAAATTGCATCCCTTTCTCTAACCCATGGTTGTAAAGTTAAAGACTTTTGACGTGTGCCATTTGCAAGATGCCCAGTCTGGTACTGACACCCGAGTCTTTGTTGTAGTACAACGTATAACATCATTTATTATATATAAAGTTCTGTGATGACCTTCCAAAGCAACTGTGATGTGTCCGGTGCATTGATTTTCTTTCAAACCAAAGCGAGTTTACTTTGTTACCTACCTCGGAGTGTGAGCTACCTTGCATGCAGCTGGCTTCGTGGGAAAAACAGGAGCGGTCACGTGGCATGAGCATGTGCTGCAGATGGGAAGCGTGTGGGTAGCATAGAGCCTGACCGCCTTGCTCGGGAAGGGGTGAGATGCCCAGGCTCCGGGAAGCACAGTCCTGCACATGGAGCTGGGGTCGGGGTGGGCAGGAAACCGGGTCTCGGGGCCAGGGCTCTGCTCCAACCCTTTGTTCGGCTGCACGCGCAGCAGGCCAGGGTGCAGACCCTGTGGGCCTCGGTTGCCTCATTAATTGAAGGAGAATGAGACCACTTGCTTCAAAGGGTTGTTGTGAGGACTTATAGTAAGAGATACAACTACAAAGAGATTGAAGTGTAAGGTCCTGTTACTGATAACTATAGGCGCTGGAAGTCAGGGGTCAGGCAGTGAGCACAGAGACTTGTATAATGCACGTTCAATATCGGTTTCATGGAGTTACTCTTTCTAACCAGGAGGGAGTGTCAGTGGTCTCAGGTCAGACCTCAGCAGATAGAGATGTACAGCTGTATGCCGGTGGCTGAGGCCAGGCAGGTCCCCACTGGATTCGAGCAAACGGTAGAGAAACTGCAGAGCCAGAAAGGGTTGGGCCATTCCATTTGATAAATGGACCAGCACACAATCAGGGGAAACCGCCTCTCAGACAAACAAACAGCAAAACGGCCCCTCACAGTGGCGGGCAGGCAATCTGCCATCCGCAGCCTCCCATCTCTCTCGAGCGCAAGCACCCACAGCTTCATAGAGGCCACTCACACGTGGCGCTGCCACGCACCCACGCACCCGTCAGGCAATGTGCTTACAGCCGGTAACCCCGCCAGCAAGCCTAACACAGCTGCCCCACAAAGGATAGTTAACACTGCTTGAGATAAGCATTCGCAGGGATTCACTGATAGGCACCCTGCTAGCCCTGCAGTGTGTGCTCCCTCTCAGCTGTCCTGGGTTGCAGGTAAGGAGACTGAGGTTTATAGAGAGTAAGCAACTTGCTTAAGGCGACAGAGTCAGCACCCAGCAGAATTGGAAGCTTGGTCTGTCACTAAAGATTGTGCTTTTAAACTACCAGCAGTCGGCAAACGCATTAGTCAGCAGAGCTTCCCTCATGTGTGGATTGCTTAGAAAAGGGACCTCAACTGATGCTAGCACTGCAAGGCCCCCTGTCATGAGCCCTCAGGCAGCCCGCCCAGTGGCATGGAGACAGTCTGGAGCTGCTCTTGGGGGCCTGGGGACCGGGAGCCCATGAGGTCAGAGCAGTCTGGGGGAGCCCAGAATGGCCGTATTGCAGGGCCCACCGCAAACCCGCCAAGCCTCTGGAGCCCTGTGACATCCAAGGTCATCCACTTGGGAGAACTGGTCTGGTGGCCCCCTGGCAGCCCCGTCACTGCGGTGCTAGCCAGCCGGCCATTTTTATTGTCCCCCTGGCCATCAAGGCACTTCCTGTCCCACACTGTTCTAGGGGGTGGCTTGCGTCCTCAGTGACTGCACACGTCACGTGTATAATTTTATCAGCCTAACGTGAAATTCTCCACCGGCTCTCAGTGGGATTTGTCTGTCTGGAAAAACGAAGGCAAGCTTTAGAATCCGGAGTCTGATTTCCAACACACGCTGTAGACTAGGGTGGGCGCAGCTGCAACCACGTGTGCGGGCCGGATCCCCACGTGTTCTGCTCTCGAGATGCAGGAGCAGTAACTATGGCAACTCTCACATCCGGTCCTCTGGGCCAGCCCCTCTCTCCCGTGCTCAGGCTGCCGGGCACAGGCCCCTGGGATTGGCGTCGTCTTGGCAGGAGGAACGTGCTGTGTGTGCGGCCACAGGCACGTTGTGTTCATCACACTTCTTCCTGCTGACGGGTCCTCTTCTCTGCTCAGCACAACGGAAACGGAGGCGCCGCCCCTTCCTGTGCTGAGCTTGGACCCTGACCCCCTCCCCTGTGAGCCACCATAACTAGATCCAAACGGGACTTTTTTTTTTTTTTTTGACACAACAGTTGTTACAATCCTGGTACAAAACCGGCGACCATCTTAAAATGCATTTGTGCCCCTGAAATTTGAGCAGGACTTGGATGACCCTAAACCACCTCAGACCAGTTTCCTTTTTCTTTTTCTTCCTTCTGTATCCATGTTCTCACTTATTTTTCCCCGGGGATGAGAACAGTGGAGATTTATGGTTTTAGCCTATGTCAAGCATACAACACAGTATTATGAACTATAGTCTCTGTGCTGTACACTAAACCCCCAGGCTTTATTTATCCACCGTCTAACTGAATGTGTGCACCACTGGACCAACCGTCTCTAATCCTCCCCCACCCCCACCGGCAACCACCATCCTACTGTTCCTACAAGTTTGACTTGGCTCCGTTTTAGATTGCATACTTGTGAGAGAGATCACACAGTGTCTCTGCGTCTGACTGACTTCATGGAGCATGGACTCCTCTACTTGCAACCACACTGCTGCAAGGAGCCCATTTCCTTCTGTCTCAGCAAATCTCTGTAGGTTCCCTTGCATATCGGCTCCTAAGGATGTGCAAGCTCATTTTAATTATTGGGAGAGAGAATCTTACTAAGAGGCAGCATCTCAAGATTCAAGTTAGGCAATAACTTTTTAAGGACCGCAAATAAATAGCAAGAATCTATGAAGCCACATGCCTTATTGATTTACTTGTTTTGATTGGATTTGATTTTAGCGCTTCCCTCTGGGCACTGCACAAAGGATTGAAGGGGGAATTACAGTGGGAGAGAGAAAGAACCTCGCGGCTTCCTGGCAGAGGCCCCGGCCCCGCCGGGGGCAAGCAGCTCTTTTCCACAGAGAAGGGACCGAGGTCGGGCTCTGTACACAGAGAGCCGTGTGGCGTGTGCTGTGTCTCAGGTGTTTGTGTATGCCCCAGATACCAAGAGTCTCTGTAAGCCACACGGTACTGATTTTATTACACTGTTCTCTTCCTAACAAGCAGTATGTATCACCAGCAAATGCAATGGTTTCTGTTAGCGGTGTTTTCCTTGATAAGGTGTAAATTGTATTGTCAGATCTGCCAGCTCATTTCTGCCATCTGAACACATTGTCAAGATCACACTCTCCCTACCCTTACATTCCACAGAAGAAAAAAAAAAAAAAAAACAAAAGCGTTAGCACAGGCACATTAAACACATCCCTGGAAGAGTGCGGTGGCCAGGTGGAGTGGCATTCACAGAGATTGCTCGGTGACACTTCTTTGATGTGCTGGAATCTTCCATGGTGCTCTAGGTCCCAGCCTTCAGTGAGGCGGGGTGTGTCTGTGGAGTGACACAGGCTGGTGATACCTCCCACCCCCTGATCAGCAGGCCTGACATCTTAGGAAGATGTGGAAGAGGCCCCAAATTCTGTTTCTCTGGGCAAATGTTTTCCTTCAAGTTATCCTCCCCATGATGTGGCTCAAGAGGGGGGAAAAGCATACTGATAAGCAACGAGCACATCTGTTTACATACTCCAATGGCGATGGTATAAACGAGCTGCTCTCAGTTTCCATCCACAGACGTGTATTGGTTTTGACATTCCAGGCAAAGCGTTGCTCAAAGTACGAGAGGCTTAGAGACAGTCCTGGTCCCTGTGCTCGCGAAACCTGCAATCTAGAGAGAAGGAGAGCCTCTCGCTGGGGATGACCAGCAATGCCAAGAGGCCTGTGGACACTGGGAAGACCCAGGCGCAGTAGATGTGAACGGGGCGAGACCGTTCTGGACTGGGCTGGGGTGTCTGGGGGCAGGACAGGAAGGCTCTGGATGGGTGGAGAGAGAGGAAAAGGCTGTTCCAGGTCAAAGCACCTCACCAATGAAGTCTCAGAATCAGGAAATCTCACTCAGGCAGTGAGGCCAGCCAGAGGAAGCGGAGACTCATACGGCTAAGCGTGGATGAGGCCCGAAGCTGTTTGGCACCGCCATGGTAGAGGCTAATGGGCTTTTTTTTTTTTTTTTTTACTTTTATGCTTTGGCAACAGAGAGTAAAAGGGAGCAGATGATGAGCAGCCCGACAAGAGTTGATTCTGGAAGATTCACAGGCAGAGATCTGTGACTACGCAGAAGTGAGTGCAGGAGTGTCTTCAGGATTGAGGAGGGCAGTGGATGGAGAGATTTTAAGGTCCTCCTACACAGTCTGAGATTCTAAAATGAAAGAGGAGAGCCTAAAAAGAAAAATTATATATATATTTGAAATGACAGTAATAATCCATTGGAAGGGAAAGAAAGAGATGGTAGGTTTTTAAAATTGACTAATTGATTATAATTCTTTACCAAATCTCTGAATCTCTCCAGAGGAAGCAGGACTGGGACCAGGGAGGCGTGGCTGGACACACTCTCTGTCTTCTAGTCCGTTGGTGGCAGGTCTCACCCCTTCAGCTAACTCACCCCCCAGGCGGCAGAACACATGCCAAGGACGTAGGCTGGCCCTGGGCCTGCTGGGACGCTAGACCCAGCCACTCACGGCTCAGCCTGAGGCTCAGCTGCGGACGACTCAGAGGGCAGAGGGGCGTGCGGAGGGGGAGGGAGGGGCGTGCGGGGGGGGGAGTGCGGGGGGCATGCGGAGGGGCATGCGGAGGGGCGTGCACGCACAGCTTCGCAATCCCAGGCCACGCGCTCAGGGTCATTCAGAGGAAGCAGTTTTAACCACTCCCTCGTCTTGAGAACCGAGATTCTGAGTTGAGGTTTTGCAAGTTGCCTTACCACAACCAAAACTCTGGAAAACAGATGTTGAGCACAGTCCAGAAATTGCTACTAAGCAAACAAATCAAATTTAAAAACCAGCTCTAGGGGCTTATTACCTATTAGAGATAATTAGTCTAATACACTTACTTTTGTCTTCCTCAACCCAATTCTAAGTAGTTGGCATGACTTTGGGGATTCCTTTTTGTAGAAAACAAGTAAGATGGACAGGGAACATAATAAGCCTTAATTACGGGCAAACCTATGAACTGAGCAACGTGATGATGATAATTTCCAGAGCATCTTCACAGTTCTAAGATGCTATGCTAAGATCACTGTTTTATAACTAAAATGACCTAACCCACACCTCTGAGGGTTAGCAATGTTCCACTCCATCAGTAAAGGTGTGCGTATCATCCCAAATCCAATTCCAGTGTCTTCATATTGGACCAGTCAGATAGAGCCAGGAGCTACTATTCTTGGACTCAACAGCAATAATCATAATAATATAAAGTGACTAGACTTTCGAGGCATTGAAAAAACACTTTGATGGAAAACTTAACATTTCACGAGTCTCACCAGGAGCAGGGCCAGCCTTGGGTGGTGGAGGGGGAGGGGAAAGCGTGAAAAGACAAAGAAGGCCCAGGCCTGGTCCCAGAGCCGCCGGCAGTCCACGCTCCAGTGCAGAAGGTGCGTCTTTGTGTGGCGGGGCGGGAGTAACAGTGAGGACGTGATATAAGTGTTCTAACACGTCACTTGTTCAGTGTGGCTTCAGAAGACGACGTCTAACGATGAGGTTACTCCTAACGGGGAAACAGGACTTGAATTTGTAGAGTTTTATTTCAAACATGTTTGAAGTTACCAGACTCACATATACAATTCGTGTTATAAATAAGCTACAGCTTTACACCAGTTATAAACAAACCCAGAGAGCCCAGGTATCACTGTGCCTGATGCGAGGTCAAAGGGCTCCCAGACTCAGGCAGTTGCCTTAGCTCATCTACGTGTAGTGCCAAAGCTTTTCCGAAGTGAATTCAGATTAAGAACTGCATACAAAAACTGCCTAGTTGTTATGCTCCAAATTTATCAAATATATACAAAGAAAAACTGTGAAAATACTACCCCCAAAATATCAGCCCTGGGCACTTCTGAGTGGTGACAATCCAGGTGATTTTAAAATTGTTTATTTATAATTTCTGTTTATAGCATGACTTTTCTCAATAAACAGCACTTATTATTAAGTCCATTTTCATGATGATATAATTTTTGATTTTTTATTATATAATTCAGTTTTTCTGTTGCAGAAGTCATACACACATATATATATACACACATTTTTAAAAGAGAGCAATGTAAAATTATAAAAAACAGAAAGCAAAATCCTGTGTACTCCAATCCCCAAAACCCCGTTAACATACGGCTTCTTTTCTTCCCTAACACGTTTGTCGTATACATATACAAGTTTCATTATCAAAAAACTCTATACAAATGCTAGATATATGCAAATAGAAAGATATTTTTCTGCTTCCAACTCTTTAAAAAATAAATATCTCAGTGACTAAGACATCAGTGATATCTTTTGTTCATGAAACACAGGCACCAGGAGACAAACGATGTGGACAGACCGCAGTGCAGAGGCCAGGGGCGTGTCTTGGACACTTGAGTAGACAAGTGGCTGTTACAGTAGCCAATTAAAAGGCACTTTTATGAGAATAACACTGTCGAGAGTGACTTCTCAGTGGGTATGAGCACCTTGGCTCCACTGTGCGTGTGTCACTGACTGCTGCTTTGCTGACAGGTTAACACAAGCCACATCCCAGGTACACGGACGGCCCCTGGAGAGCCTGCCCGGCTGCTGGTGCCACCTGATGTCTAAGAGAGCGTGGCTTCCCCATCTGAGGTCTCACTTAAGCTTTTACAGTCAGACGTTCTGTAAGGCAGAAATGCGTCAAGCTGAGGGCACTGCCAACCCCACCCACCACCCGCCACCCGCCACAGCACGGGGGTTCGAAGGAGACTAGAACACAGGGTGCTGTGGCGGCCGCATCCTGCTCCTGGAAAGCCACCAGGGCAGCGTGCCGGGAGGACCCGGCATGGCTGACTTCCTGCAGGGTCGAATGTGCAGCGTGCCAGGCAGAAGCAAGCTCGCTCTTCGGAGCTGGTGAAAACACGCCTCCCGGGGAAGGTCACGATCCTCAGAAGGACCCGGCACGGCTAACTTCCTGCAGGGTCGAACGTGCAGTGCGCCAAGCAAGCTTGCTCTTCAGAGCTGGTGAAAACACGCCTCCCGGAGAAGGTCACGATCCTCAGAAGCAAAACAAGGCGGAGGTGCCCTGGGTCAACGGCGGCAGAAAGGCGTGTGGACACTGGTCCCTACGTGGAGGGATGCCCTCGTCTGGGAGAGGCGACGAGGCCAGGAGAAAGCCGCTCCCGGACAGCTGTGAGCAGCACTCAGCAGGGCTGGCTTCGCGACAGTCAACCTGTTGGTGACTCTGGACTCCTGGGGTCCCAGGAGACCAGCCAGGGCGGAGCTGAGCACAGGATGATAACCGTGCTCTCTGCTTTTGTTAACAATGAATTAGGCTTTTTTTTGGGGGGGGCAAACGGGCAGTAACTACACCGCTGGACCACATCTGCCCCAGTGGCGGCGTCTCCTCACTGGCGGTCAAACCTGTGGAGCCGTTTTCTCCTCACGTCTTCTTCTGGTGACAGACGGAAGCCATAGGAAGGAGGGACGCCTCTGCTGCTTCCTGTCACAAGAAAGCACAGGAAGGTCAGACAGAGCTCTGATGTGCACAGGGCCCCTGCTCCAGGACTCCGAGAGGACGTGGCTTTGGGGAGGAGGGTCATCTTCATTTTAGCACAAAACAGAAACGGAACAACACATCCCAACGTTAGCTCCCAACGCTCGATTTCAACATCGAGGACACATTTTTAGCCGTGGTCCGGTCTACAGACCTAATTTGACTCATTCGGAAGCTTCCTGACAATCCTCCAATTTTAATTTTTTTCTTCCACCATGCTCCATAATTTGCATCATTTAACTTCCCTAATGTGTCATTTTTAAAAAAAAATTTTTATTTTTTTAATGCTCAGAAAAGACGTCACCATCTGTAACTTCCTCAGCAAGTGTGCTGATTGGTTTCTCTAGATGGGCCTCTAGGCCTGCCCTTCTCCCCCCCTCCCCCTCCCCCTCCCCTCTTCCCCCCTTCCCCCCTCCCCCCTCCCCCTCCCCTCCCCCTCCCTTTTCCCCTCCCCTTTCCCCCCTCCCCTCTCCCTCCCCCTCCCCTCTTCCCCCTCCCCTCTCCCCCTCCCCCCTCCCTTCCCCCCTCCCCTGCGCCTCCTGGCTTGTGTGAAATGCACAAGCACTCATGGGGCAGCATGGACCACAGAGCGCAGACCTGATTTCCATAATGACCAGCATCTGGGCAGGCAGGCAAACATGCAGGCATAATATTTGAAGGTCATAGGAAGGATAATGGAAGTCATCACGGCAAAGGGTTTCTTGGGGCAGCAAACATACCGAAAATATAAGTGTGTAATGATAGCAGCATTTCAATCACCACACATACAGAAACATTTTCTTTTTTCAGGCATGGCGGGAGTAATGAAGGAATAAATACAGACAGGACTTGACCTGACCCCAAGGAACCTAAATCTAATGAAAGGGATGCAGCCTCCTCCCCGGAGGCAGCCACGCAGGGCACCGCCCACAGAAGCACTGTTGGGCGCGTGGACCTAACAGGGGCTACCTCTCCCGCCCCGCTCACCCCCCCCCCCCGCCCCGCTCACCCCCGGCGCCCCGCTCACCCCTGGCACCCCCACCCCCCCCCCCCCGCTCACCCCCGGCGCCCCGCTCACCCCCGGCCCCCCCCTCACCCCCGGCCCCGCTCACCCCCGGCCCCCCCCCCCCCCCCCGCTCACCCCCGGCCCCGCTCACCCCCGGCCCCCCCCCCCGCTCACCCCCGGCCCCCCCCCCTCACCCCCGGCCCCGCTCACCCCCGGCCCCCCCCCCCCCCGCTCACCCCCGGCCCCCCCCTCACCCCCGGCCCCGCTCACCCCCGGCCCCCACCCCCCCCCCACCCCCGCTCACCCCCGGTGCCCCGCTCACCCCCGGCCCCGCTCACCCCCGGCCCCGCTCACCCCCGGCCCCGCTCACCCCCGGCCCCGCTCACCCCCGGCCCCGCTCACCCCCGGCCCCGCTCACCCCCGGCCCCGCTCACCGGCACTCGGCTCTGAGAGGCCCCTCCCATCATAGACATTGACCAAACGTCTTCCTCTTCTTCCCATGCTCCACCCAGGCCGCCCCGATGGGAACGTTCCCTCCAGATTCTAGCTCTGCAGCTGCCAGCACCTCCCTCTGGTGGTCCTCATGCAACAGTCACCACCTCCTGCCTGAGCGAGCAGCTACTGTCCACACCTGTCCCCTCTCCTATGAGGATCACAGGCTTAAACGGCAGGGCACACCCCTGCCAGCCCTCCCTGCCCCCCGGTGCCTGGCACCGTCCTGGTCACACAGTGGCTCTTCAGTAAACACACGGGCTTGACTCAGCCATACCTGCCTGTGACCTCCACGGGTGTCTGTGACAGCCAGACAAAACGACACTCAACACTGCCCGCTGAGGCTCTGACGCGACTGACTTGGGAGGCAGGGTGAGGTAAATGTCTCTGGAAGCCCTGGCCGGGCTGGGAAGGGTGGGTGGGCAGGGGGTCCCGCCAGGGGGGAAAAGCAGTGAACAGCAGGCCCCCCCTGCCCGCTCTGCAAGCGCGGCACCTCGTCCACGGAGCTCACAGGGGACACAGTGGCACGACAGGTGTTTAGACTGCTGCAAAGACAGCAGGGAAAGCGGCGTGGGGCTGAGTCAGCACGCTCAGTCCATGCCTCGAGCTGCAGTGGTTGGAGGGGAGAGTGGTAGACGGCAGTCAGAAGGTAGCCCCCTTATATGATTGCTCTCCCCCCCCCTCCCCATGATGGACAGCCCCGTGCGTACCCGGATCTGGGTCTCCCTTCCTGTTGAGACCACCGGAGAGTCCCCCTTCCTGACCCCCGGGTTCCTCCCTGCCTAGTAACCCAGAGGTTAGCTGGGCAGGCCGGGGCCCATGCCCGCCCGGCCAGGGAAACGCTCCCTCCGGGGTTTCATATAGTGAGATACAGGGTGGGGTGAAGGTCGGTGTCCAGTTGTGATTATACAAAACACTGAGTTATTCTTGTATTACTATTTCCCATACAAATAATTATAAACCTACTTTTGCTCACCCTGTTTATGTCCATATCTCAACTTTCCTGAAACAGGCGGTGCAAACATACAGGCTTAGGCCCTGGCCGGTTGGCTCAGTGGTAGAGCATTGGCCTGGTGTGCGGGGGACCCGGGTTCGATTTCCGGCCAGGGCACACAGGAGAAGAGCCCATTTGCTTCTCCACCCCCCCCCTTCCTCTCTGTCTCTCTCTTCCCCTCCCGCAGCCGAGGCTCCATTGGAGCAAAGATGGCCCGGGCACTGGGGATGGCTCTTTGGCCTCTGCCCCAGGCGCTACAGTGGCTCTGGTCACGGCAGAGCGATGCCCCAAAGGGGCAGAGCATCGCCCCCTGGTGGGCAGAGCGTCGCCCCTGGTGGGCGTGCCGGGTGGATCCCGGTCGGGCGCATGCAGGAGTCTGTCTGACTGTCTCTCCCCGTTTCCAGCTTTGGAAAAAACAAACAAACAAACAAAAAAATACAGGCTTACAGGACTTCCGCCGCAGGATTTATGAACGGTAGGACTGACAGTTCTGACAGGCTATGGCTTGGGCCATGCACTCGTGGGAAGGAATTTCTCTTCGTTCAAAGTGGCAAACGCCTTGACACGGAGAGACTCATGAGTCCGATTGCCATTAGTTTGCTACTTAAAATGGTTTTTTGTTATAACATCCAAGTCCTGCTTTTCTTTCCCTCAAACAGTTGTTTTCAATAAGACTCCTCTTAATGGAACTTATGAGCGCGGGCCAGGCTGCGACAGCCCGTGCCAGCTGGGCAAGGGGCTGCGGGGACCAGCCGCGGGCAGAGTCAGCCAGGAGCTCGGTGTGGCACGTCGGCTCCGGGCTCGGGGCGTGGACCCACAGAGGCCGAACCAGTGCTCAGACACCGACAGGGGCTCCCAGCGCCCGGAGGGATAGCGTCTCCACGAAGGGAAACGCAGCGAGGACTCGGAGGAGGCCGGCCATGCAGGTTGCTGGGCTCCGGCTCTCAGGATGAGCGGCTGCACAGACGCTGGCTGCCCTTCGCAGGGTGTCCGAGGAGGGGCGGGCCTGGCCAACAGCAGACAGGCCACACGCCACAGCAGACAGCTCACGCCGAGGAGGAACCATAATCACTCTTTTGCTGACAGAGCCCTGGTATGCTGTCCTAGTTCAGTAAGCTCTTAGTTCCAATTTTAGGAACCCAATTTTTCAGATAAGGAAACTGAGGCTCAGAGAATGTTAGGGACATGCTTCATGTTACAAAGATATTTGCACGGGGAAAGGAAAACTTGAACCTGGGTCTTGCGACTGTCATTCTGGTTCTCCTTCCACTGACACCCTGAATACGTTACACATCACACCTGTCCCATCCCCGATCCTCTTGCCCAAACCCCGAGTGTCTGTCCCTCTGCTCCATGGCTGTGTGGAGAGGGACCACTACCTGGAATAGAAAAAGGCCCAGTCTAAGCCCTCCACGCTGGGGAACTCTCCTGCCATCACAGGCGTGACTACCGAGTCCCCACATGGAGTCTCCTGAACTTTCACTGACCACTTGAGTGGTTCGGCTTTCCGGGCCGCCAGAGGGCCTTGGGTATAACAACAGAACAACAACAACAGCAACACCCGACTTGTAACCAGGCCTAATTTTATGGGCTTTTAAATCCTCCCAATTCAGTGTTTCTGATTGTATCAAAGCCACCCAGCTGTCCGAAGAATGACTTAATTACTTCGTTTCCGGCTCTGGAAAGGAAACTACACTCTTCTTAATCCCAGTGGTTACATTTTGGGGAAAGTTTTCAAGTGTAAATTAATATTTGATGTGAGTCAGTCAGCCAGCCACCCACCTACTCAATTTGTCACATCTGTGCTTTGCGTCCAGGGCCCTGGGTCTCCTGGCTGCTCCTCTGTGTCAGCTAAGCTTCGTCTTCCAATGCCTCACCTTTTCACTTATTTCTTACAACCGTTTCTACATTTTCCATCGACGGCTTCTCTTTACAACCTCCAGGATGCTTGGCGGGCGTTTCTCCAAGGGAGTGTGTTTTCAGTAGGTATACACATTTGTTCAGCATGTAGAGACGATCTAGACGGGCCTCAGCTGCGTCGTCAAAGGAGCTGAGGTCCCCTGAGGTGTCACGGGAAAGTGCTGGCAGGGAGCTGGGAGGCCAGCCAGCCCTGCTCAGAACCAGAGGGGACACCCAGGCGAGTCTTCCTGTCGGCAGGGCAGGCTCGAGCTGGCTCGCTGGGGAGGGGACGCTGCTGGGCCTGGTCACTGCCAGCACTCTGCCGTTTGACGGCCTGGGATGAAGCCACGACTTCTCTACTTTTTAGCTACACATCCTTGAGCCAAGTAGGTTCCCTACACTTGGCCTCCGTTTCCTTATCAGTAAAATGGGACTAGGAAGAGCACCTCGCTTCCCGGGTTATCGCGAGGACCGGAAGAGCCGCGGCATGTAACACGCTGAGTGCCGGACTTGTGGTCAAGGTCGGAGGATCATCGGGAGGCTCCGGTGATCAGTCTCTAACGTCATTGCCAATTATGTGTCAAATGTCTACTTGTTATATGGATACAGAGTAAACTGTGCAAGATAGATACAAAATACAACGACAAAAACAGGGACCTTTTAAAAGATAGAGCCCAGCTCTGCTTGAAGATCATTTGGCAGGGTTTTGTGCAAACCATGAAGTCGCTAATTACTAAATATCTGCCTCCCAAAAAATAGATACAAAGAGATAATTAAGACCCGCCAACTGGCCGCACACTTTTGGAACATGCGGGAGCTTTACGGCCATTGGGAGAATGAGAGCTCAGCTAAGACCTTCTTTTCTCCACCGAGTTACATCATGCGTGGACTGTGTTCGGTCTGGGTGAGACAGCCCTGCCCGGATAAACTCGGTACAGAATGTTAGTATTTATGAGCCTTGCCTCTGTGTTTCTATAAATGGGGGTCAGCCCTCAATTTTACTCGAAGAAACAGTGAGCATGCCTCAAAGAGCCTCAGGACCAGCGCCCAGTTTAAGACGATTTGGCTCAATTATAGCACCAGTAGTGAGATCATAAGATTTATTGATTCATGGTTCCTGATGGAAAAATGTTCAGTTCTCTCCCCTTATGTATAATGCAGGAACCTCTGCATTTCACAGCTAAGGGAGAAGAAGCAATTTCATCCCGATAAGAATTGCTAAAAAGAACACCGTGCACTGATGACCATCTGCCCCGCTGTCGGCCACCGCTGTAAACAGAGGAGGTTAATTTGCTGGTAGTCACAGATCCTGCCCACGATCGGATAAGCACTCAGTGAAATGACCGTACACCATAGTGAAGTCATAGGACGGCACATCTTTCCCTGAAACTAGGGAGCTCAAGAGGCAATTACCTTTTGCACAGGGAGTTTTTAAAAACCCAGAACACTTCTAAATAAAGTACCAGTGTTCTTTGAGACTTCTGTTGCCAAACGAGGGCCGCAGCCTGGGACCCACATTCTTTCTTTCCAGTGTTACTTTATTAGAATTCCATAAATTACAAAGCTCCCAAAATGCCATCTGAAAAGATGGCTGCCAAGTCATTTACGGGCAAAGACAGAAAAAGCCAATGAAAAAGCCCATGTCCAACAACAAGACAATCCTTGGAAAGGGGAGGTGCTGAAGGACAATAGACCACTTTTTGAGTCACTAATTATAATGATCTACCTATCTATACCTCTTTATTATTTCAGAGGCACAGTTCTCCAACACACCATCCGTACACCGTATCGTGTTCTCCATTAGAAATCAATTCTCTGCCCACCCCCCGCCCCCAGAGCGTCCCCTCCTGCCCTGTCAGCACAGTGCTGTCTGTGCCCATGAGTTTTCCTCTCTTCACCCCCCACCTTTTTCGCTCAGTCCCTCCATCCCCTTCGTAAAATTCACCTACAACCTTATAACTTTCATTAAAAAGGAAGTTTTAATGTATGGTTTACAAGAAAGGTAATATTTAGATGTGACTTGAGAGGGGAAAAAAATTCACATTCCCGCTCTTCCACCAATCAAGAAGCTAGCAACAGCGGGGATCTCCTAGTTCAAAAACACAATCTGGAATCTCAAAATGAGAAGCTTTGAGAAGAATGGAGTTCACATTAGTTGCCACCTTTACCTGTTGTACATTTCTTCCTCGTCTGGCTGGTTAACTTGGGCGACCTTTCACGGCCACAACTGACTTGAACATCAACAGGCTACAATCCGGTTAGCAATTCGAGTCACCTAACCTACTGGGTCCACGGTGCCAGGTCCGGTGTTTCCCGCAGTGCAGACAACGTGTGGTCTGCCCTCCAGCAGGAACCGAGGAAGGCCAGGGAGAAACGGTGAGTGCTTGCTGGACAAGTGCACGTTGCTCGCTCTGCTTACCCTCCCCCGCTTCCTAAAAAGTGTACATACAACTTGATCGGTTTTCATGTACTGACCATGTGAGGCCAACTTCCGGCTCGGAATACAGAATGTTGCCAGGGCTCCTAAGCCTCCCGTGCCTCTTCCTTTCAGTCACTACCCCGTCCCCAAGAGTGCCCCCTACACGACTTCTAAGAGGGTACATTCATTCGTCTATCGGATTCGCACAGTATGAATCCTCCACAGGTGCCTTCATTCTGCATGTTTGTGAAACCCACCCATACTGTTGTACGTGGTTTTGTTCTCCTTGTCCTTCCGAGTACAATTTCCTTGTCTGTTCCAGATGGAAGAATTGAGCCTTAAAGATTTCAAGTAACTGGCCAAGGCCAGACAGCTGGTCAGCGGCCGAGTCAAGATTCAAACCCGGCCCCTTTCTGCGCTGCTCCGGATGTGAGGCGTCTGACCCGTCTTCCCGAATCCCGGACCCGGATTTGTGAACCTGAACAGTATTACCGCCTCCACTGCGGTCTGGAGACAGGCTCTGTTTTACAAGCAGCGGGGACAAGTTTCCATCCGCCTTAGGTGAGGCTCGCTCCCAAAAGTCGGTGTGTTTCTGAGTGCGAGTCCACCCACACGCGCAGGCAGGGCCTTAGCAAGGCCTGCACGGGGGTGGGGTGGGGGGGTGACAGGGGTGGGGGGGTGGGGGGGTGGGGGGGTGAGAGGGGTGGGGGGGTGGGGGGGTGGGGGGGTGCTGTTCCGTCCTTCCCGCCCGGCCCGTGCTCCCTGCTGGACTCCACTCTGGGACCGGTCCAAATGGCTCCCTGCTCCCGTCTCTGGACTTTTCAGGCCCTTAGTCAGCTCTGACCTTTGTCTTTCAGCTGGCCCACCGCTGCGATTTTGAGGGAAGCCGCGGTGGGGAGGACAGTTTTCTGTGGCCTGCTCAGAACCATTGGTGTGAGCGCATGAACATTTGAGAGGGTTTCCCACTCAGCAGGCTTGGCATGGAGCCCAGGCCGCTGTGTTTTTAATGAGCTCCCAGGTGATCCTGACCTACGCTGGCTTTCAGGAACCGAACCACTGAGCTACATACATACAGCCTGCATTTTTCTTTCAACTGGAAAGATCCACCCTGAGTTTCAGGCCAGTATTTACACTTGCCAGCAGGTGGAGCCAGAGGCCCAGGACACCAAATCTGCTGGAGGAAAAACTAGGGCAGATTCCAGCCAACAAAGCATTCCCCATGGTAAGCACAATTACGGTTATTTTGAAACAGATGGGCTCCACAGAAGCTGCTGCACCAAATACTACGGAGCTGTTTACTGTCTAGATGGCCTGTGACCTGGGCATTATCTGCCAGCAGCCAGCCGCTCCCACATCACAGCGGACTCCTGCAGAGCGGAGGAGACCGACAGACAGAGAGAGGCGGAGGCAGGGTCGCGGCTGTGGCCATGGCTGTGGACGTGTGTGGATCTCTTCACCAGTTCTAAGCTCAGAACTCACTCTTGCAATTGTGCATATGGCCTTGCACAGCTGAGCACTTTTACTGGAATGATCCGTCCCTCGAATGCCAAATTAGAAGAGATACACAGATACAATCTGTGGCGATAAGACAACTGATCCTGTGTGCAGTCATGCTAAACACGACTTCTTTTCAATGCAGGCGGGGTGCTCCTGTTTACTGGCCCACGTTTTCACCCAGAACCCTGCTGACACTCGCCCTCAGTCCCCTCCCCCTCCGCCCCTGCTTGAACAGCCGGCAGAGGGTCTGGAGGAGGCAGTGAGGCCGGGAAGGGCCTGGCGCTCGTCTGGACCGAGCCTGACATGGGTGCTGCAGGGCACAGCACGGGGACTTCCAAATTGAGTGCTCCGTCAGCCCTGGCAATCTGCAAGGGCCTCCAGCATCGACGGTTCCTCCCCGGAGGGGGTGTCTCCAATTCCTGAGCCTGTGACACTTCCCTGCTGGCTGTCCTGGTCAGCCCAGGCTCGGAGAGACTGTGGTGGTGTCTCCAAAGCTGGCAGGTTGGTAACGGGTGGCCTGGCTGTCCCCAGTGATCAGAGGGACACACAGCTGTCCGCCTGGGACAGCAGCTCCCTCCCTCCAAGGGATAAATGTCAACTGTCTGGGTCACCTCTTTCATGCACGTAAGTTTCCACCAGAAGCAACAAAGTCCCTGACACTGCATCCCGGCCCTCAAACAGGGGAGCACTGCTGACGACGGTCAGACCTGGCTCACTTGTTTTCTCACCCCCTTCGACTGAATCTCAAATCAGAGACAGCCCATTTCCAGTTCTTGGAGCACAGGCCCAAGATAATGTCTCCACGACTTCTGAAACCATTGGACCATTCGGAATTAGCCTCTTTCCCTCAGGAATCTGTCTTCTGAAAACACCCTTGAACATTTGGGCATGAAAAAAAAAAATACAAGTAAACATCATCCCAAGAAATCCAGGGATAAGGGAAAAAAAGAGGGAGAGTCAACAGGAGACCTTGAAAAGGGACAAAGGAAACTTAGGTTGGAAACTTCTGATGAAAGTGACCAGTCAGGGGTCAAGTCCAGGTCACACTGGACAACCGTGGCAGGTGACCGCTGCCAGGGGAAGCGAGGCGAGGGGCCTGGGGTGGGGAGGGGTGGGGACGGCTGACACTTAGGCTTGGCGGATGGACTGACTAGCAGCAAGTGAGGCGAGACCTGTAGCAGGGCCCACCCCTGCTCGGTGCATATCCCAGATCACCGTCTGTGGTGGGACCCAGGAGTCAGCCTTCTTCACGGGCGCCTCCAGGGGGCCGGGCGTGACCAGCGCCCCTTTGAGAAACTTGATCGGAGGAATGCAGTCGTGTCTTCTGGGGTCCTCTTTGGCTTTGACCATCCTCGGCAGCAGCATGTCGTTTGCTTTTTGTAGAAGTCGGTCTTTTGTCTTGAGCTGGAGATGCTGGGAGTTGTGAGATTTTGCTATGATGCTCCATTCCAGACAGTGTGGATGTTCAAGGTAAGATACCAAAGCCAGAGGCTTCCCTGAGGAACAGAGCAAGTCCGACTGCAGTGGTGCCCTGCAGATGCTCCTAGCCATGGCATCCGAGTAGAGGACGCCGGACCCAAGGCACTCGGTCCTAGGAACCAAGTGACTCACTTCTGGACCCGGGTCCCTGGTGGGTGCAGCATCAATGTTTGTGGGATCGACAGAGAGCCAGCTCACACGCCCTCAGGACTGGGCCGAGAGGGGTGCAGTAGGGCCAGGCCAGGACCCTGAGGCTAGAGGGCATGGACACAGGCAGATGAATGGTGGGTGGGTGGGGGGCCTCACAGTGCAGGAATCCTGAGAGGCTCCCAAATCCTGAGAGAGAAGTGCTCAGAGGAGGCTCCAGACTTCCATTACAAAATGCATGACGTCTGCCTGGGCCCTGGGCTTCTGGACTAGAGGACGTTCAGTGGCTAGAAACAGCTGCGCCACGTGAGGAGTCACGTACATCTAAGCCGAACGCTATCTTAAGACTTTAAAAACTCAGATTAGGCCTACCTTTCAAGTTCCATCAGCCCGCTTAGCCCACAGCACATGCTCAGGGACACTGACACCGGTACATCACTGCGAAAGCAGGCCCTGACCCGGGAAGCTGCCCCCGGGGCCCTGGGCGGTGGCGGAGGACCGCTGTGTGTGGCTCGCAGCTCGTTCACAGGAGCGGAAAGCCGCTTGGCCGCCTTCTGTCGCAGGTGGGCCGAGAGCCAGACCAGCTGTTCTGAGCGAAGCTGCAATGAGGGTGCGTCACGGCCAGGCTCAAAGGGGCCCGGACCAGCAGGGCGGGCTGGGGGTGGCCAGGGGGCCGTCCGCCCCACTCCACCACAAGGAGACAGAGGACTGTGGCCAGCTGTGTGCTTGGCGGGGTCACGACAAGGCAGAGGGGGGAGGAGGTGAGAGAAAGTGAGGAAGAAGGACCCCCTCGGCGGAAGCACAGAGCCAGGAATCTGACCGGCAACGGCCAGTGGTTTCAGGACCCGGCTGGGCCCCTCCACCACGGCCGCCGTGGGACCGCGGAGGGGGAGGACGCAGGACCTCTGTCCGTGGGGAGCGGACAAGCTCTGGGCGATACGCTGGGGAGAGGACAAAGGAGCAGGAGCCTCGCTCTTTGCACCTCAGAGCTGACAGCCTCTCTCTGGGTCAGAGCTGGCGCGAGGATGGCTGGGAATTCCTGTGACCTGATAAACTAGCCCAGAAAGATGACGATCCATTTTACAAACAGGCTTGTTTTTGTGTTTGACGGCATTTAACCTAACCCTGAGCATTGACTACCGCTGACTATGTGGTCTTTAAGGTCTGATGGATTCACCCCCACCCATGCCAAGTTCTGATCTTATGTCCCATGAGAGAAATAGAGCTTGTGCATAGAGACACACACACACACCTCTATTGCACAAGCCCTCTCAGCCTCAGGAAGACCTGGGGGCTTTCTCAACACTGTTTCACCCCCTCGAAATAGCCTGCCTCTAACTGGCTCAAATGGACCTAGAATTGCTCAGAAATTTTAAAAAAACAAAACAGCCTATGCTATGGACAGATATTCAAAACAACAAAAATGACTTACTCTTAGATGCCTGTTCATTATTTCTAGTAAAATAAAACAATGTAGGAACAGAAAGGAAGACCTCAGAACTACATTTCTGGACTTAAAATTCCCCGTTAGAAACCCAGAATTGGGCTTCCTCTGGGTCAGATGAGGATTTGGATTACTTTGGATTAGATAAGGGGGAGGAGTACGCTGCTTTCTGAGCCTCTCTGCAAACATCGGAGCTTGTGCTGTGGCCTGGTTTAGAGCTAGCCCGAGAGGCCCGGCTGTGGTTTCGAGAGGAGCTTTGACGATTCAAGGAGTGTGGCAAGGAGACTCTGTGAGACGCACGCAGTCCATCACAGCAGTCATGGCTTTTCTTAGCAGGAAAGGGGGACCTGGGGACAGTGGGACCTACCCTGCTCACTTCCAAGATGGGACATAGAAGCCCAGAGAGGGAAAGGGGTTTTCCTGCTCTACACAGCGCAGCGGGGCGGGACCAGAACCCAGATCTCTCGGGGGCCTGTTCACACCGCCTGGCTTCCTGATTTTCTCTTTCAGCAGTTTCATCCCTGTCAGGCTGGTGGCCGAGGCCAGGCAGGGTCACACTGGACTCGGGCAGATGGTACAGGCACTGCAGAGGCGGAGTGTTGGGCCACGTCTAGGGCAGGCTCGCAGGGAAGGGCGAACAAATAAGCAAAGGAAAACGGCTTTTCCAGAGGCGCTGAGGGTATCAGGAAACCACACCTCACAATGGGGGGGGGGAGAGCGAGCTGGGAGAAGCACCCGTAGCCTTATACGGGCTACACACACGGGGCTTTCTGCCACGAGCTCACGCACCAATCATGCAAGGTGCTTGCAGCTGATAAACAAGAGAGCAAGCCTAACCACAGCTGTTTTCCCTACCATCCCCCATCCTCCAAACGGCGCTTGTCAAGTCTGGAGTGGGCACTAGCGTTTGACAACGTGCCCTCCTGCAGCCTGGCTCTGGTCAGGGACAGGCTCTGGGGCCACACAGACCTGAGTGAACACTGGCTCTGCCCCTCATTCTGTGCTGTTGGCCAAGCTGCGTACTTGACTCCCTGACTCTCAGTTTCTGTATCTGAGCGGTGCAGAAACCTAGGTCATAGAAATGCTCTGAAACAAATGAATCAAAGGATGTCAGCACCTGGCCCAAAGCAACCAAGGGTAGGTGGCACCTATTACACTAATAACCCCCTTCCAGGCTGCCTCCTCTTGGGACCGTCCCCACCGCACATCCAGTTAGTCACACAGGCCCAGGTCCTGGAGTCATCCCAGAACCATCCTCTCCCTCACCTGCCCCTTTTCAACCCATCACCAAATCCTGTCTCTCTAAGTTGAATATTCCCCAACTCGTCCATTCTTCTCCCTTTGCCGGTCGCCCGCGCTGCCCATGCCACCGGTGCCAGCGTTGTGACCTGGACAGGTGTCTGAGCCCCTGAGCGACCTCCCACACTCCCTCTGGTCCTCCTCTCCCCTCGCCATTCTGCCCACTGCTGTGGGAGAGCTCTTCAGAAACACGCGTCTCTCGACCAACGGGAGCCTCTGCCTAAGTTCCTCCAAGGGTCTCCTTTCATTTAAAACTAAAGAGCAAAATTCATACCCTGCCCAGTAAGCCTGCCCTCCCTCTACTCCATCTCACCAGTTACTTCTCCTCTGCCTCCTTGCCCTCCCCTCCCCCTCCCCTCCACTCCCCTCCTCCTCCCCCTCCTTCTCTCCCTTCTCCTCCTCCCCCTCCTCCTCCCCCTCCTCCTCCCCCTCCTCTTCCCCCTCCTTCTCTCCCTTCTCCTCCTCCCCCTCCTCCTCCCCTCCTTCTCTCCCTTCTCCTCCTCCCCCTCCTCCTCCCCCTCCTTCTCTCCCTTCTCCTCTTCCCCTCCTCCACCCTCCTCCCTCTTCTCCTCTCCCTCCTTCTCCTCCTCCCCTTCCTCCTCCTCCTCCCCCTCCTCCTTCTCCTCCTCCCCCCTCCTTCTCCCCTTCCTCCTCCTCCCCCTCCTCCTCCTCCCCCCTCCTCCTCCTCTCCCCCTCCTCCTCCTGCAGCCTCAGCTCACCTACCACATCCTCAGGACGGACTGTGTGACCCCTTTGCCCTAAGCTTTCAAAAGATCACATCACCTTTTTTTTTCAAAGCACAAGGTACCGCAGTTAGTAATGATGCACGACTCTGATTAGGTCAGTAATGGGTATCCTCGTTAGGTCGTGAGCTCTATGGAGGCAAGAACAGTGAGGGTCTGTGTTCCCATTCTCTCCCCAGGGATGGATGGATGGATGGGAAGGATGGATGAATGGATGGATGGATGGGAAGGTGGGGGGAGAGGAAGGTTGCAGGCACTGTCCTCATTTTACAGATGGCCAGACTGAGGCTCGAGGAGGGTGTGTGACTCCCTGATATCACAACCAGCAGAGAGCACGGCCTGGACCCCTAGGAGCAAAGCCCCGTGTCCCCGTACAGTCTTAGAAACCAGAAGCCATACCTATCCCTTTCCCATTCCACTTTTCTTCCCTTTAACCACTGGCTAAGCAAAAAAAGGAAAATGAGTGGGGGTTTTGTTGTTTTGTTTTGTTCTATTTTAAATGGGAAGGGGTCATAATTGGCACATAAAGAAGAAATTCCAAGTTGACACAGTGGATATTTTGAGTTAAAAAAAAATAGCCATGAAAAGGCACAGAATTTGTTGCTGTTTAAACAACAGTATAACAACATTTCCAGGATTGTTTCTAGAAGATAGCAGACGAAGGGCAACTGACTTGGCAAAAGGCCTAGACCTGTTTTCTGACAATTCCTTTAGGGTAGAAAAAATAAGGGCGCGAAAACCCCAGCAAGGCCGCCCCACCAACATGACTGATCTAAACGGAACATAGTCCTGAGTCATTTGTGGCTTTAAATACTATAGAAAAAAAACAAACAGAATTTTAAAAACATGCCCCAACAGCCGCTCTTTGATGTGGCAAACTATTTTCAAGCCACATTGTTGGCATTTCAGTTGAAATGCAAACCCTTCACGTTTACAATGGTACTCTTGGAGGAATGCAATATACAAGTGCAACTGCTACATTTCAAAGACAAGACTTATAACCTCAGAACAATAGGGCATTCCCAGTGCGAATTGATGAGCTGTTAAACCTCAAAAAGGTTTCTTTAATTGGCAATGAAGGCTCTCCACATATGCGCAGGCTGATCTAGGGGCTGCTCTTGGTGTAATTTGGGGTGTACCGCTTTTATCAAGAACGTTTTCTTATTTTTATTGACCTCGGACGGGCAATGATTGTGCGTCTCTCCGCACAGCGTTTGATCCTGCTCATTACGCAGCCGGGCCGGGCCGGCGTTGCATGGTTTCCCGTCGCTCCCGGGGCGTGCTACAAATGATACATAACGCATCGCATTGTAATCGCTGCACTGTGAACTTGGCTCACTTTCCAACAGAAAATACCGCCGTCCAAGTCATTTTATTATTTAAAAAAAACACCACCAAAAGGGATTCTTTCAGATTATAAACATCTGAAGACATAACATTCTCATGAATTCCAGCTGGCTATTTCGGACACACGGGGGGCAGGAGAGGCTGAGAAGCCAAGCAAATATATTTCATATTAACGTTTGCAGAGGAGAAAGAGGTGGCGGCCACGAAGGTAAGACCGTACTGGATGCAAAGCAGACGGAGGGGGAGCAAGCTGGAGGGTGGACCGACGTCCAAACTGGGGACCCCGAGATGCTGTGTGGCTGTCGGACCATGGGGTCCTGCACTTCGCTGGGCCTCCGGTGCCTCACTCAGAGAGCAGAGGCTCAGCAGCTAATGGCCACACAGGCCCCTTTTCCCTGGGGCCTCAGGACTGGGGAGGCTGTTTTTCCACATTGGATCTGTAACCTGTGTTATTCCACTGCCCTATTGGTTTGCGGCCTCTAAGAAAAGGGCGGGGCCGCTTTAAGGAGCAGGGGTGGGAGGGGTAAACAGAGCCCTGCGCTTTCCCTCGGCAGTACCTGCACGGGCAACACGAATCACACGGGCAGTGCTGTCAGGCAGCCTACTGTCCCAGTCTGTGGCTGGCGGTGTTTAGAAGTGGCATCCTTCTTCTCTCCCGTCAGGATGCAGAACCTGACCTATGAACCCAGGCTGGTCTCCTCCCACTTGCTCGCTGGGAAGTGAACGTTCTAGAGTTAAGGTGGAAGCGGCACTCGGCCTAAGGGAGCACATTCTGCATCAGGGTGGGCAGCCAGTCCCCACCCAGCGAGAGGGGAGCAGGGGTGGGGGAGGGGTGAAGGGGGTGGAAAGTCCAGGTTGGTAGCTGCATGGTCCTCACGGGGAATAAAGTACAGCACAGGGAGTGTAGTCAATCGTATTGCAGGAATGAGGTACGGTGCCCGGTGGGTACCAGTACCTGGGGGAGAAATCCCCAGTCATACGGTCACACCCTCAGCTCCAGCTGGGCCATCAGCTCTTGTGCTGCAGGTGGGCAGACGGGCATCACCCTGCCCTCAGGGTGGGCACCAGACACTGAAGAGCATCCTGGTGCCTGCAAGTCCCTAAGTAAATCACCTCTAAGTGCAAAGTCCCATTTAGTTTTCGGCCAACTGGAAAAATCAAACGGCCTCTACTGTGCATCTTCGCTTACGGAACAAGAGGCACAACAGAAGTGACCGCCTAGACACTCAGGACTCGAAAAAGCCACACACACACCATCGTGGGGTCGAGTCCCCGCTCAGCCTCACCTCAGCCCTGTGCCCAAGAACTGACGCTGCCCGTGGCGGGGTCCCGAGTCAGACGGGAAGTCCAGTACCGTTTGCGGGAAAGGACGGCCGTTCTCCAGTGTCAGTTCTGTTGGGTGACGACGCACTTACCGTGGCAGGCGGTGGTTAACTAGAACTCATCTTCCTCCTGCTAGTCACAGCTGACACTGCATTGCGTGCACACTGTGCGCTGGGTACAGAGTCTGTGGCTAGCAAGGATGTTCCGGGCACGTCCCAGACAATCAGGGACACAGCCAGTCTGCCTGACCAGTCCCAGCCCCGGGAGAACACGGCTAGTTGTCTCATTGTCATCTCTCCAACCTCTCTGTTTTGGTTTGCAACTTGTAATGTCTCATTCCACCAGACTTTCCCAGACTGTCTTAATTGTTAGCAACTTGCCGCCTCTCCCCTTTCTTAATGAATACAGCCGGTATTAATTAAAAACACCTATTGTGTGTCAGGCTAGACAGAGGGAAAATAAGGACAAGTAAGGTTGTTTCCTCTCTTGACAAGCCTATTTAAGCCTAAGATGGATATAAATATATGGTGTAAATAAGTGCCTATATTCACCCCCATGGGACTTGTGCAGTAAGACTAGTATTAAATGGACACAGGATTTCTAAAGCGAGCTAGGCCTTGGAGATTACGTAGATACCCCCTTGTGTTACTGACGCAGAAACAGAGCTCAGAAAAGTTAAGAAATTTACCCAGGGTCCCTCGGCCAGTTCTGTTAACTTCGGACCCGGAACCTCTCTCTCCTCATCCTCACCGACGAGGGTGACGTGCCCGCGGCTCAGCTCACGGGACAATGCCTGTGCTCCAACGAGGTTTCGAGGAGAAGGGGTCACGCCAGTGGCCCGGCTGGCCACAAGGAATCGTCAGGCTTGCGACCAAGCAGCACATACCCACCTCTGTTAGAACATCGGCTTTTCTCTGAAGTCAGGCCACAGGTAGTCAAACGTGCACTGGTAGGCAGTTAACTTCCTACCTTCTGTCAAAGAGCTCCTGTGTTCCTCAACGGACTTTTCTCCCCACCCGGCTCAGCAGTGAGCACATGGCCCAGTGAATTTCAAACCAAATCTCAGACTGGTAGTTGGTGGCCACGCATGCTCAGAATGTGGAGTGTTTGGTATTGCAGGGTCAGACCCCGATTATTTATGTAGGCTCTTCCCCCCGGTGCTGTGTAAGAGGAATCCTGGGTCAGAATCACACTGCTCAAGTCAAGGCCCGTGAGCCGGACTCCGGAGGGAGGCGAGGCTGGGAGGCAGTTGGGCCTCCTCCCTGCAGCCCTCGGTCATCAAAGGAGAGGCAGCCATCCTGCTACCCACTGGTCCGTGTGGACAGAAGGCGGGCGCTCCAGAGGGGACAGCTGGGAGGATCAAGAGACAGGGTTACAGTTTTAAGACGGAAAACCCTTATTTGTTGGCTTTTGAGTTGTCCTAAATTTCAACATGCTGTGAGGAAAAGAGGGTCGACGGTCACCTTGCCAGGGAGGGGACTGGGTCAAGCCCCACTCACTTGGCAGTCACCCCTTAGAACAGTAATACCAGGGGTGTCGAGAGACCTGGCATTTCCAAGGATGGCAGTCTCCAGAACTTTTAGAATGGATTACTTTTGGTCTAGTGTACCTCCTTCTCTAAAATGAAAACAACTCGGATATAAACTGTCAGGAGATTCCTGTTGAAAAAGACCAGGCAGGGAAGGGGGAGTGAACAGGCGAGATTACCAGTGGTAGTCAACCTGGTCCCTACCGCCCCCTAGTGGTCATCAACCTGGTCCCTACCACCTCCTAGTGGTGGTCAACCTGGTCCTTACCGCCCCCTAGTGGTCATCAACCTGGTCCCTACCACCTCCTAGTGGTCGTCAATCTGGTCCCTACCACCCCCTAGTGGGTGCTCCAGCTTTCATGGTGGGCAGTAGTGGAGCAACCAAAGAATTAATAAAAAGATAGATTTAACTACAGTAAGTTGTTTTATAAAAATTTATTCTGCCAAACTTAGCGAAAATCCAACATAAAGTACTTGGTAAGTAATTATTATTATATGCTTTACTTGCTTTAACTCTGCTTTATAAATTTTATAAAGTAAAGTTACTTCCCTACTTCATAAATCACGATGACTGTGGAACCGGTGGGTGGTTAGAAAATTTTACTACTAACAGAGATACAAAAGTGGGCGGTAGGTATAAAAAGGTTGACTATCCCTGGATTACACAGAGGAGCTGTTTTCTGAAACACGCCTAAAGGCAGTGAAGCTTTGCTCTAATTAAATAGGTACCAATCTTTTTTGAGTGGGGCTAGTTGGGGTAAATGGCAAGGCTTGAGGAAGCAGAGTGGAAAGGGAACATAAAGATGCCGCCTCCCCAACTTCTTTAGACAACGAGGCCAGATGTCTCGCCCTCGGGTACCCGGCTCCGTGGGCACCAACATCTCCAGCATAAGAGAACATCTCACAATTTCCTTGAGTCATGATGGCCTTAAATTGATGTGAGGCAAGTCTTGTTCTTTCTCTGGGGAGAATAAGCTTTGGAATTCCTGCCACAAATTAAATAGTCCAGATGAATTGAGTTAAAAAAGATCGTTGAAGTCCAGGGAGGAGCCACCGTGAGGAAGGACGGGGCCAGAGAGCACAGCACATACTCAGGGAAGGCTCTGCATCTCTCGGTTTCTAAGTCCAGGGAATTTAAAAAAGAAATACAGAAAATTAAAATAAAGGTGGAGGGACGGAAATTTTACATGCGCCATATTCATGCTATAAGCTTCCTTTCCCTCTCTCCTCCCCCAACTTTACTTGATAAGGAGGAGGATTCAGTCTTTTGAATAAACAAGGTCACATATGTATTTGCGGAATGACTGAATCCCAGAGAACTCTTATGGGTGGAGGGCACGTTCCACCATTTCCTGCTCCCACTTGACCCGGAAACAGTGCGTCAGGGGGCAGCGCAGGTGTCCGGGTTTAGCCCGGGTCTGCCCTGGAGCGTCCAGTGACGGTCCTGGCATCCAGGTGGGCCCAGAGGAGCAGCGATCATTTACATAAGAAAAGTGTGGACCCGCTTCTCTAGAGGAGAAATCAAGGCTGAGGAAGAACAGGATGGCTCTTGCCTTTCGATCAGTGGTCCCCAACCTTTTTTGGGCCACGGACCGGTTTAATGTCAGAAAATATTTTCACGGACTGGCCTTTAGGGTGGGACGGATAAATGCACAAAATAAAATTATGCGACCGGCGTAAAAACTGTGGTATTTTTTAAATATAATTGTCGAACTTAACGAGACAAGCGTCAAGAGTGAGACTTAGATGGATGTAACAGAGGGAATCTGGTCATTTTTTAAAAATAAAACATCGTTCAGACTTAAATATAAATAAAACGGAAATAATGTGAGTTATTTATTCTTTCTCTGTGGACCGGTACCAAATGGCCCGCGGGCCGGGGTTGGGGACCACTGCTCTAGATAACCCTTGTCTCTCTCTCTCTCTCCTCTCCTCTCGTGTAGTCCGGTGGTTCTTCCTTCTTTCACAAACCAGTGTGGGGGACCCAAGACTGAGTAAGAGCAAAGGGTGGTTTTGTTGCTGTCTGAACAGTGCTTAGGGGCTCTGAGTTCCTCAAAGGTTCGCCAAACGTTTGAGACCTCAAGATTACTAACTTGCTCCTAAGTAAAAAGTAACTTTCAAACTGAAAATGTGTAATTAAATGTTTGTGAAATGTATTATATCAACCATTTTTAACTCAGCTGTACAATATATATGACATATATTTACATTCATTTGCTTTAATATATATTTATGTACCATGGATAGGATAGCACATGTTTAGCTGTGGGGTGAGGTTTCCAAAGTAAAAGCCCACACAAGTCCTCGAATGTCCCCACAGGATGGACAGGACCTCCCTGGTCTCATGGAGGTGACGGCCTAGTGGAGACAGAGGCACACGCCACCAGCCACAGCCACCCGAAATAGCCAGGAAAGGGACCACTCACGAGAAAACAGCCAACCAAAACCAAGAAGACAGTTTTAAGGACCAAATTAAAAAAGAAAAATAAAGGAGGGGGGAGTATTTCATAAGATCAAAGAGATGAGAAGTGAAAGTGTTACCCTTTAAATCTCTGTTCCCCCAGGTGGTGTCTCCTTCCCTGTATGACGCAGCACCTGCTGCCTGGGCAGGACCTGGGGCTCAGAGCAGACACACAGCGACTCCCCCTAAGACGAGGCTGCTGGGGGCTCAGAGCAGACACACAGCGACTCCCCCTAAGACGAGACTGCTCGGGGGCTCAGAGCAGACACACAGCGACTCCCCCTAAGATGAGGCTGCTGGGGCTCAGAGCAGACACACAGCGACTCCCCCTAAGACGAGGCTGCTGGGGGCTCAGAGCAGACACACAGCGACTCCCCCTAAGATGAGGCTGCTGGGGCTCAGAGCAGACACTCAGCACCTCCCCCTAAGACGCGGCTGCTGGGGGTTCAGAGCAGACACACAGCGACTCCCCCTAAGACGCGGCTGCTGGGGGCTGTCTGCAGCCAGCAGAGGTCCCCAGTGGACAAATACACAAACCAGGATGCTTCACGTACAGATAAAACTTGGTCCAGATCATGAGAGGTTCCAAAGAGACAGAATTTTTTTTTTTAAGAAAGAAGCTATTTTAGTAAAACAAAACAAAACAAAAAAAAAAAACCCATGAGTTTTCAATGAGCTTCAGCCCTGAACAGATAACATATATTTGCCCTAATTATGAGAAGCTGTAGACTGCTCCTAAATTAAATTTTACTTTTCTCTTTTGTGGACATTTTGTGAAACCCCTGAATGCTCCCAGCGGGCAGTGCTGGCTGGTAAAGGGGAGTGGGCATTTAGTTTTGGGAAGACAGGATCCCGCACGGCATAGGAATACAGCCGAGGAGGCGCCTGGGTCCTACTGTTTCTCCTTGTTCTCTCTTCCCGATTCTTCTTCACGGGCAGCCTTTTGGGGGGCAGGGCGGGAGAGGGCTGGGGCAGGATAAGACCGGGGAAAACGCAGCCCGGGACACAGCGTGAACAACAGAGCAGGGAACTACCGTTACAAACTCCTGCAAACAGGAACAGGCGGCTTCCAACGTGCTGGGCGAGCCCCCGCCTGCGGCTGGCTTCCAGACTTCCTTCCCGCCTCCCCACAGGATGCGTGCTAAGATGATATACAGCGTGTTTGAATACAACAAGACAACACACCAAGAAAAATGCAGCGTTATGAAGAATGAAAGTCTCCTAAAAATACTTTACGATGGCTTCCAACATGAAATCGCATTTACGGAATAACATTCTAATGACTCAGGCATCAGTGACTCAGGAACATATGGATTAAATTTCCTTCAGAAACGCGGAGGGCGTTCAGAGCGAGGGGGAGGCTGGCCTGGCAGAAGGCGCTCAGTTTGTGGAGAACTCCACAGAGAAATAAAAGGAAGGTTTGTCACACTGCTCTCGTGTCCACTTCCCTTTTCTGGTGCTTTCTCTGGTGACTGAATCCACTGGCTACAGCGGCCCTTGCCTGGGAAACTTGGGACAGTTTTCTTGGAAATGGCTTAACCCTCCCTGTTCAGGCAAAGTCAGCACGTGTTAAATGAATGGCTCTCCCTTCAGCCCCAACACCAAACGTGTCAGAAAGAGAGGATGACTTCTGTACAAAAGGTTGGGCGCCTCAGGCCCTTGGCTAGAGCAGTCCTTGCGACCACTGGGGACAGCCGCAGGGAGAGGGGTGTTTTCGTTTCCTTCTGATCCCTTTGGAGCTCAGTTGAAGAGAATATCGCTGAGTTTCCAAATTAAAGATGCACATTTTAGACAAAGCTCGCAACAATCAGGCTCTGTCTTACCTACCCGGCTTTTTTGTTGTTGTTTTTCACGATCCAAAATGCACACACGAATACTAGCCCAAACGGCCACTGCTGTAAAATACAACACCATTCACCATGTTGACGGCTTCCCAACTGTACCCGCAAACATCGGCTCATTCCAGGTGCCTGGGTTTAACCAGCCCTGCAGGTGAGTCCGCTACACGCCACAGAGAATGTGTTCGTGTGATTAAAGCAAGGCCCCGCCCGAGAGCTCCTGATTTAAGGGGCCCACGATGAGGTCTGAAAATCTGCTTTCCTAACAAGTTCCCAGAGGATGCTCTGAAGCTGGTCTGGGAACCTGATGCAGAAGGTGGGCCCCCTTTGGGGCAGTGCCCCCAAATCCCAGACAGTGAATTTCATAGATGTCCTGTAAGAAGTATTTTCTAAGGATACCCTGAATGTACTCTAGACACTTCATGAAAATCTGGCTTTTCTCATGATCCACTAACAAACTGTGCCTGGTTCATAAAAGGGCTCCTAAAGTATTGTTTGAATTAATAAAGAGATTTATATCAATTAGCCCAGATAAAACATCTACAGTTAAAAACTCTTATCCTGCCCACATCTTTCTGCAGATGATGGCTTTCTGGCATTCATGATAAACAATTCAATATCCCCTTTTCTGATCCAGAATTCTGCAACTTGTTTTAGGAGAAGCCATTATTGGAATATTTCTTTTTTTTTTACTCAGTATTTTGATAAATTTTAATTGTTATAATGTTAAAAAGGCCATTCTTGGTCGGAGGTGGGTATAGCATGCCTCCCCGGGGCATTCAGGACTATGTCTACAGAAGAGCTTTCTGGTCGGCACAGTGACAAGTGACCTGCACCTTCCGGCTCTCAGACCTCTCTGTCCTCATCTCCTACCGTCCAGTCAGAGATGACAGGGGCTCAGACTACCAGACACGGGAAACGTGTGGGGACTTGAGATGTATTCTGAGTTGGCCTCAAGAAGACCTGGCTCTCGCCTGACCTGTGGTGGCGCAGTGGATAAAGCGTTGACCTGGAAATGCTGAGGTCGCCGGTTCGAAACCCTGGGCTTGCCTGGTCAAGGCACATATGGGAGTTGATGCTTCCTGCTCCTCCCCCCTTCTCTCTCTCTCTCTCTCTCTCTCTCTCTCCTTTCTAAAATGAATAAAATAAAATAAACAAATAAATAAAAAATAAATAAAATGGATAAATTAAAAAAAAAAAAAAAAAAGACCTGGCTCTCGACAACACCCGGGAGGCCCCACGCGATGAGGAACGAGTAGGGGAGGTGCAAAGTGTTACAAATCAGTTTCGTACACCCTGCACGTTACACGCCTGTGCGCAGGGTTATGTATCGTTTCAGAAGCTCAGAAGGAGATCTGGGCTGTGGAGATAAACTTGAAAGTTCCTGGGATAAACAGTAACGAAAACCTTGGGAGAAGAAGCGAGAACCCAGAATCAAAGTCACTGGGATGACGGGTACTCGAAGGTCGAGTAAGGGCGATGCACCTGCACAGGAGACGGAGGGGAGAGGCCAGGGCACGGGCGGGAAAGCCAGGAGAACGGGCATCGGGGGAAAGGAAGACACGGCAGGGTTTCGAGGGGAGAACAGTCCCCCGTGCTGGGTAAGTCTGGGGAAGAGCAGTGAGAGTGAGCCCGGGCTCAGCGCCATGGAGGTGGCTGGGGAACCTGGCCAGAACGGGGTCATGCGGCGCGAGTGAAAGAGGAGGGGGAGGGGCTGGACTCAGAGCAGGGGAAGTGAAGACAATATGTGAGTCTTTGGAGAACGTGCATGAAAGGGAACAGGCAGCTGGGGTACTGGTCTCTGTCTTTCGGGATGATGGGCAGAGACTAGAGCGTGTTTAACTGGGAGGACCCAGTAGAGACGGAAGGCGAGAGGTAGAACGAGATATACAGCCACAAAAGGTTTTCCTGAGACGTCAGGACAGGTGCAGGATTCGCACTGGATAGGAGGAAGACTTCTTGCCCAGCGGTAGAAGGAACAAGTTTAGGATGCCGGTGGGTACAGGTTGGTTTATAGTTTCTGTGATGGACAAGTGAGGGCTTGCCTACAGGTGGGTTCTGTTTTCTTGGGAAAGTTGAGGTCAGGGGAGGTGTTGACGTGCCTTTACGACGGGTTCAGCTGGCCCTGTTGGGTCATGTTCTCCAATGAGGGCCAGCTGCCAGACGCAGGGGGCTGAGATGCCTGCCCAGTGGTGGGGTTCACCCACGCCTGAGGTTTTTCCACATTGGTGGACAGACTGGGCAGCAAGGATGTGGAAGGTATTTGTAAGACAGTAACTGAAACAAAGGCTAGACATCTAAGCAGAGTAGGGAGGAAAGACAGAAGGGAAAGAATGAATGAACTAGAAAGAGGGACAAAGAGCACCTGCAGCTTAGTGCTCAGATCTGTAAGGTCCCCTGAACGTGCTCAAACCCCTGAATATTGAATCCGTGGGTGCCGAGAGCCCAGGTAGCCAACACGAGAAGCAAAGGGGTTTAGGCACAGCTACTCCACTCCTGAATGCTACTCCACTTCCTACCACAGGGGACCACTGGCACACTGGAAGGTAAGAAGGAGGCACAGGCCACCCTGCTTGCTTAGCTTTATTGGGCTTCACAGGTGCTGTGTTTCTTACAAATCGAAGGTAAGACCCTCCAGCCAGGAGAAAGATTAGAACTCGCTTTATTGAGAAGACCGGAAGCAAACCTGCAGCATCTCCGAGGCGTGCCGGGACTGCAGCCAGGAAATGCCATTCCTAATCTGGACTCTACTAGAGTATCCCTTCTAAAGGACGTGCTCGATCGATCTGGCGACAGCTGAAGCCACGTAAGTGTTCTGTACATGAGTTTCACCCAATGCGGTTTTTTGTTGTTGCTTTTTTAATCTGGAGTTACTCTCTAGCATAGCACTGTGGTTCTTAAGCAGGGGTGATTTTGTCCCACAGGGGTCAACTGGCAATGTCTGGAGATATCTGACCGTCGCTACCGGGGGAAGGATGTTCTAGCAGCTAGTGGGCGGAGGCCAGATGCTACTCAACATCTGACAATGCACAGGACAGCCTGCCCACCCCACCCAGGAAGCACCCAGCTCAGATGTCAACACTGCTGTGGTTGAAACACTCCGCTCCAGAACAATGCCCCTGAAAAAAGTGGGCTATTTATGTCAGAGACATGAGGGCTCAAACTTGGATCAACCTAACACACAATCTCCATATTTTCCATACCATAAACATACCAAAAGCCTAAATAAAACTATCCTAGCTTTCAGAAAGGGGATAAAAATAACACAAAAGGGTATGAGATTTCGACATGTAAGAACACACGTGGACACGCTCAGTGACCTCTGCTTCCTGCCCTCCTTGCCTGGCTTTTCCCATTCTCTCCAGAAAGCTGTCTGTTCACCAAGTCCTGCACACTGGAAAATTCAGTTCCAATGAGAAAGTCGGACAGAATTCCTTTCCAGAAGCAAACGCGAAGGTCTGAGCTCAGTCAGATGCCCTCTGCTCCTGTGCAGAAATGACGGAAGAGTACACTGCAGTTAGATTCTGAGCGGAGTGACATTAGCAAATTTATGAATGGGTCTCCTTTTCACAGTCTACTGTCAGGACTAATTACCTGTATTAATTAGAACTGTCGACACGTGCGATGCTTGTTGAAGCTGTTTCCGATGGTAGAATACGAGACTGGTAAATATCAAGGCACTGGAAAAGATGCACCGACTTGCATTTCTCAGCAACTCGACATGACGGAGAAGCGTGGACTGCACGCTGAGCCCCGGGAATTGCCGGTAAATAGATTTCCAGCTCATGAATTTGCTATTAGTCCTTCCTTGCTTAGGCATGAGTCGTGATTCAGCCTTTGGAAGACCTATCCCATAGGTCACTACTTTAGAAGCACTGTGCCAAGAATATGGAGATATTCCTGCAAGTTACTGGGAAGCTGAACAGAGTGCAGGATGCTAAGGTGAGCGGGAAAGCCCCTGCCTCTCCTCGGGTTAGTCTGAGACCTACTCTAAAGTATCAATAGGTTTCAAGAACTGCCTACGTGACAGGGGAAGAGTGCTGGGCATTCCAACCTGAGTTGGAACACCGCTGTTAACTCCACGTGCCCTTGGGTGAGTGGACAAGGTATGCAGCCTCTCCGTGCCTTGCTTTCCCCGTATGAAAATGGACTGGCAGAAACGGGAACAGCAGCAGAACTTGCAGAGGGTTGTGGGGAGCCTTAGATGCGTGTGAACAGGGAGACCAGCGCCCAGCACAGGTGTGCACAAGCTGTGACTGTTCCGTAAGCGTCACCGTCGGGGACAGGGGTAGAAACAGCAGTGAGCTCTCCCGCACTGAGGTCACCGAGCACTGTGCAGAGGGGTCAGGAGCCCTGGGGCGCAACGGGCCCGCGTCACTGTCGGGGACGGGGGTAGAAACAGCAGTGAGCTCTCCCGCACTGAGGTCACCGAGCGCTGTGCAGAGGGGTCAGGAACCCTGGGGTGCGACAGGCCCGCGTCACTGTTGGGGACAGGGGTAGAAACAGCAGTGAGCTCTCCACACTGAGGTCACCGAGCACTGTGCAGAGGGGTCAGGAGCCCTGGGGCGCGACGGGCCCGCGTCACTGTCAGGGACGGGGGTAGAAACAGCAGTGAGCTCTCCACACTGAGGTCATCGAGCGCTGTGCAGAGGGGTCAGGAGCCCTGGGGCGCGACGGGCCCGCGTCACTGTCGGGGACGGGGGTAGAAACAGCAGTGAGCTCTCCACACTGAGGTCACCGAGCGCTGTGCAGAGGGGTCAGGAGCCCTGGGGCGCGACGGGCCCGTGTCACTGTCGGGGACGGGGGTAGAAACAGCAGTGAGCTCTCCACACTGAGGTCACCGAGCGCTGTGCAGAGGGGTCAGGAGCCCTGGAGTGTGATGGGCCCGCGTCACTGTCGGGGACGGGGGTGGAAACAGCAGTGAGCTCTCCCGCACAGAGGTGACCGAGCGCTGTGCAGAGGGGTCAGGAGCCCTGGAGTGCGATGGGCCCGCGTCACCGTCGGGGACGGGGGTGGAAACAGCAGTGAGCTCTCCACACTGAGGTCACCGAGCGCTGTGCAGAGGGGTCAGGAGCCCTGGGGGGCGACGGGCCCGTGTCACTGTCGGGGACGGGGGTAGAAACAGCAGTGAGCTCTCCACACTGAGGTCACCAAGCGCTGTGCAGAGGGGTCAGGAGCCCTGGAGTGTGATGGGCCCGCGTCACCGTCGGGGACGGGGGTGGAAACAGCAGTGAGCTCTCCCGCACTGAGGTGACCGAGCGCTGTGCAGAGGGGTCCAGAGCCCTGGGGTGCAACGGGCCCATGTCACTGTCAGGGATGGGGGTAGAAACAGCAGTGAGCTCTCCACACTGAGGTCACTGAGCGCTGTGCAGAGGGGTCAAGAGCTTGGAGTGCGACGGGCCCGGACTCCCACCTCAGCGCTGCTACTCATTTAGTTTCTCCTAAAATCCAACGGCACCCAGTCTCGCAGGGTCTTGTGAAAACCAGATGGAAAAGAACACGTGAAATTTACTTGCAACGCCTGGTGTATAAAAAGGGACGGCTCAGTGCTGGTACCCAAGTATTCATTGCCATTATTCTCTCCTTTGGAGAAATCTCCCAAATTGATTATAACGGATGCAAAAAGAAAATTTTTAGTAAGCACCGTAAGTAGAGACAGAAACATGGGAGAGGAGATAGGGAAATGGAGAGGCAAGAAGATGAAGTGATTCCGGGGCGCTCTCCGTGCCCAGGGCCTTTGCTGCAGCCCCGTGAGGAAGGTGTGATTCCCGGCCACAGATTCCCCACACACCCGCTAATGACCTTGTTCCCTGGAGGAGAGACAGCTGGGGCCAGGCCCACACGGTGTCACGGTGTGAGAACCGGGATGCAAAGGGCCGTGTCACACATGGCGGGGCACAGAACCTAAGCCCTTCTGCTGCCTCCCCCACCCCCCATTCTCCCTTGACATATATTTAAAAACACAATAATCAAAATCTTGATGGGCAGCGTTTGCTCTGGCCGGCTGGCTAAACTTCTCCCGATACCACACACAGTCGCTTCCATAAGACAAGGTTTAGGTTCAGGTCATTTAATCAAGCCATTTCCGTGTCAGTCCCCTAAGTACCAGCTTTGCAACAGCCCACAAATGAGAGGACCACTCTCCTTCTGTTTCAGTGTGCAGGGTCCTTCAGACTCAGACTCTGTGGGGACGGAGGGGACGCGTGAGGAGGCTCTGCGCGGGCCCCTCCCGAGGCGAAGGCCTTACAGTCCTGACTACGGCAGGGTGTCGGTATCGGGGCTGACGTCAACTGGAAACCCACGTCTATACAAGATGATACAACTGGACAACTAATAAAATACAAGATGCCAATGACCCCCCTCATCTTGTCTTGAAAATCACGTAACATCTTACGAAATTCACCTGGTCAAAATGTTATAGCATCAAGGTGAGCAATACTTAAAAAAGAAAATCTAGCTGGAGGACCTTCTGGATCCTTTCGCAAGATACGGGGGAACAGAAAACCCTAATGACAAAGGAGAAAGCCAGCGGTCCCAGCGTGAAAACGTCAGTTCAAGTGTGTCTTCTCTCCTGGGCTCTCGCGGTCTGCTAGATACAGCCCTGTCTCGTCTTACTGCCCTTCGCTTTATTGAGCTGCACAGGTGTTAACGTTTTTTCTCACCAAGGCAAGGCAAAACCCTCCACCAGCACAAAGATTAACCTGCTCGCTTTGTATTGCGATGCTCACTTCATCGCTGGGGTCTGGAAGCGACCCCACAATTTCCGTGACACAGGCCTGCGCTCCTCAAAGCAAATGCGGATGCTCAAGAAACCTGCCAACAACCCTCTCAGGTCGGAAGTTAGCGACGGTCAGAATGTGCGTTATCCCTCTTAGAAGAAGGAGGTTGATTTTTTGACTGCGTATTATGCGTAAAAGCGGACTGGGCTGGTATGGCGAAGACAGCTCTCACTGCGGAGCGCAATGGTGCGGATTCCTGGACAAGCTCAGGGACGAGACTTCACCTTCCCTGGACTCAAACAGGTACCCACTGAAGGCCCTGGACACACTCCACCCTGAAATCTGCAGTAAGAAGTCCCCCAGGAAGCTTAGTGTTGACCAAGAAGACATTAATAACCTCTACTTGGTGAATATCTTACAGAAACTTAATTCACTAAAATTTCTAATTTCATTTCAATAGGAATGAGTATGAATATAAAAGTTCACTAAGCTAGTAAATTACTAGTAGCATTTAATAGGACACTAAAAATAGTATTGACTATATTCTTAAATATTAATTCAAATATGGTGATGATGACCCTTACCAATACAAGAGAAAAGGCAAAATAATGTAATAATTATGTACATGGAGTCTGGATCCAAGACTCTGTGGGCTCAAATCCCGGCTCGGTCACTTGTTAGCTCCGGGACCGTGGTCAGCCTCCCTTTGGTCTGGCCTCCTCTTCTCTGAAATGGGTGAATGGTCAAACTCACCCCATTGGTGGTTGTTGGAGGAAGGGAACACACATGCATGAACACACTCTTGTACACACACGTAAGCGTGCATACGTGAGCATACAGAGGTCACTTATGATAGGGCTGGGTGTGCTATGCCTCAGGTTCTATCTGTCCCCCTGCGACCCAACCCCCAACCAGAGCAGAGTGACCTTACAATCCACATTTGGTCTTGTTCCCCTACTTAAAACTCTCAAGGCTTCCTCTGTCCCCACAGTCAACTACAAAAACCTGTGAGCACAGCACAGTGGGTCTTTCGGACCTTAATGCCCACCTATCTGGCCACTCAGGCCCTGACACTGACCTCTTGACTGCAGCCACAGCCAGCTCAGTTCCTCCACTAGGGCCATCGCCTCATCCTGGGGCCTCTCGGTCCACGCCCGCTGCTCACCTCTCTCCTCTGTTCACACTCTCCACTGGCCTCTCCTCACACTCAGGGGAAAACCAACATTCCTTAAATGGGCGTGGTCTGAAACCCACTAATGCAAATTGAGCATCGACCCCCACGCTGTTGCCCAGACTGAAGGCAGCACACGTTCATTCAGACGGGGAAAGGGTGCTCACTACCTAAATATTCTCCCTGCCAATCTTTCAGACAATGACGGTGCGAGCAGATACTCCGTCCCGCCAGCCACTCGGGAGGAAAACCCGTGTGGAGAGCAAACGGTACCCGGTTTGTACACCTCTCGCGCCTGTTTGCTGTGGGTGCAATCTTTAATTTATGTTCATGTTCAGCAGTAGCTTGTCTGTTCATGCAGCTGCAAACAGCAGAGAAAGACACGCTTTTTAGAAAATACAGGCCCGGGTGCTTTTAAGGAGAGTGCTCATTCAATCTCATTATTCTGCCGGCTAATTGACAGGGGAGAACGTCCTAATTGGCTCATTCACGCTAAAGCTGTGCCCCTGGCCTGGCGTCAGGGTCCGCGAGGCGCAGGGTGCATCACAGCTGTGGGGCTGCCGCTCGAGGGACAAGCCTTAGGTTCACACGGGGAGAAAACAGCACGTGCTCTGCTTCAGAGTTCAGACAGTCCTGTCTGCCACGCAGCAGAATTCAGGGGTGCGGTATTTTCTCCTGAGGCTAATGAGATGAGCCACAGCGCTGATCATATATCTTCTGGGGAGGCAAGGTATTTAGCCGTTGTTCACGGAAATCATTCTTGGTTAGATTGTAATCTGCCAGAATGGCAGCTGATTTAAGAGGCAGGTCGAGAAAGGCATTCCTTGGTGCCCTGACACCTCCACCCAGCCCTGTCCCTGCGTGCAGGACCGTGACGAGCAGGAGTGGAGCAGAAACGAGCCATTCGCACGGGCCCCGCTCAGTGACTGCTCAGGCCCCGTCCTCACAGCACACAAAGAATTCCGCAATTCCACTAACCAGTGAAGCCCACACACCAACCAGTAAGCCCTGTGTACTGTGTCCGTGACAGATAAAACACCAGAGTCACAACAAGTAGCCAATAATCAGGGCTACCACGGGGCAGGCAATGCTGCCGTAGCTTGCCAAGTGCCCAAGTTATGTCCAAAATGGGCCTCGCTGGCCTGAGCTATCTAAGTCAGAAGAGGCTTAGCTCCCACCTGCCCTCCACACGTCTCACCAAAAAGCATCCTCTACACAATGGTGAGTCCCTTGGGGTTTACCATTTATCCTTGTCACGGCACAGTATGCCAAAGCAAGGGCTCCGCTCACCCCCAGGGACGCGGCTTGTTTAAAGCTACAATGGAGACGGCAGGTGTCCTACACAGATGTCACTTCTTCAAGAAGACACTTATTATTAAACACTCAATCTCCTTCCTGTCGATGGACTAGCTACATTTTATTTCGGCATCACCCTAGTCCAAAGCAAACTGTTTCCTTTTAGTCTCATTGAGCTCAAAATTAAAACCCACGAGGCTTTCGGTTGTTTCGGTTGACTCGTACAGAATCCTGAATGCCATGATCCAACAGTTGACCCATATCGTTTCCTTGTAACACAAGACAGTATTTTACAATCCAGAAATGCTCTTCCCCAGAGAGTGCCTGAGTCCCCCTTCCCAGGGTCCCAAACCTCTGATTTCCTATCACTGCACACAACAGCACAGATAAGAAACACCCAGCACTTTAAAATTTGCATACTCTAAGGTAACACGGAGCTGCCGCACGCCTCGATTCCTACACGGTGTGCTAGAGCAGCCTCAAACCCGGACAGAACCCAGTGTGTTCTGAAACCCTTAAAAAAGAAGTCATTGTCACAGCCAGGGTCTAGAGCAGGGGTCGGGAAACTTTTTGGCTGAGAGAGCCATGAACACCACCTATTTTAAAATGTAATTCCGTGAGAGCCATACAACAACCCGTGTAAGTTACGCGTTATCCAATAAAAACTTGGTGTTGTCCCAGAGGACAGCTGTGATTGGCTCCAGCTACCCGCAACCATGAACATGAGCGGTAGGAAATGAATGCATTGTAATACATGAGAATGTTTTATATTTTTAACGTTATTATTATTTTTTATTAAAGATTTGCCTGCGAGCCAGATGCAGCCTGGTCTAGAGTGAGGTACTAATCACGGTAGCAGTTGGACTTCTCACCGGAAGCATGTGGATGACATGAGCTGGGGAGGATTGGAGCAGAGACGTGAAGGGGACGGAAGGGGGTAAGCACACGGGAAAAAGGGTCACAGGATCTGGAGCAGTGGTGGTCAACCTGGTCCCTACCGCCCACTAACGGGCATTCCAGCTTTCAAGGTGATTGGTAGCGGAGCAACCAAAGAATAAATAAAAAGATAGATTTAACTATAGTAAGTTGTTTTATAAAGATTTATTCTGCCAAACTTAGCAAAAATCCGACATAAAGTACTTGGTAAGTAATTACTATTATATGCTTTAACCTGCTGTAACTCTGCTTTATAAATTTTATAAAGTAAAGTTACTTCCCTACTTTATAAATCACCATGACTGTGGAACCGGTGGGCGGTTAGAAAATTTTACTACTAACAGAGATACAAAAGTGGGCGGTAGGTATAAAAAGGTTGACTACCCCTGATCTGGAGAAAGGCGAGCTCGGACGCTCAGCTCTGCCCAGGGGCCCTCGTGGCTCTGCTGGTCCATGGCGGCCCACCGAGGCAGGGGGCGCATCACGCACAGGGTACAGGGTCCGCTGCATTTCTCCGCACAGAAATCCTCCTGAGGCCTTACATGGGACAGGGTTGTGTGGAACATCAGAGAAGAGCCAGGCTCATAGTGAATATTTTTATCCATGCATAGGTTTATTTTAATACTATTTTTTTCTTTATCAAGATTCTACGTGATCTTGCAGACATTTTAGAAAAGGGAGTAAAGCCAAAATAGGAAAATAAAAGTCACCATATTCTTATTCCTGGTAAATGAGGATGACTGGCATTTTGTTAAATATTATTCCAGCCTTTTTCTATTAGTACATTTACTAGGTCTGACAGAAATGAATGAGTGTGTGACTGAGAATACTGCTGTATCCTGCTTCTCATCTGGTGTGTTCTGAACTTGCTTGCCGGGCTTCTTTTTTTTTCCCCTGTATTTTTCTGAAGCTGGAAACGAGCAGAGACAGCCAGACAGACTCCCACATGCGCCCGACCAGGATCCACCCGGCACACCCACCAGGGGCGACACTCTGCCCCTCCGGGGCATCGCTCTGCCGCAACGAGAGCCACTCCAGTGCCTGGGGCAGAGGAGCCATCCCCAGCGCCCGGGCCATCCCTGCTCCAATGGAGCCTCGGCTGCGGGAGGGGAAAAGAGAGACAGAGAGGAAGGAGGGGGGGGTGGAGAAGCTAATGGGCACCTCTCCTATGTGACCTGGCTGGGAATCGAACCCAGGTCCCCCGCACGCCAGGCCGACACTCCACCGCCGAGCCAACCTGCCAGGGCCGCTTTGCCGGGCTTTTTAATGGCTGAGTATTAGTCTATATACCATGATTTATTTATTCAGTCTCCTATCGCAGCATGCTGAGGCCATTTCCAATTTTTCCAAAGCCTAAGCTTACAATATCATGTTAATCGGCTTAACATTTAGGGTAATTTTACTAATTCTGCACCATTTTGGTCCCGTACTACAACAAACCCAGCTTTAAATAACACCGACGTGACACAGTAAGATCTCGGGTCCCTCACTGAGATGCGTGAAGACATGTAAATACATATTATGCATGTAAATACATATTATCTCACATCTGGCTCTCTGTAACTAAGCACAACAGAATTATAAATAGTTTTGGGTCCTTGGAGAACTGCCATGTGATGAAGCTAGGCCACTCTGAAAGCTATTTGTGGTCGATAATAAATGGAAAACCAACAGATGACTCTTGATTCTTCCCACCAGCAGCACAACACAACACAACAAAATGGATAAAACGAGTGCAACTCTGTTTCAAGAGGCAGAGCAGACGACAGCGAAAACTCTCACACGAGTCATTCCCATTAACAAGGAGCTGGAGTAATTAATGTATAATAGCTCAATGTAAAATTCTGGTGTCTGAATGCACACTTAATGTGAGTAAATATATCTCTATATTTTTTTTTGGTTATGAATCATTCTTTTTCTGAAAGACCTACTGAATAAAAATTGAGTCCTATTTAAATTAACAATAGAAATATCCTTAACGGAAATGTCACTAACATGTCCATTTTAAAACAACATTTTAAAACTCATATACATGCTACAATTTTTTGGTAGAAACAAATAACATCCCAGTAGGTTACATAGCATTTCTGCAGTAAACATTTGGGGTGTGTGTGTAAAAATGAGGTACCTGAGATGCAGGTTTCTTTGTATAAGAAGGGTGTTCTTTCCCTATCCAAACTGTTTATTTCACAGTTTTTAATTCCTGCCAGGAATTTTTGCTTAAAAAAAAAAAATACCCTAGCCAATCATATCTCTACCAGTGAAGACAACAGTAAGGGAAATGTCATTGTTAATCTGTCAGTAAAACAGCATTCCGATTTAGCTAGGACTGTTGTGGAGTGGCTACACCACTCAGAGTTCTGGGTTTTCTTAACGCGGGAAGATGCCAGTAGACTAGGCAAGTACGGCCTTCTTCTCTGGTGTTAGTCACTTAGAACGTGGCCCTGGGCGAGTCATTTTGTTTCTCCGGACCTCTGTTTCACCATCAGAAGTAACAGAGATAATTACAAATGCTTACTTCGTAGCAGTCTGGTGGGTGTGTGACCCTTCTGAGCACAGTAACCAGCAGGACAGAGGCACTTAATGCTCACTGGACTTGAAAGAACGTCACCTGAACAGTGACGATGGTTTTCCCCAGTGCCTGTGTTATGGTTGCTGCCAAAATGCACCTCAAGTGCGATGTGATTTTTCTCTGGGTGCCGGGATGGTGAATTGGTTTCCGGTCTTCTGCTGATTTTTGTTTTCCACAGTAAATACAGATTGTTTCTGAAGGGATTCAGAACAGGGCTCCCCACGATGTGCCACTTTGGCACAAGGACTATTTTACTGAATAGAGACCTGTGGGCTCACAAGAAACATCTACCTTTCCCTCAAAGAATTTAAAGTGAGGCCTTGTCCATAGTAAGAGTTATGACCAAAAGTAACTTTTTATGCCCTATCAATGGGACAGGACAAACTTCTACGTAATTAGTGAACATGTGCCCCTCTTGTCATCCAGCAGATGACTATCCCCCCTCTGATGCCCAAGTGCCTCACCTCCGTCTTAGCTAGAAAGCCATGCAGACCTCATTTTCTCTGTCTCTGCACCTCACATGTGTGTGGGGCCTCTGACTCTCATCTACATGGGGTTCCCGTGCATACATATGTAATTAAAATTTTCATATATATATATATATATATATATAAAAATATATATATAACAATTCTGGTGTGCTTAGTTACAGAGAGCCAGATGTGAGACTCATGCATAGAAGACATGTCTTCATGCGTCTCAGTCAGGGACCCGAGATCTCCCTTGTCACGTCTGTGTTATTTAAAACTGGCTCTGTTGTACTACAGGTCCAAAATCGTGCAAAATTAAAGAGAGAGAGAGAGAGAGAGAGAGAGAGAGAGAGATGGTGATGAAATAGTAAATCTCCTGACTTCTCCAAGTCTGTTTTCTCATTGCATAAAATCAGGTGTCAGGTAGGGTGACCTCAGCCCATGCCATCGTATTACAGTTCTGTTTGAAAACAGCACTGCCTTCTATTCCACCATCAACTTTAAAAATAAGCTAAATAATTTAATCACAGGGTCAAAGGAGCATCCTCAAAATACTCCATAAAATGGGTACTACGGATACCAACGAGGCCACAGCATATAGTAGAAGATGAAATGGTAAGCCATGGTCATGAAAAATGTTAGGTATACTTTTGATGTGTACTTGCATTGCTAAAAAAATAATTAGGCTCCGACTAAAGATATTGTTTTATTTTGTTTCATATTCTACTTTCAATACATAGAAATAAAAATTTCTTCACACCCTCAATTATTTAGTTAATAGGAATGTAAGTTCCATGGCAAGTTTAAAGCACTATTTGATATCTCTCTTCCAAATTAATACATTTTATAAAAATGTAAGAGTTTCTTAATCAGGCCTATATTATAGTTTTCTCCAATTAAATTTGATCTTATAAAATATTAAATATAAACATTGCAACTTCTGAGATTAAAAATAGTACAGAAAACTTGAGTATCCAAATCGTTGTATTTAAAAATAGTACAGAAAACTTGAGTATCCAAATCACTGTATTAGTGAGCTTGACAGTCTATAAAGTTCTTCTGTAATTTAGGGAACCAGAGAAGTAGGTAAAGAATTTCATAGATGGGTAAGGAAAGCCATTAACTCATTTTAAAAGTGACTATGTCTCCTAAACTCAATATATTGGTTAACTGACGTGAAGTAAGGAACTTAAATCTTCTGTTATTCAACAAAGAGAATATTTTTTAGTTTGAGAGTAGAGAACAAGATTTACTTGTTACTGTAGCCTGCAATGTTTAACAGTATCTGCCACTCACATGGGGCTCAAATAGAGACTTGCTGAACGACAGAATGAGTGATCTGGACCAAAATGATGTGCGTTTAAGATTATATTGCTGAAACTCTTAAGATTTGGTAACCACAAAATCAGTCTCTGTGGGGGGGGGGAGGAGGTTGGGGACATGGGTGAGCTGAATTAATTCATCAGAGTTTTGTTTATCCTTTTATTGTTAAATCGACTCATTAGCATCTGAATAACGCCTTTCAGTAAACGGTGACTGTAGGGGTAGGTGGCAGAGGAAAAACTATAAATTAATTCACACGGAACTATTAATTTCAGTCTCTCAAATGTGTTTCAATTTCATGTATTGTTTTTATTTTATTCTCTTAGCAATGGCTGGGCTACAGTTAGTATTTGTAAATGGCGGAACTTCAGCAGAAGCCTGCTCCCTCCAGCAGGGATCTAAGCAAACTCTGGCCCACTCATCTCATTACTTCTCTTCCTGCCTGGGGTAGTCAGTCACGTGCTGTGGCACGGTTCTAGAAAGTAGACACTTACATATCTTTACATGCACAATGTCACCTTCAGAAACAGTCGGGAACGGCTAACTTAACTCACTGAAAGGCGTATGTCCAACATGGAGAGTGGTAAGTGGAGCCAGTCATCAAAGGGAAGTAGTATTCTGCAATGAAATTGCTTTTTGGAGCACCTTTTTATTACATAGAAAGTTTTCCTGGGGGCGGAGGGGAAACACACCAAATTACTATGTACATAAACAAAAGGTAAGTGGTCACACAGAAGTGGCTGTCTGTCCTGGCCTCCATGGTCCCGCGGGTGGAACAGGCCAGCTGTGGGTACCGTATGTGTTAAAAGCTGCCAACCGCACCCGCACGGGGCCAAGCAGGCTCGGTGAAGCATGCCACTGAGTAAGTACCACCACTGAACCCACCGGGTCACGGGTTCAGATGGGCCACAGGGAGCTGTGGGGACTGATCTGCCGGAAATGACCCTTGATCCGTAAGTCCTGAGGCCGATGTGTCTGACAGCTCACCAGGTTTTCTGATACTTCCCTACATCCCCACCCTCCTCTGCCGACACTCCTCCGACCCAGCCTGCTACCACCGGGTAACGGAAAACAACGGGACCTTGCAGAGCGCCCAGCTCAGCTCTTTGGTTATAAGAAACATGACAAAACAAAGGTCTGGTCAGATTCAGCGAGTGGAGCATCACGGGAAATGAACTGAAGCCAGGACGGCAGCTCAGGCCACAGAGATCCCCTTCTTTTCCCTCTGGGCCTCCCCGGGAAAGATGAGAAGAACACGGACATAATTTACTCCATTTTCCTTACAAGTTTCTGGATGATAATAAACAAGACAAATGCTGCTTGTATATATCTGGGGGTAGCTTCGCTAAAAAGAACATGTACAACTTAGTCAAATGAATTCTGCCTTTTTAACATAAACTGTATCTCAGTTGGTCTCTATGCATAACCACATTTATATACAGGATTCAAAGATACTGTCAAACGATGTCAAATGATCTGTTAACAGCAAAAGAACCAGAGATTCATTCAAAACCTAAATATACTTTTCTCCCCCGGTATGGCTTCCCCGGAATTTGATGTCTCAGGACTGTGAGACAAAGCAGGGCCCGGTTTCAGTGTGCAGCCCACACCTCTGTCCTCTGTCCCTCCGCCGTCTCCCATATGGCTCGCCAGCATCCCCGACCAACCGCACAGGGCGGGGAGGGGGTGGCAACTGCTCTATCCGCAGGAGACTGCCAAGTGTGGCTGGGACTGGGCCCACTGGCCTCGCAGAAGCATCTAAGAAAAGAAGCACAAGTCACTGCACGTGTCAGTAAGGATTTCCAGCCTTAACCCACGCACACGCTCCGGGCTGGCAGAGAGAAGTTGAAAAAGACACCGCTTTGTACCCAGACGCCAGCTGAACTTGGTGGCAGGCTATTAAAAAAACACACACACACAAAAAAAACAAACACATATTATACACGGAAGGATGTGGGGGAGGGGAGGAAAGAGCAGTGAGCTAATAATGTTCCTAGCTGGCATCTGCCTTTTTACTCAAAGAAAGAGATGGCCCTTTTCCAAATTTTTTCTATTATTGTGGTATCAGCTGCCTCTTGGGCTCGTTTATAAAAGCCAAGACCGCCAACGGAACGAGACAAGATTTCTGTCAATAGTCATAGCGTGCGAGCCCCTTGCAATAACAGGGATTTCAATATTTCTCCTACAGAGGCTACTTTGGGATTACTAGTCCCAGCATGAACCTTAGGCCTTGTACTTAGGGCCAGCCACTGTTAAGAAATATGACAACAGCCAATTCTGAGGTTAAAAAGGTACCACCTTGATTCTTTCATTTGCTCTTCTGATGTATTTAACTAAAGAACAATTTGAAACTAATTGGTCCTGGTGTTTCTTGCTAAGCTGGAATTCTACCAAGTGAATTTCTATTTGTTGGCCCTTTGAGATCTAAATATTGTTGGTGGCCTAGTACAGGAACTTCTTACCCTGAAACCAGGAATCAAAGAGAAAGAATTAAGCATTTACTCAGCCTTTAAAAAATGACTGTAGATCTACCTACTTCATGAGAAAAAGACCTTTAGTAAACAAACCAACAAACCTAGTAAATAAATGTACTAGGAATGAGAGATTTAAGACCCACTGCTTTCAGCTTCCACTTAAGATGGAGAAAGCTGGGGAAAGCATCGCTCCCATCCTCGAAATGCACACGAATGCTGGAGAATCTGCACACTAGTCACTTTCTCTGGACCCGTCCCAGTGGGGACGTAGGTAGGGCACCCAACTACACAGACGTCCAACACGCGACTGGAGGCCGTGCTTACCTAGGACAGACTCCCCGGACATGAACACAAAGATTTCAGCTCGAACTGTTAGCTGCTGATGTGGGAGCTGGCAGGAGAGCACGTGTGGTCACAGACTGTGTAACAGCACACACTGGGGCTGCCGTGTGACAGCACACACTGGGGCTGCCGTGTGACAGCACACACTGGGGCTGCCGTGTGACAGCACACACTGGGGCTGCCGTGTGACAGCACACACTGGGGCTGCCGTGTAACAGCACACACTGGGGCTGCAGCATCACGGAATTCACACCCACGTCAGCTCCCTTCAGGACCCTAACAGGTCCTCACAAAAGAAAGAGGTGAGAGTCCAGAGAAAGTGGCCTTTGTCATTCCTGGGGAGGGGACTGCAGCCTGTGCAGGAGAAGTCTGTATCAAAGGCAAGAGAGGTCTGTATCAAAGGCTGCCTAGACCTTCTCCCGCCCCTATGGAGGGAAATCCTTACCCGCTGGGAGCAAGGTGCAACAGACAGCCCCCAGTCTGCCAACCTGGGGGGGGGCAGGGACAACACAGCCCCCAGTCTGCCAACCTGGGGGGGGCAGGGACAACACAGCCCCCAGTCTGCCAACCTGGGGGGGGGCAGGGACAACACAGCCCCCCAGTCTGCCAACCTGGGGGGGGCAGGGACAACACAGCCCCCAGTCTGCCAACCTGGGGGGGACAGGGACAACACAGCCCCCCAGTCTGCCAACGGGGAGGGCAGGGACAACACAGCCCCCCAGTCTGCCAACCTGGGGGGGGCAGAGACAACACAGCCCCCCAGTCTGCCAACCTGGGGGGGCAGGGACAAAACAGCCCCCCAGTCTGCCAACCTGGGGGGGCAGAGACAACACAGCCCCCCAGTCTGCCAACCTGGGGGGGCAGGGACAACACAGCCCTCCAGTCTGCCAACCTGGGGGGGCAGGGACAACACAGCCCCCCAGTCTGCCAACCTGGGGGGGCAGGGACAATACAGCCCCCCAGTCTGCCAACCGGGGGGGGCAGGGACAACACAGCCCCCAGTCGGCCAACGGGGAGGGGGACAGGGACCGGGGGGGGGCAGGGACAACACAGCCCCCCAGTCTGCCAACCTGGGGGGGGTGGGGACAACACAGCCCCCCAGTCTGTCAACGGGGGGGCAGGGACAACACAGCCCCCCAGTCTGCCAACCTGGGGGGGCAGGGACAACACAGCCCCCCAGTCTGCCAACGGGGGGCGGGCAGGGACACTGGGAAGCCACATTTCCAAACCCAGGGACACAGTGATTGCTTAAGATGAAGGCTTACTGTTCATTCACTTTGTTGTACACCTGAAACTAATATAATATTGTATGTCAATTATAATTAATTAAAAAACAACTTTAGCTTACTCTATCTAGGAAGGGAATATAAATATTGAATGGGAAAAAAAATCAGAGCGTATCCCACTCTGATTTTGCCCCCCACCACCTGATTCAAGGGTAACCAGAAACAGCAAGCAGTGTGAACCCCCGGGGAACAACAGGGTGGAACAGAGAACCCCGCCGGCCAAGTTCCAGGGCAGAGAAAAGACTGGAATTCAGTTCAAGCACCCACTGGGCAGAACTCTCCGGTAGGTCAGCCCCCACCCAAGTCCAGAACTCCAGAGGAGTCTGAGGACTTCGGTGTACTGAGGGTGCCCAGAGCAACGATAAGCGTGCAATATCACTCACAGGAATTCCACGTGAGTAAAAGTACTCACATATTCAATGGGGCAAGTGGACAGGCGGTCAGTATGACACAGAGGAGTTGAGCGACACTAGCAGCTGAGTTAATTTTTTTTGGGGGGGGGTATTTTTCCGAAGCTGGAAACGGGGAGAGACAGTCAGACAGAATCCCGCATGCACCCGACCGGGATCCACCTGGCACACCCACCAGGGGCGAAGCTCTGCCCACCAGGGGGCGATGCTCTGCCCCTCCGGGGCATCGCTCTGCCGCGACCAGAGCCACTCTAGTGCCTGGGGCAGAGGCCAAGGAGCCATCCCCAGCGCCCGGGCCATCTCTGCTCCAATGGAGCCTCGGCAGCTGAGTTAATTTAATTATCATCTGTAGAATACATACCCAGCTAGAGCGGGATACGCAGTCTCAGGTACATATGGCATTTGCACCAGGATGGGCCATAAAATGTCACAACCAGGTGACATGCATCCTGGAGATACAAACCTGCTTCAGCCTTTGAGAATCAAAATGATTTAGTATGTCAACAGATCAAAGAAGGAAAAGTATATAATAATCTCAACAAATATAGAACTTTTTGACAAGTACTATTTATAACATTTCATGGTTCTCTGTCCAAAAAGAAAAAAAAAAAGAAAAGAAATACTTAGGTATAAATCTAAGAAAATATATGTAGGAGCTATATGTTCAAAATTTAGTGCTGTGAAAATATAATTACAACATAATATTGCAAGAAAAAGTAAGGTACAAAAGAGTATGTACTCTATGGTCAGAATTTTATAGAATAAACTCAAACCAAATATTTTTCCATAGGAAAAAAGGTTAGGATATAATACAAGTCTTTTTAAGACGCCTCATTCTTAACAAGAAAATCACGAGTGTCTCAAGGAAAACAACACTGAAATTAACATACAGTAAACGATTTTCAAAGCTCTGCTGTTACTCATTAGGGCACCACGCACCCCAGGAAGTCTCCTTCCATCAGTGTCCTTGGAACTAGGTCCGGATGCTCTTAAAATCACTCACTGAAAATAAAGTTCTGCGGTCACACACATTTGGAAAGCATCAGTCTAATAAATTGGTTTCTTGATTGCAGAGCTAATGTGAATCGTCTGTAAACCAGTGTCATTCAGGATCTTAGGGGTGTAGTCAGCAGAACACCCCAAATCTATCTGGAACTTGTGGAGGGAGGGGGGAGGAAGGGAGGAAGGGAGAAAGGCAAGACAGGAGAGGAGAGTCGTTCTGGCTGACCTTTGTGCACAGGTTACAGACACCGTGTTATTTTGCTTCTAAATACTTGAGTGCGTACCTCCCAAGAATAAAGGACTCAACCACAATACCACTGTCACATCAAAGAAAGTTAGGTTATTTCCCTAATAACATCGAATATCTAGTCCAAAAACAAAAATTTCCCAGCTTTCTCAAAAAAAATGCCTTTTATAGCCAGTTTTTCAAGGTTCTCATGTTACATTCGCTTTTTTAATATAAAACCACATCCTGCTTTTTTATGACACGACCGCCCCCTCCCCCCCCCCCCGGAGACTAGTCTCATTGAATTGTAGAAATCCCACGTGTGGTCTGGTTATTTCTCCATGGTATTAGTATTAGTCAGCTTGTCCCTCTATTCCCTTACTTCCTGCATACTGACACTTACATTTGACGACTTAATTAAGAGTCAGTAAACATTTTTAGCAAGAATATGCCTAGATGACGCTGCATTCCTCATCTTGCATTGCCTCAGGAGACACACAATGCCGTAGTCTCCCACTAATAATATTGCTCGGCCTGATCAGTGGGTCAGGTGGTGACAGCCAAACCGCTCTGTTGTAAAGGTACATTTTCCCTTCGCTCCTAGCATGTCCACGGAGAGGTGCTGCTCTATCACCGTGCGAATGTCCTGTTTCTCAACAACCTCCTCACGATCTCTGAGCTCTGATGATCTTTGTAAGACCATCTGCTACGTCACCGGGCTTCCTGTTCATTTTTATTTACCCCCTTTTGAAATTTCTTTATGGTAAAATTTGCTCTTCGTGGTGCAGTTACCTGAGTTTTGGCAAATGCAGAGCTGTGCATCTACCACAACAATCCAGAACAGATCCATCGCTTCAAAAAATTCCCTTGAGCCATCCTTTCGTGGTCCTACATAAAGTTTTGTTCAAAGTCAACACTGAGTAGCTTTGTCCTAATCTACTTGGTCTGTAATGTATCATATCTCACCTAGGAGTGACTATGAGACCTTGTTAAAAGGCGGGCTCTGGGGCCCTACTGCCCGAGTGCAGGGTCCCACGGCAAAGGCACGCCTCTGGTGACTGCTACGGCAGCCCTCTGACCACATGTGATGTACTGACCACAGAAATGGCCGAAATTCTGCACCTCTCCTTTTGCACAGGATCCCTGCAGTATGACTCTGCAGCTCCGCCCAGGAAGAGGTGGGGTCTAGTTCCCTATGCCATGAATCTGGACTGGTCTTGACTTATTTCAGCAACAAGATCCAGTGGAACTGATGATGCACCAGATTAGTGGCTTGTTTCCACACTCTCCTGGAGCCCTTGCCCTGGGGCCTTGGAAACGGGCCTGGGCAAGCCTGCCGGATAAGGAGCGGGGTGCTGCCTAATCCCAGCCATCGCCTAAGACAGTAGTCAATCAGGTATGGACACGAGGCCATCGGTAGCAGCCAGCACCGGCCCACCACTGAAGTCACCGCAGCATACCAGCCAAGATCATATAAGCCTGGCTCAGCTGACTCGCACACTCAAGAGCAAGAAGAAGTGTTCATTGTTTTAAGCCACATGTGTTGCAGTGGCTTGTTACACAGTGTTAGCCAACTGATACACCATCGTTCTGATACGTTTCACCTGAGCCACATTCCTTTGTCTCTTCCTGTCCACTTCCCCCACCACCACCCTAATTTAAGCTTTCAGGACTTGTTTGGACTGTGGCTGTCTTCCGACTTGTCTCCCCTCTCGCGGTCATTCCCCACTTCCATACAGTCCTGCTGCCAAGAGCATGTTCTTTAAAGTAAGACACCAAGTTGGAATCATTTATGTGCCCCGAACATCCAGCACAACGCCCGGTACCTCCCACACGTGCTCAGTCCTTGTTTGCGGAATGTCTGCTGCCAGATTCGTGACACACAGCTCGGATCCCCTTATTCCCCACGCAGAACTCAGCCACATTCACTGGCATTTCAGATGCTGGTGCACTTCCCACCTCGCCTACTGCATCCCAGCACCTGCGTTCAGGCCCCAGCTCACGTCCCTCTCTTCTTCCCCTTCTTCTCTTGAAGCTCCGATAAAAACGAGGGCGAGCTGACTGCACCTCTTACTTCTGTGTCTGTGTAGATACTAACTCCTGTCTAGAAGGCCCTTCCACAGCTCTGCAAACGCTACACATTCTTGAAGATCCGATTCAAACGTCACCTCCTCCGTGAAACTCCAACAGCTGTAGTTAACTACTCCCTCGCTTCCTTCGGGCACTTAGCCTAAGCCACCCTGAGGCACCTGGGGCACAGGGAGCCTAAGCCGCCCTGAGGCACCTGGGCCAGGATTCCCTGTGCGTCACAGTATCTAGCAGGGCCCACTACAAGAGACTATGAATCTTTTGAGAGCAGATCTGTCTTTCCCCTCTCTGTATTCACTATTGGCCCTAACACAGTACATGAAGCAATAGGATCTTAATTCATGCTTCCTGCACGAATAGATGATTTTTAGTCACTCCTACAGCAATAAGAACAGGAACACCCAAATTCATAAGCCAAACCCGGAACAAAGAGGGCTAAATACACGCAGTGGTGTTCTGTATTAGTCTGTGCACGGATCTTCTGGAGAGCCAGTTAAACACACAGATTCCTAGACTCTGCCCAGAGAGAGAGCAGATGGGGATTCAAGAGGTCTGGGTGGAACCCTGGGTTTGCACTGTTATCATGTCCAAAGGATTCTCTGGAAGGATTTATGGACAATACGGACAGAGTGACATAGAGCCTGGTTTGCAGATACGAATTCCAAAGTAAACCACGTTTCTCACGCACGTAAGGGATTTCTGTTTAAGATTCTTGACTTTAACGCCAGAGCACTGAGTGCAGCAGGCCTATTAAAAGAAGCACGTTCACAGTGCTGACCCAGTCTGGCACCTGAGGAGCTCAGGTTGCTGGGAATCGGGCACCCCCTTCTTTGTAACCACAATGTGCACACATTTTCACATCTACATATCCTTTTCATAAACTATTTAAAGTTTGATTTTCTACAAAGAGTCCTTTTTCAGACCACCTCGCCATGTGAGGTGTGCTTTAAAATAAGTGAAAAGCACCTGACCAGGCAGTGGATAGAGCGTTGGACTGGGATGCAGAGGACCCAGGTTCAAGACCCTGAGGTCGCCGGCTTGAGCACGGGCTCATCTGGTTTGAGCAAAGATCACCAGCTTGGACCCAAGGTCGCTGGCTCGAGCAAGGGGTCACTCTGTCTGCTGTAACCCCTCCATCAAGACACATATGAGAAAGTAATCAGTGAACAACTAAGGTGCTGCCATGAAGAATTGATGCCTCTCATCTCTCTCCCTTCCTGTCTGTCTGTCCCTATATGTTCCTCTCTCTGTCTCTGTCACAAAAATAAAATTAAATAAAAAATTAAAATAAAAGAGTGAAAGGCGTGCAATCCTTACCGCGGTCCCAGAGGCTGGCTCTCAGCGCTCGCTCCAGCTGTTCCTCCTCGCTCAGGCCGGCCGTGTACGCATCGTAGTTCCTGGGCCCGTCCTCCTGGTAAGCCGGCCTGCCGTAGGCGTAGTGATCCGGGTAGGCGGGGTAGCCTGCAGGCACAAGGGACACGTTATAGAACACGGTCAGACGCCGCTCTTTCCGTCCTTCCCATGTTGTAAGCAAAGACAGTAAGACAATTCACGTCATTATTTTGAGGACAGTAATAATCCGTGAAATAAGCAAAGATGACAAGTGAGGAATTCCTCCACTAGGGTGGGCGATGACTGTCTGGCCACTGTGGTACCCAACGGATCTCAACATGGGGCCGGATGTGAGCAAGTCCGCCTGTGCTGAAGAGGAAGAGGACACTCACTGAGAGGGCAGGCAGTGGGACTGCAGAGGCAACCCGAATGGGCTAATGGCATAGAGATGAATTCTTTCAGCTTAGAGCTGTTTAATACTCGGAGTATTTCCAGTGAAGTCCTGCCTGGAGTCAAGGTAATGGTGAAGATGATAGTAACGTCTTACCACCCAGTGACTCCAAGTAATGGGAGGCAGACCCATGCTTAATGCACACACTACAGGATCTCTGTGCTGAGTATGACACTCCGGGCAGTGGTAAGCACGCTCAGATATACACACCAATGTCCCTGTAATTCTAATTCCATATCTGAGGTCCTAGTTTCTATTAATAGTACTTTTCAGACATTGGTTACTAGCTGAAGTGAGAGAAGAGACAACCTTTTCATTAAATAATGCTTAAGTACCAAACTTTGATACCACATTAACAAAGGTCGATTATAAAGTTCAGTTTTGCAAGGTACAGTATTTCCAGCATTTCTTCCAAGTCAGTTTGAGTTTATGCCTTGCATTTTCTTTAATCACCCACTTTCATAGAATTATCTTGGAAGAGTTTTGTTTGTTTTTTCCCCCATAAAAATTTACCAGTCTTATTCTGGTGTAATAGGAGAGAAGTTTAGTCTTTTTAATTTTCTTAAACCTTCTTTTATACACGTTGAAGAGGGTGTTTCAGATGTTTAATTTATATGCTTTATGTTGCTGATGAGAATTCCTACCCTTTGCTATGAGTCTTGTGTCATACGTTACCATATCAACCAACATCACAGTACACACCTGGTTTTAAGCTTCTTATTGCTTTAATAAGACTATAGAAAAAAAAACCCTCACAATCAAGCCAAAAAGGGAACACTGTAAGGTAGAATCTGGTAAACTGACTTCATATTCAGAAGTTTTGAAAATTGGTCCTGAAGTTATTTTAAAATTTACTTTTGTGCTGGTTAGGAATAAAATGCTTTCCTGATATACAAGATTGGGAAGGAAAGTGTAACTATCTTCCATGAGAATTTTCAGGCACTCTGAAAGTCTTTATTTTCATATAAACAATGAAAGGACAATAAAACACACTAATCTAGTTTCAGCTGACATTCTAATGTAATTACATGTGGTTATAAAGATATTTGTCATGTAGACTATTTGTGTCTATGGTTATGTTTTTATAGCAGCTTATCGAGATGTAACTGACATCCCATACAATTCACTGATTTAAAATGTATAATTTAATGGCTTTTAGTCTATTCATAGAGTCGTGCCATCATCATCACCACAATCAATTTTAGGACATTTTTATCACCCCCCAAAAGAAACCTGTCGGCTTCGGCTCTCACACCCCACTCACCTCTGCAGCCCTAAGGAACCACCCACCAATCAGCTTTCCTTTTCTGTAACTATTCCTATTCTGGACAATTATGTAAATTAAATCATATAATATGTGGTATGTTGTGCCTGGTTTATTGCACTTGGCATAATGTCTTCAAGGTTCACCCATATTGTAGCCATATTGAACCAGTACTTCATTCCTTATCTATTATCCCAATAATATTCCATCATATGCACATAGCACATTTGGTTTATTCATTCATCAGTTGGTAGACATCTGGGTTATTTCCAATTTTTAACTATTGTGAATAATGCCGCTATAAACATCTGTGTACAAGTTTTTGTGTAGATATATGTTTTCATTTCTCTTGGGTACATACCTAGGCGTGGAATTGCTACGGTAGTTCCGTTTAACTACTTGAGACTGTCAGAATGTTTTCCAAAGTGGTCGCACCATTTTACATTCACACAGCAACTTCTATGAGTTCAGAATTCTCCACATCCTCACCAACACTTTTTAATTATAGCTATCCTAGTGGGTGTTAAGTGGTATCTCACTACAGCTTTGATAACTAATGATGTGAAGCGTCTATCCATGTGTTTACTGACCTCTGTGTACCTTCTCTAGAGAAATGTCTAGTGAGAGCCCTTGTCTACTCGTACTGAGTAATACTATACTCTTCTGTCTTGGTACTATTTTACTGAATGTCCTTGAAAGTAACAAAATGAATGATTTAGACAAAAATTAAATAGAATTGTTCAGGATTTGTTGGGGGGTGCTAATTCTGAACAAGCTTTGCTTCTAATGCAATAAAAATTAGTTAAAATTTACTAACTACCTCCAATGACCCAATGTCCACCTTCTCTCTCACATGTGGTCCGATGTCAGAATGAACATTATGATATTTATAACAGGAGACAGATATTAGTAAATTTCCCAAATCCTCACAATGGTTTGGAGCTGAAGTTGGATCTGGGCACAATTTCAAATATGGCTGCCCTTCCTCACTGGCTTCTACTCAACAGAACCATCAGAAAAGTTCAGCTTCCATTGCTGTGGGGAACAGCCACCTGCCAGTTTCATTTCCTGAGAGTAAAGGCGACTGTGGCACAGCTCCCTGTCTTGCTTTTATATTGCAGACACACCCGACAACTTCTGTGCAAGGACAAGTGGACAGAACACAATATATCTACTACTTCACAAAGAACAAAACAGAGGCTCAAACATTCTGAAATATAATAGAATATTCATGGATAAGTCAATGAATATCATGGAATGCTTCAGCAATCCCTGCATAGAGAGACTGTCCAATTCCCCAAGAGGGCCAATTATTTTATTGCAACAAAAAATGCAATCTTGGGCCCTTTCCCATACGGCTTATTGCCACTTTCAAAGCCCTGTGGAAAAGTTGTTCTGTTCCGGACGGTCTAAGCAGCACTTCCACCTATTCCCTCGGACATGCTCAGCTAATGCAAAGTCCCAAATAACCCCCAAGCTCCGGATCCTGGGTTGTACAGACACCAGAAACACCATGTACATCTACAGAGGGTTAATTTCTAGGTAAGTGCGCTATAATTTGAGGCAACATTTTCTTGATATAAAAACAAAACAAAACATTTTTCTTCAGGTAATTTCTTTAAAACAAAAAAGTAGTAACTCAGCTTTAATGAAATGAAGTCTACAACTCTAAACATCTGAATACTATAAAATCTAATTTGGTACTTGTCAGACAAAACATGGGGAGAAAGAGAAAGTTTTAGTGCCTTAAATCAAAAAGATTCTTGTGGTTAAAGGTTCTATATCATCAGTCATAAATCATCAAGACCAAAAATCCCGTATCTATTTTAATGAGAACGGGTCTCCTAGGACCAAAAATTTTCTGCAGCTGTTCTGCTGGCCCAATCAGATATTTTAAAATCTTCATCATAAACATGGCTGGAAAAACCTAACAATCAAACACTTAAGATAAATAAGTTTAAATTACATCCTGCGATGAACACCAGTTTAATATTCTTTTGTAGCTATATACTTTGGCTCTATAGTAAGAGAAATTCTGGTTATCATTATTCTATTAACTACTCCTCCATCTGTTCCTTATACACATACCAGGACTTCATGGCAAAAGAGATCAAGAAACACCACCAAGATTAGAAAAAATTGGTAGCAGCTTTTTAAACATTCATGAGGTTCTCTGACCTATAAAGACTTTTCCAGCTAAGAATGGCCATAGTAAGAATAAATCACGACTTGTAAGAGATACATACGCTCTCATAAAAGTTCCCTCGATGACCACTGGCATGGCCACCTGGCCTCCTGAGGACCTGCCTTTGAAGAAATGCCGTCACTTGAGGGGAAGGAACAGAAATACAGTAATCTTGCTGGGGATAAGAAGAAAGGCAGATGCGCTTTTATTTTTGCCTTTAATTCCCTAGCTTGTGTGTCTGCTGTGCTTAAGCCTCGTCCACCTGAAGCAAGAAAGAAGCAGCCCCATTTTTTTTTTTTTTTTTAGTAAGTGCAATGAAAAAGGGAGAAAAGACAGTAAAGGGAACTGCCCTGTTTTGTAACATTAACTCAGCAGAAAGGCAGCTCACATCCTCATCCAACAGAAGAAGTGGGGACCAGGAATCAGTGGCCTGCGTTTTTTAGTCCTCGTTCTATTACCAACAACCTGTGTCACTTCAGCCAAATCACTTACCGTTCCTAAACCTGTTTCCGAGCTGTCACACAAGCCATCAGGACGAGGTCATCTGTGATGGTTTAAGCAAGGTCAGTGCACAGACATGCTCTTATTTTTATTTCTGTCCAGAAGAACATCCCTGTTCCTTTTGGGAATGAAAAAATAATGAACCAGCAGAGAAGCCCTTGTCCTCTAGCAACTTCAAGGCGTCAGAGGATAGGTCCCCAGTCTAGTGCCGAGAATAAAGTCAACAGGAAGGGAGAAATCCCCCTGGGGAGGAGGTCCAAGGTGGTCTTCCACTCCAACCCAGTCCTTCCTAGTCACATAGGCCAATAGAGCCCTATTGTACCGAAGTCTGTAGAGACTGTTCTCCATACACACAACCTACAGGACCCAGTGCTCTTCCAAATGACTCTACAGTGGACCCTTGAACAACGCTGGCATTAGGAGTACTGACACCTCTGTCCATGCAGCCAAAAAACTGCATATAACTTCTGACTCCCCAAAATCTTAACTACTAATCGCCTACTGCTGACCGGAAGTTTTACTGCTAACAACAACAGTTGATGAACAGATATTTTGGATGTTATATACTGTCTTCTTATAATAAACTAAGTTGGAGAAAAGAAAATGTTATTAAGAAAATATTAACAAAGAGAAAATACATCGACTGGCAGTCCCCGGATCATGGATGAGACGGGGTCTGCCGATTTGAAATGTGTAAGTATTCATACGCACAGAAAGGTAAAAATAAACACTCTGGTAAGACGGACATCTAAGTTGCACTGAATAGGTAAATGGACCTGTTCCAACTTATGTACAAATTCAAGTTAAGAAGAACGTACAGAACCTGTCTCGTTCGTAACCCGGGGACTGCCCGATAGCACTGTACATATTTACTGAAGAAAGTCCACATAGCAGGGGACCTGCGCAGTCCACACCTGTTGCTCAAGGGTCAACTGTATTCATCAGCTGTGGCGGCAACCGACCACTGCACCCCCCCTTCAGGTGAGCCCCCGGACAGAGGTGTGAGCTGCACTGTGCAGCGGCCGCGCCTCTGCTGCACCAGGGCCGCACTGCTAGGACTTTAACCATACACAACACCCCCTCTGGAAGCCGAAAAGGGAGGCCTCTTTTGGGGGCAGCGACAGTCTTCACTTCTGTGGTCCCCAAGCACAGGTAACCCCAATCAGAGAATAGTGCAGAGAATAAAGTCAACAGGAAGGGAGAAATCAGGTAAGCCTATGATTCCTGTTACTGATCCTATTAGAATCACGTAGGAAGCTTTTTAATAATCATTTTTAAAAAGTGTCCAAGTCCCTAGCTCCATCCCTGCCGAGACTTAGTGGGTCTGGGATGAATTCGAGGCGTGGCCGTATTATGAGAGCTCCTCAGGTCATTCACAGACAGCCAGAACTGACACGCATGATCGCAGTCTTCAGAACGACATTAAATACATCGCTTGAATGGAACTCCAGTTGCATCCCTCTCCTGATTAAATCCTTTGGCAACACCCTGGCACATTCTGGATAATTCCAAACAGGCCTTTTCATAAAGGCCTCGCAAGCCCTTCTCTGCTGTTGCTCTCCTTAACGTCCGCTCGTTGATCAAGAGCCAGCGCCCCTCCACGTGGCCTCCAGGAACTGCAGTCCCTCTGCTGCCCCCCAGGCTGGGTGCCGAGTCAGCTCCGTCCAGTTTCTGGACTGGACGGCCCCCTCTGCAGCAGGGAGATGGCCCTGAACTGGCCCTCCGCCACAATCACGGAGGAGACCGGAGAGAACGCCGGAAACAGGTGTGGTCAGGCGCTGTGTGACAGGCGGTCCAGGATTCTGATCCTGAAGAGGAGGGAAGTCGAGGCAGTGCGCCTGGGCACTTCCCAGACGGTGGGAGCAGGGGAGGGAGCCCAGCAGCCGCTCTGCTCCCTGCACTGTGGGAACCTGCAGGGCAGGGTGCCCGGGAGGAGAAAACGACCTGTAGGGGAAAGCCCTGCAAATCTGCATGGAGTGCCCTGGGGCCCGGCAAATAGCAAGCCACGTGAGCTCCGTGAAATTCCTCCAGAGGAGGCAAAGGGGGACCGAGAGCTGCAAGCGGAGCCGTCCCCCGACCTTGGGCAGGGCTGGGAGACAGTTCGCAGTCCAGCCAGCAGGAGCCGGGTCCCTGCTGACCAACGGGCGGTCAGGAGAGATCCTAGAAAAGTAACGCCTCAGGAGTCATGTAGAATTAACCCGAAAATAAAAGTGACTTTCACTATACCCCAAGCCCCAGAAAGATCAACCTAATCATCAAGGAACTCACCTGGGTGCCAGAACAAAGCCCCGAACGGGCTTTGTTTATCTTCCTTCAGGAAGATAAACTCTAGCACTCACTACCACAAAAAATGTGCTGTCCAGCATCCAATCACATCTTACTAGATACGCAAAAACTGTGACCCACAACTGGGAGAAAAATCAATCTAATGAAACAAATGCAAAAAATATGATATAGAGAGAACAGAATTAGTAGTCAGGGACATCAAGACAGCTATTGTAACTATGTTCATGATTTAAAAAAAAAAACAACAGCAACAAAAAATAAAACAACAAGAACAAAACAGGACTATAATGAGGAGAGAGATGAAGGCAATAAGCCAGGGATCAGAAAGCAGAAACTTGTGGTCCGAAATCAACCCACTCCCGACTTTTGTAAATAAGATTATATTGCAACACAGCTACATGCCTGCTTTCATGCTACAGAGACTAGTTGTGACAGAGAGCATATGGCCAGTGCGGCCCTTAGAATCTAGAACATCAGCTACCTGGCCCTTTATGTAGAATACTGAAGGCCCCAGATTAAAGCTACAGCGATTTCCAACGGGCACGACACCCAGTGCTTCCGTGGCCTCTGGGCGCTCTAAGACCGGCTGACGGCCCTGGTCTGGGACATTACAGGGAAACCCTCAAAGGCTGGAACCTGAAACAGCTTCTGTGCTATAACCGAAGTATCATATTCCCCCATGTAGAAGACACATTTTTTTTTCGAAAATTTTGGGGTCTAAAAACTGTTTGCGTCTTATACGGTAGTTGTAGTTTTTTTACTTGCATTTCCCACGTTTTTGCGCTTGTTTTTGTGCTCATTGTTGAAGACAGTGATTCGTCATCAGACACTCATGAGGACAAGCTAATGGATGGGAGTGTTGACTGTAATGAGGGGTTGTATGAATTTTATGATGAATAAAACTTGAGTTCAATAACTTTATGTAGTACTTTTTTTTTTTTCAAAATTTGGGTCCCAAAATTAAGTTGCATCTATACATGCGAGCATCTTGTCCATGGGGAAATGTACTTTCTACCTACTTACACAGACATCTAGAAGTCACATGATCTGAGCTGTTAGAGAAACGCCTATCTCAAGATAAGCAGGGTTCCTCCTCAGTCTGCAGCTGGGGTGGACTAGGGCCATCTGTGTATGAGACGAGTGTCGTGGTACGTTCTTCTGGGGAGAATAAAGAGCCCTGGGTATAGTGTAAGTCCTGTCACGGCTGAGAGACCTCACACTGATCATACAGTATCTTCATGTCACTGTTACCTCCTTGCCTGGTCTGGGCTCACCCACAAAGACTCCTGGGCTGCCCCTCCATCCAGCCTTCAGGCATGGTAGAGACACGGTTACAGAACGAACGTGTGAATTACTCTACAGCAACATGAACAAGCATTACCTTAAAGTGGCTCTACAATGGCAAACACTGTCATCTTTTAAATTCAGTTAAAATTTATTAAATAGAGTGCTTACCTGAATTGTTAAAGTACTGTTGCTGTCCTGGGTAACCAACATTGGAGGAAAAAACGCCTAAATATGAAGAAAAGAAACATTTTTATAGTAGGCATAAGGCTTTCTACCCCCAGTTTTATTGAGGTGTAACTGACAAATGAAAAATTGTATATATTTAGGTGGTGCAATGTGATTTTTTTTTAAGGACTGTCCATGTGATGATTTAATATACATACACATTAGTAAATGATTGTCACAATCAAGTTGATTAACACGTCCATCACTTCCCAGTGGCCATATTCTGTGTATGTGCAAGAATTCTTAAGGCCTACGCTCTCAGCAAATTTCAAGTATATAACACAGTATTAACTACAGTCACGATACTTACTGTAATTAGATACTCAGAACCCACTCGTCTTCTAACTAGAAGTGTGTACCCTTTGGTCAGCATTTCCCCACATCCCCTGGCCTCTGGCTGCCGCTGTTCTACTCTCTGGTTCTATGGGTTCAACGTTTTTAGATTCCACATACCAAGTAAGATCATGCAGTATTTGTCTTTCTCTGCTTGGCTTATTTCACTTCGTGTAATGTTGTCCAGGTTCATCTATTTTGATGCAAATAGGATTTCCTTCATTTTACGGCTGAGTAATATTCCATTGTGTGTACTTACATCATTGTGCATGTATATTTATATAACTGTGTGCATATATATATATATATATCTCATATATGTAAATGAGGTAGATGTCTATATCTATCTATCTACATATATGTCTCACACTTTCTCTATCCATTCACCCATCAGCAGACACTTGGCTGTTGTGAATAGCTCGGTGATGAACGCGACAGGGCAGACAGCTCTTTGAGATCCTGATCTCGTTTCCCTGGGATATATACTCCGAGGTAGAATTGCTGGATCAGATTGTAGTTCTATTCTTAATTTTTTAAAGAACCTCCATACTCTTCTTCTACAATGGCTTGTATCAACTTACATACCCTCCAACGGGGTGCCAGGGTTCCCTTTTCTCCAAATCCTCATCAACTTGTCTTTTTTGATAACAGCCATCCTAACACTTCCTAATTTCAAACTATATGACAAAGCTATAGTAATCAAAACAGTAGGATACTGACATAAAGACAGACACGTGGACCAATGGAATAGAATAACCATAAGGCTTTAACTGCCAATCTTTCCAATTAGGAGGTTCTTTATAACAAAGTCCAAGGTCATTTCAAATGATTTCCAAACAATTGTTAAAATAACCTCTTTTTTATTTGGGGCTAGCCCTAGAACACACTGAGGACAATGAAAGCCTGACTTATTTTCCCTGGAGTTCTTTAAAGAAGCCTGTTGATGGTCTTTGCTTTCCAAGGTACCAAGCTTGGGCTTTGAGACCTCTGTACAAGTAGAAATGCTCTGGCTGTAGAGAGACCTTGCCCCCAACAAGACTAGAGGAAAGCCATGCTCCTTCCCCTTCCTAAAGGACTGTCCCCTTCCTTGTCCTGAAAAGGGCAGTAGGACAGGCAATTCCGCACTGCTGAAGGGAGAGAGGGCAGAGTCACGGGGCACACCTGAGAAGGGATGCTCCCCTTCCAGGGTAATCAGACAGCAGCCTGCCCATGCCTGCTTATGCTCCACAGGGTTCCATGTCCCCCCAGCACCCAGATCAGTCTAGACCTCTCTCCAGCTTTACCAGGAAAAAAGGCACAGAGATGGCAGGCTATTTGTAAATAGCACTGAATATCTGTTTCAACTTTTATTTTCTTTCCTTTTTTTTTTTTTTTTCTGAAGTGAGAAGCAGGGAGGTAGAGAGACAGACTCCTGCATGCGCCTGACCCAGATCCACCGGGCATGCCCACCAGGGGGCAATGCTCTGCCCATCCGGGGCATTGCTCTGTTGCTGCCAGAGACATTCTAGCGCCTGAGACTGAGGCCATGGAGCCGTCTTCAGCGCCCAGGCCAACTTTGCTCCGGTGGAGCCTCGGCTGCAGGAGGGGAAGAGAGAGATGGAGAGAAAGGAGAAGGGGAAGGCTGGAGAAGCAACTGGGCATTTTCTCTTGTGTGCCCTGGCTGGGAATTGAACCTGGGATTTCCACACAACTTTTATTTTCTAATATATTCCTTTGAAAACAGAGTGATGTAAAAAATGAGCATCCTCAGAAAAAAAGGCAAGGTTTTAAAAAGGAAAGCTGCGAGTTTAAATACTATAATTGCGAGGGAAATCACCTTGAAACACAAAATACTTGCCTGCATTCTGTAATGTCTGAAGGAAGCTTTAGTAACCACTTAATCTTTAGACACACAGAAAAATGAAACAAAACATTAAAGTCCTGAGATTCATTTTTTTTTCCTCTCAGCAATATTTGGGCAACAAAGCTCATTACTAGATTTCCATTATTAAGTTGTATCAAATATATAATAGAACTGGACATTTTCAATAAATGAAGCTCCCATCGCCTCCTCCAAGCACACACACTGGAAACCCAGGAATGAGAGAATAGAGGAAAAGGGGACATTCTCAGAAGCCACCCAGGCTGCAGAACTCGTCCGGAAGCGAACACATTCAGCTAAGAGAGGCAGCAGGATGGTGCCCAGAAAGCCCTCTAATATCATGAATATTATATGGTTCTCAAGGCTACCAGTCCTCGGCACAAACTGTGAAAACAAATTATTTGTGGTTCAAGAAAAGGTAAAATAGTCTCAGAAGGTTTCCCATGAATAAAAGATGAAATATCGAAACTCACATGGTCTATAAAACAAGTGTTTGCCAAATACTGTCCTTAAAAGTCATAACCAGTATAGATTTTAAATTGAGGTCTAAAAAAATTCATAAATTTATTTCTAAATAAGAGAAGAGTATTTTCATTGGGAATTCATTTGAAGGAAACAAAAAATAATAATTTTTTTAAAAAGCAGGAGCTAAGCTTTAAGTAGTAACAGACTTGGTTTGGCCATGCATGAAAATCTCTCTCCAGCCAAGGACTTAGCGGTCACTGAATGCTTTAAAATACTGGCCCTCCATTTCAGTACGGACTTGGCTTTTTCAACGTTGCCTTGCACATGAATTCATGGACTACCGTATAATAATGCATTGCTTTAAAACATTAAAAAAAAAATTTTCCATTGATTTGAGAGAGAAGAGGACGGGGAAAAAGGGTATGGTGGGAGGAGACAGACAGAGATACAGAAAGAGAAAGTGTCAACTTGTTCTACTTAGTTGTGCACTTACTGATGGCTTCTCACATGTGCCCTGACCAGGGGTTGACCCTGTGACCTCTGTATGCCAGGATGACGTTTTGTCTCCTGAGCCCCCTAGCCGAGGCTATGGAATGCATTACTTTAAACCCACTTCAGGCCCCTGCACTGCCAAGGAAGTCATGACTTTCCGTGAGGAGCAGTAATGCCAAGGGTATCCATATATACCGCTGTTTGTCCCTAGGAGCCTCAGGCTTAACACGTGGGTTTGCTCCCTCTCTGGAGCAGCGTGAGGAGCTACACCAGCTTCTCTGCCCCCTGGCCTAGGCAGAGACTACGAGCAGTTCCTAAGCAGAGCCAGAGGGTAGCTTGGAGTTGCTCCTATTCCCATTAAAATTAAGGCGAGCTTCCCCTTGTTGTGCCGAAGCTGTTTCGTTCTGTACCTGCACATGTCTCCATGATTTTCTTCAGAGGCCCGTGAGCGTACAGTAGTCCGACAAGAATGCCGGCCAGGTGCCCGGCGAAGGAAGTCCTACGAGAGAAGGAGACCTCTGTGAGTGTCTGCTCCGCTGCTGTCCACAGATGTCCCTCCGTCCCACTGTCCGCAGATGTCCCTCCATCCCACTGTCCGCAGATGTCCCTCCGTCCCACTGTCCGCAGATGTCCCTCCGTCCCACTGTCCGCAGACGTCCCTCCGTCCCACTGTCCACAGATGTCCCTCCGTCCCACTGTCCGCAGATGTCCCTCCGTCCCACTGTCCGCAGACGTCCCTCCGTCCCACTGTCCACAGACATCCCTCCGTCCCACTGTCCACAGATGTCCCTCCGTCCCACTAGCCCACTAGCCCTTCCCGTGTGAGTCAGTCACGGTCTGCAGGCGGCCCCACGGCAGGGTGTTTATGCTCAACAGCATTAACTCAATCCAAGGAACAGCATTTCCTACTTGAAAGAAAAGGAAAAAGACAATGAACAACCGCCACGTGTTTAAAATGCAACATCACTCCTTGCTCGGGAGAAGTGGGCTGGCGCCTTCAGAGCACTAGCAGCATTTTGTCAGGACAACCCGTTATATTTCTTCCAGTTTTCCTCTGTGGCTCTTATCACAATACATAAGTGACAACAGTTTTCTCTGAATTAAATCTCGAGTCACCCAGCCATGGTGAGAAGGTGCAGAGCGGAGCAGACAGCTGTGTTCTCGCTCGCCGCTGACCAGCGACACAGAGCGCAACAGGAGCAGGGCGGATGAGATTGAGATGTCCGCATGCCCCCCCCCCGGGGGGGCACCTCCCTCTGCTGCTGTCTTTGTGTGCATCTTAAAGCTGCTCAGCAAAAAGACACAGAAAATGTAAACTTCAGGCTCGAAAGATGAGTTAGGGCATTCACCTGGTTCGTCTTCTTAAGATAGCATCTAAGACAGCCAATCCCTTGTACATATAAATTCAAGGCAAGCCCCAGCTAAGTATGTGCTGTATGAGTAAATGAATAAATGAAAGAGAGTCACCCTGCGGGTCTCTCCGCCCCCCCCCCACACACACACACTGCCGTCCTGCGACTCTCCTGAAACAGAGGGCAAACCATGTCATTGCTGTCCTGTGAAACTCAGCCTTCTCTGCAGCCTGCGGTCAAGGCCTTCCAACACGTGGCCTCGTCCTTCCCTCCCCTCCACCCTGTCTTCTCAATCCTTCCCGCCAGCCCAGCCCAGCCAGCCACCCCCTGAGCGCTCATGGGAGACCACAAGGCTAAGCTAAACAGCACCCCTGTCATAAAAAGCAGGCCCAGGCGAAGAAGTCGCTCTTTCTGGGGAGCAAACATGTTTACACCTTTGCCCGTCTGTCTGTCTCTCTCTGATGAATCCCTTGAGGACAGTCTTATTCATCTGTTATGCTAAATTAGAAGCTAAAAAACCCAAAAAACAAACAAACAAAAAAAACAACCAATAAAGGTCAAGCATATGAATACATTTCCCTGGCTTGGGGGAGATGGCCCCTCACCCAATGCCCAGAAGGGGGGCAACTGAAAGCTATCCAGGAGCCAATGCCAACTGCAGCGGCACCGCCGTTCTACACCCCACATACCCACTGCGCACACCCAGCCTGGTGCCCGGCGCAGCACAGACGCTCCAATATGTGTGGAATGAATGGTCTGAGTGTCCCAGGATGGTTTCATCAAGACCACCAGCAGGCAAGTTAAAAACCACGAGATCCTCAACTTAGAAGGGCCCCCCTGAGCGTGGCAGACATGAGGCTGAGGTTCGGTCACCCACACACAAGGACGAGAACCAAAACCAATACGTGTCGCCTACCGCACCAGCAATGAACACACAGAAGAAAGAGGCCGGGGGCACAGACAAGACAGCGACAAGTCATCTCGGCTGTCTCGGGGCGAGAGAAGGCCTGCTGGCTCAGGGAGGAGACCAGGCAATGGCAGCCCTCAGAGATAAGAAGAAAGGAAGGCTCCCAAAGTCAGGAAGGTACTGAGGCTTCTCCCCATTAGCCAATCCCATCATGCCATTGCCCAGCTGGGACCCTGCATGTGGCACACACGTTGAAAGTCTCACACACACACACACACACACACACACACACACACCACCTAGACCAGCATTCCTTCAGGAGAGCTACTACTCTCGTCAAATGTATCTATCTCCTAGAATGTGTAATATGATCATAAAAACATAGGATCAGATACTCGGTTTCCCAGTTTCAGCAATAATAACATGTACTGTACTTCTCTTTGGCTTTCCCCCCAAAATAAAATAAAACTGGGCTTATTTTATTATACGTTTAGGCTAAATAATACACTCCAACTAGTTCTAGGAATGGCAAAGAAAGTGGTAGTTTGAGGGATGCAAAACAAGAGTCCAGAGTCAATTTTTTAAAAGTAGTAACCTCAATTTAACTGAAAAGAATGCAACTTCATCAATATTTTTGAAGCTTCCTAAACCAATCTTTATGGTGAATCACATAGTTATAAAAATAACATAGAAGAAAATTTCAATGTAAAACCCCAACCTATCAAACAATTAATCTTGGATTTCATTTACAGTTTAGAGTACAATACAGTTAAATGAATTTCTTATCTCTCTCTATAGCTTTGCAGAAGTTTTAGTTGTAATCTAACTGTCCTAATTGGGAATAACCAGGAAAGGGAGACTGACAGACCAGAGACCATACTGCATTATCCTCCAATAGTCAGCATTTTGCACAAAAGTCTCATCTCAAAATTCTAGGTGTCTTTATTATTTCATTTCACCTCTATAAAGGTATTCTTTTAAAAAAAATGATCTTATTCAATCAAAACTGAGAATCTCTCGATATTACTCATGAAAAGGGGAGGATTCCACAACGAGAAAGAAAGTCGTGCTCGTTCTGAGAGGTACGTTAACTTTCTCTATGTCACTGAAACCCTTTGAGAGAGGAGCTCCCTTCCCCTCGAAGAGACGCCCAGAGCCCTTGTCCCGGGAGAGGAAATAACTCTGCAGAGAGGAAATGGAAATGGAACTTCTTCTCCCCGGCAGGGCTGGACTAGGCACATCTGTCCCTGCCTCTGGGGGGAAGGCCACATCCCAGTGCTCTAATACGTGGCTGGGCTAACGGCTTCGGAAACTGATTGTGTTATTATGATCGTTAATTACACATGCAAAACAGACATCTGAGGTGTCGGAGGAAACCCGTGCCCTCAGGGCAGCCTGCCCGAAGGGGTGCGCTCCCCGCTGCCCTTAGTTCTGCTGGAGGCTGACAGCTCCACGGACAGGCAGGGGAGACCTTGCTCTGAGGAACAGCTCCCTCCAGGCCGCACTGGGTCCTGGGGCCGACACTGAGGAGTTGGTCACAGCCTGTCTCCCTCTGTCCAAGTCAGTCCTCAGGGACAGAACCACCACATTCAACTTTATATTCATGGCCACACCTGATGCGGTAAGTGACCCGACACTAAGAGTCGATAAACAACTACTGAACGGGTGGAGGGGTGGAATGAAAATTACACATATATATAAGGCACACATTCAACATACATTACAAGTGTGTTATAAAAACACAAGTTGCACATGGTCACTAGTTAAAAGTTGTATTAGTATCAAATTTCATTGAGAAAAGTAACAATTGAACATATCCTGCCCTACCCCCGACAATATATGCCACAAAACATATGCTCAATTAATAGCACTAAACCTATTATAATGCCCTAATATTGATCACTCAGAAGCTTTATTTCTTCTCATAGCGACTTCCTTTAGGAAATCATAACATAACAGCTATAATCAAATACTGACTGTCATGGTGAGATACAGGCACAGGGGCCAGAGACACATCGCGCTTTGGACAGCCACACCGGTTGTGCACTGCAGGCTACAATGAGAAGAAAACAATATGTCCAGGGCCTCGTCAGCTCCACAAATATTGGACATATCCAATATCCAAAGTTAGGTCACCAAAGCTCAACTTCAGAGCCAATGTCGACACAATTTCATTTCAATAGGGGACAATACCTCAATCCAGTAGTTCTTAAACTTCTTCAGTTCTGAGCCCCTTTAAGTGTCAAATGGGAGCCATGAGTCCTGTCGGCGGAGAAACTCACACACAGAACCTGGTTTTAAGAAGCTCACAGATGGCTTGACTTCCACCCATTGGATCCACCCCTCACTAAAAATCTTTGCTAAAGTGAAAGTAACCACCACAAATAGAAGAATTACAGGCATCAAGCATCAAGTCTAAGTTGTTATATACTCTTATTGGAAAAACATTTCATTCGTACTCAAATCTGAACACACAGACAGCCATTTACTTAGATAACTTAAGTTTATTAACATGTCCAACCTGTTTGGTGTGCCGTTGCTCTGTAATGTTGTAGCCTACTTCTGAATTCAATTTCCTTCTCCATAGAATCCCAGTTTTAGTAATTCTTGCAACTCAAGGCCAAGGGCAGAAAACTGTTAGTCTTTGTATGTCCAAAATGGTGTTTATTTCAGTTTCCTCTTTTGCTGATAAACACAGGCTCTATGGACGCTGCCGGGAAATGTCAGAGAGTCGCTCTCCCCTGCAGGCGACCTGTCTTTTCTCTCAGCTTTTAGGGTTTCCTCTTTATTGTGGATATACTGTCATTCTACCACATTCATTCCAGTGATTGATTCATTTTATTTACCCTCCATGACATGTGCTGTGCTTTTCTACCTGAGGGTGTGTGTCCTACAATTCTGAAAAACTGTAGAAAGCCATTATTTTTATACTGTGGACCTCCAGATATGCAGCATTTGCACATTTCCTGACACAGAGAGGGCTACGTGTTCATAGAAAAGGAAGGAGGAAGAGAGAGAGGGAGGGAGGGAGGGAAAGAGAAGGAAGGAAGGAAGGAAGGAAGGAAGGAAGGAAGGAAGGAAGGGAGGGAGGGAGGGAGGGAGGGAGGAGGGAGGAGGGAGGGAAGGAGGAAAGAAGGGAGAAAGAAAGAAAGAAAAAGAAGAAAGAAAGAAAAAGAAGAAAGAAAGAAAAAAGAAAGAAAGAGAGAGAGAGAAAGGAAAGGAAAGGAAAGGAAAAAGGGAAAGAAAACAATGGAAAGTGAAACTCAAATTGCTGTTGCTATACATTACTTCTAAGGGATATTGATGGTGAACAGGTAATTCTGGAACAAAACTAAGGGTAAGGTATTATTGTGGCTTATATGTCAATTATATCTCAGAGCGGGGAGAAAAGATGGTGTGGATTTCAGTTCTGCAAACCGCATTATGCAGACATTATTAACACCAACATGCCGCATTCTTTCCTAGCCCACCAGCATGAACTGAATCTCACTCCTCTGAGAGGCAATTTGTAAGGCTGAGCTAAATGCTTATGCAAAATGCTCCCACTCCTGCATGCTACCATTACAGATTCAAAAGCTAAAGCTATGACTGAAAGCTGTGACAAGCTATAAAGGTTCTCCTCCGATAAACGGCAAATTCTTTGCACAGTTGAAGGGGCTGCCCTCTCAGGCATAGCTTGGGAAGTGGAGAGTGCGTCATGCCGAGACATGATCTCCCTGCATATGCAGAGCAAATGACCTCATTAAGGATGGAACTTGATGGAGACACAGTGCTGGACCAGGGAAGGGAACAGGTAAGGTAAGAGGCAGTCAGTAGAGGTGGCCTGCTGTACTGTTTGTTCCATAGCTTCCTCCTGTAGAAGCAGTTGATGGGCTGGGCCCATCAGAAGTTCTGGTGCTTGGGCACTTTAGCAAATGGCCCCAGGCTGACATTACAGAAACAGGAAGTAGCGAGAATTGTTCGGGTTACTGAACTTTAATGCCACAAGGAAAGATCTCGATGGGATTGCTTCTTCCCAAGGTAAACTGTTCGTAAACTGTTTTCTATCCTTGATGCTCTCTTCAATCCCTATGGCAGCACAAGTCTTTGGCAACGGCAACGTGGGAGAAACTCGGTCTATATGTTCTCTCTCGTTACCACACCTCCCTCAGGACCCCTGTCCTGCCACCTTGGGCCACAGAAGTAAAATCCAATCGCTTTCCAATAGTACATTCCCCCAGAGATAGCTATATTGTCAGTGCAACCTCTACTATGGACTTATTACGCAGAGCACCAATCTCGGGCACAAGGATACTGCAGAGGTAAGAGGAAGACCTGTTACAAGAGAACTTCCTGGATAAAAGGTGATGCCTACCAAGTCCTTGGCTCTCAATTCTATGTCCCCCAGCCTGGCAGCAAGATACCCCATAAGCTGGTTCGAGGAGGGAGCTCTCATCCATTCGACAAATATTTACCGACCACGATGTAAACAAGACAAGCACGGCCACTGCCTCATGCAGCTTACAGTCTAGCAGGAGAAACAAACACACACGCAGTGTATATAACTGTATGCTATAAATATAAGAAACAGAGGCGACCTCCTCCAGTGTGGTCTGGGATGGCTCCTGAAGTGGCCCTGAAAGTGACAGCCACAGGATTTGGAGCTTGCATGCCCCAAGGGGGGGCCTTCTGTCAGGAAAAGCACAGGCATAAGAGCTACAGGGCCAGGAGGCAGCCAGGGTTCTAAGAGCGCTGACCTAGCTCGTAGGTGGCGGGAGCAAAGTGAGCAAGGGCTAAGGACACAGGGTGACGGTAGGTAGGAGGGGAACTGAAAAGAGAGGCCACGCTCGGATCCCACACAGGCCTGCGTGTCTGGGGAAGGAATCTGGGTGGTTCTGCAAGTACAGTGAGAGGCTAGTGAAGAATTTTAAAGAGTGATCTAGTCCGTGTGCTGGGAGAACAGACCCCAGAAAGGCGAGAATGGCCTGTGTGAAATGCTGGCAGCCTGCAGCAGAGGTGGGGAGGAGTGAACCGCCTGGCGTCTGCTTCGTGGGCAGAGATACAAAGACTTGCTGATGGATTCAGCGAGGGGGTGAGGGAAAGGCAGAAACCTAGGCTTCTGGCTTGTGCGAGAGGAGGGATGATGGGACCACTCAGGTGGGTGGGAAGAGAATGCGAGAGCTCAGTTTTGATGTGTTTACTTTGAGATGCCTACAAGACAACAAGCAGAGATATTGGTAGAGCATTCAGTAGGTAGCTGGATGCCAAGCTGGAAATGGAGAGGAAGAATGATTCAAAATATTACTCCCATAATTCATTTGGCTCCTACAGTATTTACATACAACATAACTATAATGGTATATCTACCCACCCATTCCATTGAACACATTATACATACACAAATATACGTAGCTCAAAACAAGATTGAAAAGAGAAACATAAAATCAGCTAATGAAGAAGAATCTCCCCCACAGACTAAGTAGGGGCACAGATGTTCAAGACAGAGCACAACACGGTGAGGCCCCTGTTCTCCTCCTCACCAGACACTTCACCAAACTAGACACACCCCGAGTTCCCTTCCCATACCTTCCATACTCACTGCTGAGTAGATTCCAGCTGCCAAAACTCTCTCCACCTGCTCTGCACCTCCCCACACCCACCCCAGCCCCCGAGACAATCCAGGAACAGGGTTATGGGCACAGGTCCCGGATTTGGACTGCCCAGGGCTGCATCTGGAGTCTGCCCTGGGCATCACCGTGAGCCTTCACTAGCTCTCACCACTGCCACAGGCTTCTTCCTGGCTTGGTCAGCCTCGCCCTGCTCTAGCCCGCTGTCCCCAACCATGACAAACAAGCATGTGCAACACATATGCCTTTTGGTAGCTCCCAGAGTTTTTATAATAAAATAAAAGCAAGGCTTGCTATGCCCATCATGCACCTCTGCCTGCCTCTTTAGCCCTCCCTCTCCATTGCTAGCCCCCAGCCCCGTGCCACCCCAAGATCCAGCCATCTGCAAAAGCCATGCTTCACCCTTGACGACTCAGTGTGCCCGGAACCCTTTGCACTCCACATCACCCGGCTGAGCCCAGGCAAACAGCCCTCCTGGTCACCCCGGGCCAGTGCTTTCCCTGTGAGTGGGGCGGCCCCGCCCCTGCGGGATGCCCCGCCCCCTTCCGCCTTCTGCTCCTTCCTCATCAGCAGTTTCGTCTGCCATCGCCCCACTGCTTGATTTAGTGGTCTTACCCCATCATCCCCAAGGCCCCCCTAAACCCAAGGATGTGTAATGCTCCCTCTATTCTTTTGAAATGGGATTTATAAATAACACACCTACACACGTACTTCTAAAAACACGGTCACATCCATGCACACAATCTCAACTCACCATAATGCCCTAGCTGGACCAACAAGAAAAATCTGTAGGAAGCGCCACAGTAAAGAACCAGGAATCCTAGGTGCTCAGGCACCCCCCCCACACACACACACACACACACCAGGAGGCAACGCAGGGGTCCTCCTCCTCGGCTCTGCACAGACTCCACGTGACAGCCAGACAGCCAGAATAACAAATGCAGGGGGACAGAGATGGGCTTTCTGTGATACAAACGCCATATGCAGGGTTCCATTGGTGACATGATTTTATGTGAGGGTAAGGAACTCTGGACTCCAAATCAAGCAGAGTAAAAGTTTCCTTCAAGTTGCACTTACAAGTCAATTTACAATTTTCCTGGAAAAGTCGCCGTATATTAAATCCATGCCAAAAAGAAAAAAAAAAATCTTTGTGTTTATATAAAAAAAAAAACAATTGGGTTTTAGGCTCAGATAATCATAAAACAGCTTTTTCACCTCCATAAATGTCCTTTCGACAGACAGGGATGAGGGGGCAATGCAGGACCGTTCTTGTCATAGGGCAGTGTCTTGTACCCTTAGGGGACCTAGTGCCTCTGGCCCCTGCTCACCAAATGCCAGCAGCACCCCCCACTGATCATTATAACTAAAAACAACCCTGCAATTTTCCAAAATTCTTCCCGGGGACCAAGCCACCTATCCCAGAGGGGACCACTGGCTTAAGCACACAGCCAATGTTTATTAAATGTTTGCTGAATTCATGACCCTTAATCATTAGGCCTCAAAACATATTTCTTTTCAAAGCACTTCTCACGTGACTACACTCTGCACAGATTCCAAGGATTCCCATTCAATCTGCAACATCTTGAACTGATATGCAAGAAAATGTGCCCGCACTACCGAGGGGCACACGGGAAGTCAGACGACTGGAAAGGGGCCGTGATCACTTCCACATTGCTCTGCGGCGGATAAATGCAACCTGGCACGTGAAAAATCCTCCGCCATCTGCTATTACTATCGGCAAAAAGATTTCTGGATGCCACATGAATGAGTATTGGCCTATCACCTCCAGAAAGTAAATAGACTTGAACGTGTGACGGTGTGAGGAAGCAAACAGACGTTCCTGTGAGCTTAGCCTTTGGAGGTATTTTCTTTCAGAAGCGGTATCATAACTGGAAATCCCTTGGCCCTGCGGGAGCCAGGCTCTCAAGGCTTGCAGTCACTTAAGATGGGCTTGGGTGACCTGGATGAGTGGGAGCTCAAAGGGATACACAAGGAAGAAAGGGCAGCAGGGACCAGCCTCCGCTGTGAACGCGGAAGTGCCTGCGGAACTTCCCCTGGACCCACGGGAACACGAGTGAATCGGCTGCCGACCCTCTGGCTCTCAAGCCGCTGGCGCATTAGAATGTCTTAAAGAGGTTTTCAAAATTACAGCTCCTTGGACTCGGCTCCCAGAAATTCTGCAAAAATCGCTCCCGGGTGGGACAGAATGTGATATTGTTTCATTTGTTTATCTTTTTTGGTTTTGTTGTTTTTAAATCACCAAGCGATGTTAATGTGATGAGGTTGAGCACCACTGATCTTAAGCCAGAGTTCAAATTCTAATGGTGAGATTTCAGCTGCCATAGTAGGCCAATAATAAAACACACACACACGCGCGCACACACACGCACGCACACACACGCACGCACACACGCACGCACAGACACACATGCACGTTTTGAGTGCAGGCAAGTCTCTTCACTCTACAGATTACTCCACAGAAGGACGTCTGTCTGCCTTCTTGGTAAACTGGTCTTCATATATTCTATAGTAATGCTGCAAGAGAGTAAGTATAGCTTTGAAAATTCACGCAGGGAAACATGAACTTACTTCAAAAAAAATCCCAGTTCTCTGGACTTATAAAAACCTGATCATTCAGACAGAGTGCCCCATATCCAAGAGAGTCATACGCACATGGCCGAAGATGACAATAGTCAAGAGTTACAGTAATCTCTGCATCCCTGGAGCCAACACAAAGACTGGGACACAAAACTGGATCATAAAGTTTGCCGATAATTTTAGAACAGTTAAATCCTACTTGTGGTTAAATTTGGTCCAAATCCAAATTCTGACCATGAATGCCCCACCCACTGTATGCCTCAGAGCTTGGGCCTGCCGCTGACACCACACACGGCTATGTGGCAGCTTCGCTGGGACACCCAGAGGACGCTGCTACTGCCACCCGACAGAGAACCACCAGGGGCACGGTTCTGAGAACTGCCCAACAGAGCGGAGTCCTCGTGTGCGATGCGACCTGCTGGGCCGAACGTCTGAGAACAAAAGCAACCCTAATTAGAGACCCACATCCACTCATCGAAGAAGAGCGTTGTTACCTTCAGAGAAACACAGTCCTGCCTCCAGTGGAGGCCCGGCGGCAGCAGGAGCACAGGAGGACCTACCTGTACCTGGCCAATGAGATACACTTTGTAGCTAATCTTTAAAATACAGCGATGAGCCTGGCCAGGCAGGGACAACAGGTGTCCCTCCGTTTCTGACAGGCTCTCTAGCCCAGTGCTTCAGTATTCTCATTTTATTTTTTTATTTTAGTGAGAGGAGGGGAGGTAGAGACAGACTCCTGCATGTGCCCAACAGGGATCCACCCGGCATGTCCACTAGGGGGCGATGCTCTGCCCATCTGGGGCCCTTGCTCCATTGCAACTGGAACCATTTTTTAGCACCTGAGGCAGAGGCCATGGAGCTATCCTCAGCGCCTGGAGCCAACTCGCTCTATTCGAGCCATGGCTGCAAGAAGGGAGAAGACAGAGAGAGAAAGAGAGAAGCAAGAAGGGGAGGGGTGGAGAAGCAGATGGGCACTTCTCCTGTGTGCCCTGACTGGGAATCGAACCTGGAACATCCACACCCTGGGCCGATGCTCTACCACTGAGCCAACTGGTCAAGGCCTCAACAATTCTAAAGTTACCTGTCAGCCTTCCAGTAAGTCCTTTTGTGTTTACATTTGCCAGAGCTGATTTCTACTATTCTCGACCTAGAATCCCAATGGGAAGGGAACAGATACATATAAGGATGCTGAGGAAATAAGTGACTCTATTTTCTCTAGAATTGCTCTCCTTGGGATGAGGCAAGACAGGAGCTGCTGGTCAACTCTGTCACCACGTGGAAAGAACTTTCCTCAGAATGAAGCTTCAAGTTGCACTGGACAGATTCTAAGATGGGCCCTGGTTGCCTGGGACCCCTGGTACTCACACCCTTTCTGAGCATGTGTGGAACCTGTGACTTGCATCTAACGACTAGAATACAGCATGCCGCTTCCACCGTGGATTTCCTAAGACAGTGATTTCTGCCTTGCTCACGAGCCCTTCCCTGCAGCTGTCGTATTGTGAGCTGTTCTCCGAAGCGATCCGAGTAGCAAGGACGGCCTCTCTCTGACAGCTGACAGCAGGGCTCTCGGTCTGACCATCCCCCAGGAACTGAGCTCTTTCAAAACCACAAAGCTGGGCAGCACTCCTTCCCCAGGCCGGCCTTCAGATGAGACCTCAGTGCCACCGGACACCTTTGTTGTGCTCTTTGTTGAGACAGTGTGAAGCCAAAGACCCAGGTCAACCATGTCCATCCTCCCGACCTACAAATACCACAAGATCATAAATGTGTGTAGCTTTAAGCTACGACACTTGATATCATTTGGTACACAGCAATGAATGACTAATACAGAAGCCAACACAGGAAAAAAAAAAAACAACAGAGCCAGGATATAGAGACAGAATCCTGATGACACTGACTGAGCCCGTGAATCCCACAGCAGAAGTCTCTGAAACCCTGAAATGCACCACTGGACATTTTAATGATGTAAGCTCATCGAGGTCCTTTTCTTTGATAAAGTGGATGGAGCCAGGTTTCTTTACAATGTAAGCAAAAGAATCTTGACTTAGGTGTCCAGAGATGGCAGAAGCCATGCAGAACCGACAGATTTCAAAGTCTCAGAGAATACTGCTATGCACTATTTTAGCTCCAGTGCAGGCTGCAAGAATGGGGCACACCAGCACTGCTGTCTTTTCAGACGGGATATGCAGAATGAGTCCACTCCACAGTATCTGAAACACCGTTACAAACAATACAGGTCCAGGGTACAATCAGCACGCGCAGGCCACTCGAGAGCAATCACACGCAGTGTACTCAGGGGGACACTGGGGTGGAATTTATTAGTTTTAAATGAACCGTTACCATTTCTTAGGGCAAATCTTTAAAATTACTGCTACATGCACAAGGCTTTCAACTTAATGTTCCAGACAGGTGTTTTCACCCTTCCTGTGTCTGTCTAACCACAATGTCCCAACTCCTGTGGCTGCAGCTCCAGTCATGCCTCAGTCCCTGCCCACACACCCTAGGGCTCTTGCCATGCAACGTCCATAATGCTTAACTCTGAGAGTCTCAGACTAAACAGCTGAGAACTGCAGAACATGCCCAATACCGCTACTATTGTTGTGTAAAACAAAACCCAGCCACAGTCATAATAATGATGATGGTGATGAGGAAGGAAATTCCTTCTACCTTCAGAGAAACCACCCCTCTTTCTTGGCAGGAAGAAGGTATGGATACAGTGCTATGCATTCCGCTTAGCCTTTGCCATCAGCAAGTTTTCCTTTGTCACTACATAAGAAGAGAAGCCAGGGATAAGATCAAGAGAAAAATGAGAGTCACGAGTCAATGAGAAATATGGCCAAGACGCATACAAATCTACGAAGTAGTCTTGAATTAGGAAGGAGGCTCTGAATATTATTCCACAATGCTGCTCACCAGCTCCCTACTGGCGAGATGAGCAGGCTCTGAGGACGTGCCCACTTCCTTGAAGTGATGCCATTCCATGTCTACCCTGTCCTTGTGTCTCACACAGCAGCACACAGGCAGGGGAGGGGAGGGGAGGGGAGGGGAGGGGAGGGGAGGGGAGGGGAGGGGAGGGGAGGGGAGGGGAGGGGAGGAAAGAAGGCTGCCATGAGTCAGCCATCAAGTTAGAGAAAGCAAACCAGGCTTGCTATTAAAACCAATTTCACCATAAGTACTTACGTAGTATCTGTGTTGAAATGACTTTAAGGCAATTCTTTAATGGGAAAATGCAAACAAAATAAAAATTAGTAACAGTCAGTTTCTATCAAGACTCCACTGGTTATTAGTAAAAAGATGGACCGGAGAGTGTTCATTTTTAATTCGTTGACTCTAGTTGTATATTCAGTACAAAAGAGCAGAGCCAAGTTTATAAAGCCATTTTTCTGCCGCCTGCTTTGTACTGAATTATTTAAAACTCATTTGAAAAACACACACACCCCTGACAGTTTTTAAAATACTGTTTGACAACAGCATTTTCAACATCTATAACAGTATGTGCTGGAAGAGCAGAGCCTGTATGTACGCACTGTCTTGCATTAGCAAGTACAGAAGTCTTTTTACCCGCCGGTGCGTCACGCTTCACAAGATCACTGGAGAGGAATAGGAAATGTGACCTTTTGTTCCGCATTGAAATTACTTGGTATAGATCATCCAGTGAATTCACACCACTCTCACAGCAAAAGTAACTGGTTCATCAAATTCGGCACAATGTTAGTTACACTGGGAGTTAGCCCTCAAAAGTTACAGGATCAGAAGCCCTCCCCAAACTGAGAGCTGAGTGTTCTCCAGGTAAGAACGGATCCAACGCTGCACACCTGAGACTAACACAAAATAATCCTAAACGCAAAACAAACAAACACAACCGATCGATAAACTCTACAACTTCTGATGCAATAGGGACGCAGCTCTTGGAATACATCAGGGAAATACAGAAGAATGTTTCTTAAAACACATAAATATTGTTTGGATCACAAAATTTCCATGTTTTTTATAAAGAATAAAAGTCAATTTTATAAATTAATCCAAACAAAAAGACACCTCACCTTAAAATATACATCCTACTAGAAGTTGATATAGCTTCTCCATATCTATTTATCTTCTTTTTCATATCTACTGTTGCAAGTTTTCCTCCTAATTGTTGTAAACTTGCTACAGGCTCATCTACTTGATTTATCTTCTCAAGGATACAGCTCTTGAAGGATCAATTCTATCATTATTTTTTCCTTTTTAGTTTATTAAACTTTGCTTTTGTCAGTATGAATTCCACTTCCTCTTTCTTTTTTCTTTTCTTTTTTTTCTTTTTTGTGTCAGAGAGAGGGACAGATAGGGACAGACAGGAAGGAGAGAGATGAGAAGCATCAATTCTTCGTTGCAGCATCTTAGTTGTTCATTGATTGCTTTCTCTTATGTGCCCTGACCGCGGGGCTACAGCAGACTGAGTGACTCCTTGCTCGAGCCAGCAACCATGGGCTCAAGCTGGTGAGCCTTGCTCAAACCAGATGAGCCAGTGCTCAAGCCAGTGACCTCGGGTTTCGAACCTGGATCTTCCACATCCCTGTCCAATGCGCTATCCACTGTACCACCACCTGGTCAGGCCCTCTATCTTTCATTTGTTACTTTTCTAGCTTCTTAAATTGAGGGCTTAACTTATTTCCTTTTAAACTTTGCTATATTATAAAAAGCATTTAAGAGTTTGCCATAACCCACAGGTTGGATATGGAGTGCTCTTACTGTTCATTTCTAAAGTCTTTTTTTTTTTAATTATTCTTAATTAGGGAGGGATTTAAATTTCCAAGTGAGTGTGATTATTGAGATTGTTTTTTTTCTTTTGATTAGATTTATGTTTTTCAGTGTTTATTATTATAAATATTTTGTGATCAGGGAATATGGACTATGAAATCTCTGTATTTTTTAGATGCAGTTGAAACCGCCTGGGTAGCCTCGTGCAGTCTCTGTGTATCTCCCATAGGGACGTGGCGTCTCTGTGTAGACAGGGCCACACACTGCTCGGCACCCAGGGGCACCACCGTGCTCAGCACAGTTGTTGAGATGCCTTCGCAAGGCTCTTGAATGTTCCGCTTCCCCTTTTCTCATGAATCCCAGACTCCTCTCCAGCTCTCCACTCAGATTTTGGATCTGACTGTGTCCCCTTTTGGCCCATTCTCAATTTCTGGACTTGGGTCAATAACTCAGCTATATCCACTCTGCCTAGTATCTTTTTGGGCCGCCACCCCAAACTCTGGCTTTCCTCAACAGAGAGTTAGGAATACATTTGTTGAGTGACGATGATGGGCCAAGTACTGTTTCAGGCACTGACAAGAAGCAGCAAACAGGACAGAACTTGGGAGAGGCAAATAAGCTGGGATTCATGAAAATATACTCCTACGTGTTTATATTTTAATAACTCAATTTTCTACTGCAAATAATGCATGCTCACTATTAAGAATTTGGCAAAAACAAAGCGATAGAAAAATAAATAAACCCAGAACCTTATGTTAACCGCTACTAATATTTTTATGTGCTTCTCATGAATCCTTTTAGTGACTATGCTTTGGGGAAAATAAATTCACATCACATTACATATACTACTCCTGTATCGAGAATTTTCCAATTCCATTAAAGTAATTTCTAAAAGTTGCCTTTTAATGGTTGCGTAATATCCTATTACATCATGATTATATTAGCTCTCTTACCTACTATTGGACATTTAAGTGGTTTCCAATTTTCTAATACTTCACAACAATAAATATGCGTATGTCAATTTTTTCTTTATTTCTGGTTATTTACAATTTTGATAAGTTCCTAGAAGGTAATTACTGAATTAAAGAACACAGACTTTTTACAGCTCTGGTTTTATTGGCCACTGATTGACTTTTCCTATACATTGTCCATTGATGGGCTTTCCTGACTTTCCTACTCGTATTTTCTTGTGGTGATTGTTGTCTGTCACAAAGTTGTGACCTGTTTCTCATTCTTCTGCCTTTTGCTTTCATTTATCATGTATTTGGATCTGAAATATATATTTTGTTGCTTTCGCCTTCATTAGAGATTGTGTTCACTGCTTTTATGTATTTTATGTATTTCTTCCCAACTCAAGAACTGAAAAACTTTCCTCGTACTTTCTTAGACAATTTTCAGACGTCTCAACATAATCTATTCAAAATTTGTTTTGAAGTATAGTGAAGTAAAGCTCTATCTTTACTTTCTTCCAAATGATTAAAAATTTCAGGGACCATTGACTAAATAACCCTATTTTCCCCATTGAATTTTGAGGTTATCTTTACTATGTTGTGGCTTATTTATTACTATGTTAATATTAATATGTGGTGTATATTATCCTAAAAAAAGAAAAAGAGTAGAAGAAAAGGCTGTTTTAGAATCAAAGAACTATGCTAATATAAATAATAGGAGAGACACATATTGCTAAAAATAAAACTTGTTGTTTATTTGACCCATGTGTTATAAATGACTGCAAAATTAAAATGCTCCTCTCTTGAATTCAGAAGGGAACAATGTCCACTTAAAGAGAGATAAATTAGAATCAAATTATTTTATGTCTTCTGTAAGCTAATGAGAAGCCAACTTTAGATGGAAGGAACGTTCAGCAGACTGTTCTCAGCTGGTTACCAAAGAATAATTGATGTCCTAATGATTTCAATTCATAGCACAGACTGTCTGCATTTTGCATAATTTGAACCAAAGCTGAATGCAAATGGAAAAACAGTCCTTTTGCCTATTTAACTCCCATGACTTTTAACTAAAAATCACTTAATACTGCAAAAGAGGAAAGGGGAAATGAGCAAGTATAAAGAACCTTCTACGTAAAAACGTCCCTCCTTGTACTGAAAGGCGAACGATTAAGTAAATGCATCCGAAATCTCCAGAGATGTGATTTATCATCTTATTAGTTGAGAGTGAATATTTAATTGTATAACATTTATCTCCGATAGTGTCTTCTGGAAAAAAAAAAAAATCCAAATAGGCTAAAGTGCATATTCTAAATACTCCAAAGGGAAATAAATGTGCTTCACCGGGTTCATTATTTTTTAATGGAAAAATATTGGTAAGAAAAAAAATATATCAAGTCAAAATAATTGCTAATTTGGTAATTAACTTTTCAGATTAAAACCACCCTTTTTCTGTAAAAACACTTTACACGGGCTCTTCAGTTTAATACGATGCACTTACTGATATCACCTTTTAACCCAGGACAAATGACTTTTTTTCAAATTACCAAAAAATGGTATCTTTTGTAAAATGACCTTCGGTCCTCATTACCTGAGACATCCAACACAGTAAACCCAAATGCTGCACCTGTCACCAAGTCACCGGAATTGATCGTTAGCAAGCCCAGCTAGTTAAGTACAGATTAGGTAGGCGCTGCCATCCGCACACCCACAATTACATCACAGCACGACGGCCAATTAGTTCCAACCTGGAGAGCGAACCTTATTCCTGACAACGCTGTGTTCAACTGAAAAAACAGCTGCTTCCTTACTTCTCCCTACTGCTCATCTCTGTTCCTCTGCACCAGCCGACTGGGCAAAGCAGGCCTTAAAGAAGGGCTGACTGCTTTAGAGACAGCAGGAGGCCTCCACGCTGGTGCATTCCGCTTGGGGTGGAGACGGCTCACATCTCCCTCCGCGTATGACATATACGTCCATTTTAAACGGGAACCACAGCAGGCCCGTTCAATTACAGAAGACAGTATGGGTTCAGACACCTACATTAAAACTTTCTTGGAAACCACGCTATGAGGCTAATTGAACACCGCTGCTGAATCACACGGACAGACGAGAGAGGAAGTGAACGCTCATTCGCACGGACATTCGGGGAGGGTGTTTTAAAACTCGTCATCAAAAGTAAAACCAACTGCCACCACGGAGAGGAGGTATTATAAACTGAACTGTGTCCCTGTTCAAGTTCATGTGCTGAAGCCCTGATTCTCAATGTGATGGTATTTGGGGCCTTTGGAAGATAATGAGGCTTAGGAGAGGCCACGAGGGTGGGGCCCTGCTGACAGCGTTAGTGCCCTCGGAAACAGACACCAGAGAACAGGGACTGCTCTCCACCAACACTCCCTCCCTGCTATCCGAGGACACGGTGAGAACGCTACAATCCAGGAAGGGGTCCTCGCCAGAAACGGGCCATCCTGGCACCTTGATCATGGGCTTCTAGCCTCTAGACCTGGTATAAAACATATTTCTGTTATTTAAGCCACACCGTTTATGGTATCTTTGTTATGGAAGTCCAAGCTAAGACAGGGGTCTAAGGAGATATAGATTGACACGTGGCATCCCAGATGAGATCCTGAAACAGAAAAATGACATTAGGTAAAAACTAGAGAAACCTGAATAATGTATGGATTTTACTTAATAATGTGACAATATAGTAAGTACATTAACTATAAAAAATGTACTATAGGCCCTGGTTGGTTGGCTCAGCGGTAGATTGTTGGCCTGGCATGTGGAAGTCCTGGGTTCAATTCCCAGCTAAGGCACACAGGAGAAGCGCCCAACTGCTTCTCCACCCTTCCCCCTCTTCTTCCTCTCTGTCTCTCTCTTCCCCTCTCACAGCCAGGGCTCCATTGGAGCAAAGTTGGCCCGGGCTCTGAGGATAGCTCCACGGCTTCCCCCTCAGGCACTAGAATGGCTCTGGTTGAGTTGGAGCAACGCCCCAGATGGCCAGAGCATTGCCCCCTGGTGGGCATGCGAGGTGGACCCCAGTCGGGGGCGTGTGGGAGTCTTTCTGTTTGCCTCCCTGCTTCTCACTTCAGAAAAATACAAAACAAACAAACAAATGTACCATAGTAATGTTAAGATAAAAATGAGGCAGGACTGGGGACAGGCTATATGGGAGCTTTCTGAATATCTTCCCAATTTTTCTGCAACTCTAAAACCATCCTTAAAAAATAAAAATTTAAAATACATACATAAATAAAACCTATGTATCAATATTTTTTACCTTCCCCCAAACAAACCATCATATCACTTCTTTATTTTCAGTGTAAAAGACTTTCTGTTCTGCCTGACCAGGCAGTGGCGCAGTGGATAGAGCATTGGACTGGGACACAGAGGACTCAGGTTCGAAGCCCTGAGGTCACCACCTTAAGCATGGGCTCACCAGCTTGAGCGCAGGGTTACTGGTTTGAGCCCAAAGGTCGCGGGCTTGAAGCCCAAGGTCACTGTCTTGAGCAAGGGGTCACTTGCTCTGCTGTAGCCCCCAGGTCAAGCAATCAATGAATAACTAAAGAGCTACAATGAAGAACTGATGCTTCTCATCTCTCTCCCTCCTGTCTGTCCCTATCTGTCTCTCTCTGTCTCTCTCTGACTCTGTCATACAAAAAAAAACAACACTTTCTGTTCTTAGCTATTGTTTAGAATAAATCATTATCTATTAACAGCAAAAAAAAATTCCCCATGAGCATTGTTAAAGTTACTATTACACTATGTATTTCAGGTCTCCTAGTATATACAATCTAACAAGAATAACCTTTTAGGGGGTAATATCACCCTCCTTTTACAGCTTCTGGAAAATACACAGAGGAGACAAACACCACACACAGGAAAATGCAACTCACTAAAAGCTGTCCCATTCCACTAATAAAAGAATTTTAAAAAACAACAATAAAATAATTTTGTTACATATAAAAATCTTTTAAAAATGTAAGACTATTCAGAATGGCCAGGATGTGAGGAAGTGGGCACTTTCATACAGTGTTAGTAGTGCCTACAAAGGCCCATGAAAACAGTTCAAGCCCTTAACCCATGTCTACCCCAAGGACAGTGTCAGGCCTGGGAGCCCAGATGACACTCTGACAGACGCCCTTACTTGTAATGTGAATGATCAGGAAGTAAAATTAGCAAAAGAGAAAATAACCTAAAGGGAGCATAACAGACACCATTATGGAGCCGTTAAAACAGAGGCTTTTGAAGAACTGTGCTTCGAACAAGTTAAATGGAAGTGTGGAAGATATTGTTAAGCATGAGCGGAGATGGAAGTGTGGAAGATATTGTTAAGCATGAGCGGAGATGGAAGTGTGGAAGATACTGTTAAGCATGAGCGGAGATGGAAGTGTGGAAGATACTGTTAAGCATGAGCGGAGATGGAAGTGTGGAAGATACTGTTAAGCATGAGCGGAGATGGAAGTGTGGAAGATACTGTTAAGCATGAGCGGAGATGGAAGTGTGGAAGATACTGTTAAGCATGAGCGGAGATGGAAGTGTGGAAGATACAGTTAAGCATGAGCGGAGATGGAAGTGTGGAAGATACTGTTAAGCATGAGCGGAGATGGAAGTGTGGAAGATACTGTTAAGCATGAGCGGAGATGGAAGTGTGGAAGATACTGTTAAGCATGAGCGGAGATGGAAGTGTGGAAGATACTGTTAAGCATGAGCGGAGATGGAAGTGTGGAAGATACTGTTAAGCATGAGCGGAGATGGAAGTGTGGAAGATACTGTTAAGCATGAGCGGAGATGGAAGTGTGGAAGATACTGTTAAGCATGAGCGGAGATGGAAGTGTGGAAGATACTGTTAAGCATGAGCGGAGATGGAAGTGTGGAAGATACTGTTAAGCATGAGCGGAGATGGAAGTGTGGAAGATACTGTTAAGCATGAGCGGAGATGGAAGTGTGGAAGATACTGTTAAGCATGAGCGGAGATGGAAGTGTGGAAGATACTGTTAAGCATGAGCGGAGATGGAAGTGTGGAAGATACTGTTAAGCATGAGCGGAGATGGAAGTGTGGAAGATACTGTTAAGCATGAGCGGAGATGGAAGTGTGGAAGATACTGTTAAGCATGAGCGGAGATGGAAGTGTGGAAGATACTGTTAAGCATGAGCGAAGATGGAAGTGTGGAAGATATTGTTTAGCATGAGCGGAGATGGAAGTGTGGAAGATACTGTTAAGCATGAGCGGAGGGGTACATGACAGCCCAATGCTAACAGGAGTTTTCTCTGGGTAGGAGACAATGGAAAATTTGTTTTCTTTGTCATACATTTATATCCTTTCACCTCTCCTACCATGACTATGTTGTTCTTTTAATTAGGAGTGGAGAAATTAGGTTATCCGTTCACGTAGCTACTATTTCCTGTTCAGTTCAATTATTTATGTAATTTAACTGTTTAAAAAATATTATGGTAAATCTCTTACAAGAAGATAACTGAAGAAAACTTAGTCTTCAGATAAAATTGTCCTTCCTCTTCTCCATGCGCCTTCTACGCAGCTCCAAGGTCTTCCTACAGCCGTCAAGGATGGGTCTGAGCACTTAGTCCGACGTCCAGGACCCGGCTGGGGCATTGCTCTCTCCACAGACTTGGACTCCAGAGCCAGAGAGATGACTTACACACCCCTCTTCTCTCAAAGGGTTCCAATCCTAGTGGGAGGGAAAGTTCCCTGGCTCAAAATTTCTCATCCTCACTCGTAAAATCAAACTCCGGGGAACCGCTGCTTTGGTTACACGCTGCTCGCACCTTGAGCTCGTCCAGCTGGAAGGCCTCCTGGGACACAGACCAAAGAAACTCTTTCCTAAGACTCACATAACCCCCCTTTTATGGGAGCCGGAAAAGACAACAGGAAAGGAAATGGACAAATGACATCTGAGAAATGACCAAGAGAAATTCCGCCTACTTCACAAAATCTGCTCAGGACGGTCAGAGTGTTGATTCAAACTGAACTCTTTAACAGGCTCCAGAAACGTGTTTCCATGAAATAAAACAGAGGGTGAGTATCAATTCTATATACATTTTTCATCCAAGCTTTAAAAAAAAAAAAAAAAAAAAAACACGTCATTGTGCAATATAAACAGAAAACCAATGCTTCAGCAAATGCTCATCCTGGACAATAAATACATAAAAAAAACAAATCTGTGTATACACGCACTCACATATACACACATACACATGCACAACAAACAACATGGTAACGTCACATTATGCCTACTTAAAAAAAATTTTTTTTAATGATGGTACTCAATACAGGCCCATTGGTACTAACCTGAGAAAAATGACATAATAAACTAGTGTAACTTCATTTTTTGTGTGTGTGACAGAGATAGAGAGAGACAGAGAGAGGGACAGACAGACTGGAAGGGAGAGAGACGAGAAGCATCAATTCTTCATTGCAGCACCTTAGTTTCTCATTGATTGATTTCTCATATGTGCCTTGACTGGGGGGGCTACAGCAGACCGAGTGACCTCTTGCTCAAGCCAGCCACCTTGGGCTCAAGCTGGTGAGCCTTGCTCAAACCAGATGAGCCCGCACTCAAGCCAGCGACCTCGGGGTTTTGAACCTGAGTCCTCTGTGTCCCAGTCTGACGCTCTAACCCCTGCGCCACCGCCTGGTCAGGCTAGTGTAACTTCTTGAGAAACAACTTAACTCATCTTTGAAAACCATGAATCCCAACAGCAGTCGTCTCCCCTCAGCAAGCTGCCCCAACCTGAGAAGGTCACAGTTCCTCCTTAGCACTCATCCAGGCCATTTTTGTTGAAGAAGCTTTGTCTCAGGCACTAGTAATTTGGGTACCACTAGATTTACATATTTGCCATTTGCTTGTTTATAAAAACCCCTAGTATATAGCTGCACCCTATATCCATTGGGTTTCTGTCTTCCAACTAAGCTGTTAGTAATACTTTTACACTTAAAAAGTTTAGAAAGAGCCTGACCTGTGGTGGCGCAGTGGAAAAACTGTCAACCTGGAAACACTGAGGTTGCCGGTTCAAAACCCTGGCTTGCCTGGTCAAGGCACATATGGGCGTTGATGCTTCCTGCTCCTCCCCCTTCTCTCTCTCTATCTCTCTCTCTCTATCTCCCCCCTCCTCTCTAAAAAAAAAATAAATAATAAATTTAAAAAAGTTTAGAAAGAAATGTTGTACTTACATTTGGGAAAAGGCACTAACTTTTACACCTCCCCTTCTTTGCTCCAGATAGCCCCTTTCCTTGAAGTTTCAAAGGACTTTCCGAACAACGTTGTTTAGAACTGATTACCATTTCCGGCTTAGGTAAAGTCTAAATCTGCTAAGCACATCTTCCTGTACGGACAGCTGTCTTGAGAGCTGACGCAGTCATTAGTAAGCCTTATGAACACATAATATTCATTCTTTCAAAATACAATAAACTAGTAGAAATCTGTAATCACAGCCTGTTCTCACTGTCACCCAAGTCCTGGCACTCTAACCCCTTCCACTGAAAGGATGCTGATTTTATCCATGTATTTACCTCTAATATAAACAACTACTAGATGTTTCGAAGGAAGACCTCTCAAAACTTTTGTACTGTGTCCCATAATATAAATACACTTTAGACTTGACCCAGCACACCTACACAGAGAGTTCAAACAAAAGTTCCTTAATATAATATAAATACCCTTACTACACATTCAGCATTCACATTGTAATATTGCTTTCCCTCCCTCTCCCCTCTTTCTGAAATGCTGGCTGTGACTTACTAAATTCATTTATTCATTTCAGGATCTTTTGAGGGCTAGAAGCCACAGTCAAAAAGCACTGCCTCAATGCCCTTGACTTGCTGGGTGATGTCATTACAACGCACCGTTCCACAGCCTCTTGGTATGGGCTCGTCCCCAAGACCCTACGCTTTGCTCTGCTTTCTCCTCGTCCCCAAACACTGTCCTTGCTACTCTGGCTTTTCACTTTACTTTTTCCCTTTTCATTTAACTCACTGTTGCCATTACAGCTTCTGCAGAACAAATCTCCTCCCCCAATGTAAGGCGTGTCACGAGGGTTTGCTTGAACTGGGCTTCTGTGGGTCAGGCAGCCACAAGGAGCGCAGAGGGGTGGCCAGTCCCTGCTCCACAAGGTCAAGGCAGGGCTGACTCACAGCCCTATCTAAAGCCACTCATTCACATGTTTGGTGCTGTCGCCTCTGATGACTGGGCCTCTTCCTCAGAGCACGGTGGCACCAGGGAAGGCAGACTTCTCACACGGGCCCCAGGGGCAAGTATTTCAGCTTACAAGGCAAGAAAGTTCTTGCTTCAGAAATAATGTGGCACTTTTGCTGCTGTCTACTGGCTACAGGGAGCCATAGATCCACCTGATTCAGGGCAAGATGAATTGGAGCCACCTCTTGACAATGGAGTGAAAAAGTACTAAAAGAACATGTGAGACAGGAGCTGGTGTGACAGTCACCTTCTACATAGTTATTCTCCAACCTCACTGCTAATTCCAAGACAAAGATCCAACAGTCACTGCATAGCTGGGTCCAGATGTGTCTCCACTGGTACTTTAAAATACAGTATACCCACGCTGAACTCATTGTCTTGATAGACTATGGTTAAATGAATGAAAAATGGAACACATTCCTCAAAAAGAATGTGAGCCTTCAAAAAAATGGTATTTACTGTCAGTGATAAAAGTTGAGTTTACAAGTGAAAATCATAATTTTGGAAAACTTCTATCAGCTACTGTGAGCCTGACAGTTTTCCAATACTTAGAGACATTTCTGATGAGATAGATGGAAAGAGTGACAAAGACAGTGATATTTTGATATTGTATAGTCAAATTTGTCATTATTTACACGGTTTGCATAATCAGTGAACCAATATTTCCAAATGACCAGTACATGATGTTAGAAAATAATATATGGGTAAAAGATCCATTCAAAGTTTAAGATCGATCAACGGATTTTAACATAACAGGTTCACTGATACGGTTTCAGGTTTCACTTTGGAACTAACCTTTAAAGAAATTACCACTTGAGGAGTTTTGGTGTAATACAAAGAAGAATATCTACAATTACCAGAAAAGGTTACTAAAATACTCCCTCCTTCCCTTTCCAAGGACATATCTGTATAAGGCAAAACTGCCTTTCACTGAAATGATATATCTCAACAGATTCACTGGGGAAGCACATATGGGAGTCATCAATTTCTTTTTCTGTGAAGCCAGACAGCAAAGAGTCTTACAAAAATGTTACAGCCATTTATCTCCCTTTTTCTTTGTATGGAAAATATACTTATTTTCATTAAAAATATTCCTCATGTGAATACACATTGGGCTTAGGCTTACTATTGTTCATTTTAAATGTATTATTAGTAAAGGGTGATTTGAATCTTGATGATAATGTGTAATTTTTAAAAAGATTCTTAGTTTTAATTTCTAATATGGTAAATATAGACATATATAATCTATATACATCCATATGAAGTTCTTTGGGATTGTTAATAATTTTTGAAACATTTCCATGCCTCCGTTGTCTCCTCTCTTTAGTGGGAGCAATAATAATTCCTTGCAAAGTCGGTGTAAGGATGACATAATACATGTAAAGAGCTTACAATCGCACTTGGCACGTAGCAAGTCCCCAAAACATGAAGCCTCTATTAATATGACCTGTGGACTGTCAGCTGGTCTATGAGAACCTCTCTCCCACCTCCTCGGCCCTCTTCTCCTCTCCCAGCCTCGCTAGCTGCGGTCTTTGCTGCTTTGTGAACTTGGCCTGCTTCCTGGTCTGGGTTCTCCCTGTTCCCGTTGCAGAGCCGAGCCTTCTGCCTCATCATCTACCTATGACCTCCCAACAGTTGGCACCTACTCCTCCGGAAAGCCTCCTGATGAACTCAAATCAGAGCTCATCATCTTTTTCTTGTTTTGTTTCTCTGCTTTTATTGAATTAAAATTTCTGCCCTCTGTCTTGTTTCAGTTCATTGCTAGTGTGTGTGTTTCTTTCGCTAAATTGTGAGGTCCCTGAGGGGAGGGGAATTGAGTCCTGAGCTGGGTCAATATTAAAACAAGACCCAAAAGAGCAAAAGCACCACAGGAAAAAATTACTCTTTTGTTTTTTTTTTTTACTTGAGCATTTCAAAATTACTCAAGATTACTCTCTCTTCACATGTGAGTAAAATATAAAGTTCTAAAAGAAGGAGATACTGGCCCACGTTATAACTGAAAAAATTGAGGTAAAATTAAAATACTTGACAGAGGTCATAAAGGAATCTAGCAAGAGACACCAGGCCAGAAGCAGCCCGAGAAGCTACGGGTGCTCTAACTGATTGTAACATGGCTCGCAGAGAGACAGAACCAGTAAGACATATGTTTCTTAAAATTTCTATATAGTTGATATCTTATTTAAATATAATTTTTTAAATGTAATTTTTATTTAAAAAATTGGCTCACATGAATACGGAGGCTGAGAAGTCAGTCCCACAATCTGCTATCTGCAAGCTGGAGATGCAAAAAAGCCAGTCGCCTAAATTCCAGCCTGAACCTAAAAGCCTGAGAACCAACAGCACCAACGGACAAGACCAATGTCTCCCCCCAAACTGGCAGAGAGAGAGAGTTCGAGCACCCTCTGCCTTTCGGACCCACTCAGTCCCTCAGTAGACTGGGTGGCTGACAGGGAGGGCGACCTGCTTCACTCAGCCCGCCACAGCAAATGCTAATTTGTTCTGGAAACATTCTCACAGACACACCCAGAAAAAATGCTGAATCAGATACCCGGGCATCCTGTGGCCCAGTAAGGTGGACATAGGAAATGAACCATCACACTGATGTTCTTTAACTTACAGTCACTCAGCCATAAGTATTCACTCAGTGACTACTGTGTGTCAGGCAGATAGACGATTAACATAAAAAGATGAATAAAAATACTCCTTAGACTCAGGAAGCTCCCAGTCTAGACAGGAAGTTAAAAAAAAAAAGAATTAATTATGATGGAAAAAGTGCTGATGAAAGAGATATCTACAATATGATGAGGGCAAAGAAAAAGAAGTAATTAACTCTGCCTGGGGGGTGGGGGAGAGCCACACAGAACAGACAGTATTTGATTTGGGTCCTGCATGTTAACCAGGAATTCACAAGGACAAGAGAATAAAGGTTCCACCAAGAAGTGAGAAAGGGGACAAACTCCCAGAGGCCCAGACACACAGGGCTGGTGATATGGTATTTCACCATCATATATTCAACTTTGATGGTGTGACCGCCCCTAGCCCCCCAAAATATGTCCATTTTCTAGTATCTGGAACTGGCCAATGTTACCTTACATGACAAAGGCTCTCCAAGTATAGTTGAGGATATTGAGATAGGGCAATTATGCTGGATTCCTAGGGTGCGATCTAAACGCAATTACAAATGTGTTGATAAGAGAGAGGCAGAGGAAGATCTGACAGAGGGAGGAGAGGAGAAGGCAATGAGACCTTGGAGGCTGTGGAGTGACGTGGCCTCAGCCAAGGAATGCGGGCAGCCACTCGACGCCAAAACTGGAACCGCATGGAGCTCTCTCCCCCAAAGCCTCCAAAGAGAGCACAGAATCATCAACACCTTGACTTTAGCCCAAGGACACCGATTTCAGATATTCCGCTTCTAGAACCATGAGAGAATTATTTCAGTTGTTTTGAGGCACCGAGTTTGTGGTCATTTATTATAGCAGCAATGAGAAACTAATACAGACACTGTCTATATCTGCCTCTGGTATTATTTTCTGACATCCACGGAGGCCTCTGGACTAATCTCACTGTACTCAGCTCTACCCTACCTCCTACAATCATCCTGGGCAATTTCTCTGCCCATGTAGACAATCCCTCCAACACCTCAACCCCACAACCCCTTAACCTCCTGACTCCAGTGACCTTCTCTTCCACCAGTCCTCAGTTTCATACCACCACCACCACGCTCTGGCCCACACCACCAGTAAACCAAACTCCACCACCACGCTCTGGACCACACCACCAGTAAACCAAACACCACCACCACGCTCTGGACCACACCACCAGTAAACCAAACTCCACCACCACGCTCTGGACCACACCACCAGTAAACCAAACTCCACCACCACGCTCTGGACCACACCACCAGTAAACCAAACTCCACCACCACGCTCTGGACCACACCACCAGTAAACCAAACACCACCACCACGCTCTGGACCACACCACCAGTAAACCAAACTCCACCACCACCACGCTCTGGACCACACCACCAGTAAACCAAACTCCACCACCACGCTCTGGCCCACACCACCAGTAAACCAAACACCACCACCACGCTCTGGCCCACACCACCAGTAAACCAAACTCCACCACCACGCTCTGGCCCACACCACCAGTAAACCAAACACCACCACCACGCTCTGGCCCACACCACCAGTAAACCAAACACCACCACCACGCTCTGGCCCACACCACCAGTAAACCAAACACCACCACCACGCTCTGGCCCACACCACCAGTAAACCAAACTCCACCACCACCACGCTCTGGCCCACACCACCAGTAAACCAAACTCCACCACCACGCTCTGGCCCACACCACCAGTAAACCAAACTCCACCACCACGCTCTGGCCCACACCACCAGTAAACCAAACTCCACCACCACGCTCTGGCCCACACCACCAGTAAACCAAACACCACCAGAAACACGCTCTGGACCACACCACCAGTAAACCAAACACCACCAGAAACACGCTCTGGACCACACCACCAGTAAACCAAACACCACCACCACGCTCTGGCCCACACCACCAGTAAACCAAACTCCACCACCACGCTCTGGCCCACACCACCAGTAAACCAAACTCCACCACCACGCTCTGGCCCACACCACCAGTAAACCAAACACCACCACCACGCTCTGGCCCACACCACCAGTAAACCAAACTCCACCACCACGCTCTGGCCCACACCACCAGTAAACCAAACACCACCACCACGCTCTGGACCACACCACCAGTAAACCAAACTCCACCACCACGCTCTGGCCCACACCACCAGTAAACCAAACACCACCAGAAACACGCTCTGGCCCACACCACCAGTAAACCAAACACCACCACCACGCTCTGGACCACACCACCAGTAAACCAAACTCCACCACCACGCTCTGGCCCACACCACCAGTAAACCAAACTCCACCACCACGCTCTGGCCCACACCACCAGTAAACCAAACTCCACCACCACGCTCTGGCCCACACCACCAGTAAACCAAACTCCACCACCACGCTCTGGCCCACACCACCAGTAAACCAAACACCACCACCACGCTCTGGCCCACACCACCAGTAAACCAAACTCCACCACCACGCTCTGGCCCACACCACCAGTAAACCAAACACCACCACCACGCTCTGGACCACACCACCAGTAAACCAAACTCCACCACCACGCTCTGGCCCACACCACCAGTAAACCAAACACCACCAGAAACACGCTCTGGCCCACACCACCAGTAAACCAAACACCACCACCACGCTCTGGACCACACCACCAGTAAACCAAACTCCACCACCACGCTCTGGCCCACACCACCAGTAAACCAAACTCCACCACCACGCTCTGGCCCACACCACCAGTAAACCAAACTCCACCACCACGCTCTGGACCACACCACCAGTAAACCAAACTCCACCACCACGCTCTGGCCCACACCACCAGTAAACCAAACTCCACCACCACGCTCTGGCCCACACCACCAGTAAACCAAACACCACCACCACGCTCTGGCCCACACCACCAGTAAACCAAACACCACCACCACGCTCTGGCCCACACCACCAGTAAACCAAACACCACCACCACGCTCTGGACCACACCACCAGTAAACCAAACTCCACCACCACGCTCTGGCCCACACCACCAGTAAACCAAACACCACCAGAAACACGCTCTGGCCCACACCACCAGTAAACCAAACTCCACCACCACGCTCTGGCCCACACCACCAGTAAACCAAACACCACCAGAAACACGCTCTGGCCCACACCACCAGTAAACCAAACTCCACCACCACGCTCTGGCCCACACCACCAGTAAACCAAACACCACCAGAAACACGCTCTGGCCCACACCACCAGTAAACCAAACACCACCACCACGCTCTGGACCACACCACCAGTAAACCAAACTCCACCACCACGCTCTGGCCCACACCACCAGTAAACCAAACTCCACCACCACGCTCTGGCCCACACCACCAGTAAACCAAACTCCACCACCACGCTCTGGCCCACACCACCAGTAAACCAAACTCCACCACCACGCTCTGGCCCACACCACCAGTAAACCAAACTCCACCACCACGCTCTGGCCCACACCACCAGTAAACCAAACACCACCAGAAACACGCTCTGGCCCACACCACCAGTAAACCAAACACCACCACCACGCTCTGGCCCACACCACCAGTAAACCAAACACCACCAGAAACACGCTCTGGCCCACACCACCAGTAAACCAAACACCACCACCACGCTCTGGACCACACCACCAGTAAACCAAACTCCACCACCACGCTCTGGCCCACACCACCAGTAAACCAAACTCCACCACCACGCTCTGGCCCACACCACCAGTAAACCAAACTCCACCACCACGCTCTGGACCACACCACCAGTAAACCAAACTCCACCACCACGCTCTGGCCCACACCACCAGTAAACCAAACTCCACCACCACGCTCTGGCCCACACCACCAGTAAACCAAACACCACCAGAAACACGCTCTGGCCCACACCACCAGTAAACCAAACACCACCACCACGCTCTGGCCCACACCACCAGTAAACCAAACACCACCAGAAACACGCTCTGGCCCACACCACCAGTAAACCAAACACCACCACCACGCTCTGGACCACACCACCAGTAAACCAAACTCCACCACCACGCTCTGGCCCACACCACCAGTAAACCAAACTCCACCACCACGCTCTGGCCCACACCACCAGTAAACCAAACTCCACCACCACGCTCTGGACCACACCACCAGTAAACCAAACTCCACCACCACGCTCTGGCCCACACCACCAGTAAACCAAACTCCACCACCACGCTCTGGACCACACCACCAGTAAACCAAACACCACCACCACGCTCTGGACCACACCACCAGTAAACCAAACTCCACCAGAAACACGCTCTGGCCCACACCACCAGTAAACCAAACTCCACCACCACGCTCTGGCCCACACCACCAGTAAACCAAACTCCACCACCACGCTCTGGCCCACACCACCAGTAAACCAAACTCCACCACCACGCTCTGGACCACACCACCAGTAAACCAAACTCCACCACCACGCTCTGGACCACACCACCAGTAAACCAAACACCACCACCACGCTCTGGCCCACACCACCAGTAAACCAAACTCCACCACCACCACGCTCTGGCCCACACCACCAGTAAACCAAACTCCAACATCCTGTCTGTGGATACCAGTTCTATTCACACAGCTCTCTGTTGCCTTTTGTTCTTTTTCTTCTCTCTCTCTCAGTTTTCAAACTTGACCAAACCTCTGCCCTTCATCGCTCCACTTGCCCACAGTCAATAGGCCTCTTAATTCCATTTCTTCCCCTTCCCCATGGTCATCACTGGGACAGTCTTCTCAACAGAGCCCAGAGTGAACTTGCCAAGAAGCCCATGAAGCATCAGGCCCCTGGCTTGCCAGGGACCCCTCACACCTGTGGGTGGATTACAAACAACACATTCTCATGGTCACGTGTGTTTGTGAATTTTGTGAAAGTGAGATATCTCAACCACAATCAACTAAAACTGCTCTTTCTTTCCATTCCAACTTCCTGCCAGGTCAGCTGGCACGGGCGTGCCCACAGACACTGTTAGGATTCAGCTGAAGGGAAGCCAAACTGAAGACGCATTCAGTTGGGGCTCAGTGGGGCTTCTATATGCGGCTCCCAGTCATGCCGGTGCAGGGCTAAGTCACCGGTAGCCACTGCTGTGCAGAAATATCTTCCAGAAATAGTCTCAGTAGCCACTCTGCGTCCTGACCAAGAATGCTCCCGGGAGGCCCAGAGCGGAAGGCCCACAGCACCCTGGGCCCGGAGGCAGCCACACCGGTACAGCCACCGTGCTGGGCTCAGCACCCAGGCTCTGGAAGACCCTCCAGTCACCAAGCGGGTAAGACTGTGAGTGGAGAACGCAGTTCCCGCTAATGCACAGTGAAGCCAGAACTGCAGCAGAAGTTCTCCGTCGGGGACAGACCCAGGAACGGAGCCTATGAAATTATACGCACACCTTCCGCTTCCCCGTTCTTTCCTGAGAATCGTGCAAAATGAACTGGATCAGAATCCCTGGGTTTGTAGCTATCAAACAAAACATATTTTTAAATCATATCAAAAGCTGTAAACAGGAGTCATTAATTAATTCTTGGATTTCTGGTAACCCAATTAATGAAGAAGAATGAATCAGAAGAAGACTATCAGTAATGTTTCTTGTCGACACAGCACAAAGTACTGATATCCATGAAGACATGAATGCTATCCTACCCCACTAAAGATCACTGATGACACTCCAATCAATGCAAAGAACAGTCAAGAAACTTGGGGGAAAAAGAAGCCACACAAGGAAATGTGAAAAGCCCTGAAATTCTACAACTTGTATGTAAAAATACCTTGATAGAAGTTTCCCCAAACCTGACAATTCTAAAAATTCGCAAGGTGAGTTGTGAAAGCTTTTCTAGACTCTCAATAATTAAAAACAAAAAGATTGATTTTGATACACCAGACTGTTCCCTCTACAGGAACACTGTTGCCCAACCAATGGCCCGTGAAGAAGAGAGCAGAGTACGCAAGCAGTACCTGTGGAGGAAGGTACTAGAGAACCAGGCCCGGGAGACAGGTTTGTCATGTTTACAGTACGTGTCAGCTCTTTAAGATGTGTAAATTGGGGTGTTTTCTTTTCTCATTTAAAATTTTTACTTTTGTTTCTGATTTTGTATTTCTTTCTTCAGGGGGTTCAGGAACGCCCCAAACTGAATAAGCTTCAAGTCTGCAACACTGAGCTCTGCCCTTGACAGAACACTCAGCTTCCTCAATTCTCTGCCTTTGGCTATTAACTTCCAACCCCAGATGAACTCCATGTACTAAATGTAGAAAAAATTACAGAGTCAGGAAATCACCCTTCACAACTCACCATAAAATAAGCAAGTCAGACAAGGATCATGATCAATACATACTAAGCCATAAGGAAGGAGGTTACTGAGAACAAGCTATCTGCATGATGTCCAAATATCACCCCACAGATAACTTTCATTTACAAAGAGACAGATGTACTCTTATAATAGAGACCAACTCAATCAAGTGATTATACTCAGAATCCCTAATAGAGGGGCAATCTGGAGTCACGGCCTTTCTGATGTGATTCTATATGGGATGTACAGCATCCCCCCATAAAGGATTATTGCCAAAAGAGCAGTTTAATCAGAATTTATTTAAGCTGTTAGCCCTACCTTCGAGAGAAATCTAGAACGTGGGATGTACTACAAAACAAGAAAACTAGTCTCTTTAGAAATTTCCCATGAGGCCCTGGTTGGTTTGCTCAGTGGTAGAGCATTGGCCCAGTGTCGAAAAATACAAAAAATATATATAATAAAATAAAATTTTCATGACATCTGTTTTTAATGTCATAGAAAAATAAAAAGGTGGAAGGAGTACCTTAGAGTAAAAGAGAATGAAGAAATATAATAGTCCAGTGTAAGGTGTGAACTTTCACTAGATCTGGCCCTGTTTCATGTCCCCACCCCAAAAAAAACCTGTTACAAAAGACACTTTGAAAACTGGATAGATTTGAATATGAATCAATTAATTACTAGATAACACTGGGGAACTGCTGTTCCTTTTTCTATAAACACAGTAATGTGGTTATAGAAAATGTCTTTATTTTTAGAAGGTCCATGCTCAAGTTTTTCAGGGGTGAAGTTATTATGATGTTTGCAACTTACTTTCAGATGGTCCAGCAACTTTATGCTTGCAAGCTTTTACAACTAGAAAACGGGCACAGGGAAAGAATATAAGTCTACTTTTCCTTCATTGAGTCGATGTGACCAGGACATTTTCAGCAGGGTCGCAGTGACAGTGACTCCTCTCCCGAACCACGAGCAGTGCAGCAGCTCCGAGCCCGGGGGCTCATGTTTGCAGACCCCCCACGTCCACTTAACCATCTTCTAGGGTTCACGCGCATCGTGACCTATTCATCTGGGCTGAACAGTAGTAGCTCATGGGGATTTTTCGACTGCTAACTGTCATTCAGGATGGAAAAGTCAAGTAGGAACAAGGGATAAGAGGACTCAAACAAATGAAATAACAGCTCGCTTATTTAATTACTTTTAGAAAGATAAGGAAATCTGGTACGATTCCTTTCAGGGACACTACACACTTCCGGTGGTTTATCTCCTAATAAAAACGGTGAGTTAAGTGCTGCCTCGTTTATAAAGCAAGTTCAGATGGATTACCTCTTTACTCTTTACAACTGACCTGAAACAGACAAGCTCAGTAATATTCCCATCTTACAGGTGAGGAAGGTGAGGCTCTGGGGGGCTGTATGGTGAGTCTGAGGTCCCACGGCTACTACGTGAGTCCAGATCCCCTTCACAACCAACTGCAATCCTCCATCGTGGTCACCGAGCAGCTGCCTTACTCTGGATAGTGTCCAGGTCTCTGAGCTTCGGTTCTCAGACTAGACAGCTGTAGGCTCACAGAGAAACTGCAGAGGTTCATAATTTGGGAGAACGTGGCGTCACACCCCCCTCCCTTTTATCAAGAGAAGGTGGCGGGGCTACGAGGTGGGAGGGGTAAGAGCTCCGTCTGTGAGGAGGCAAACACACCTCCCTTCTGTGCGGGCACAGGAGCAGGGACCACTGCAGACACCATCACCTCCCAGGGCACTGAAAAGCCCACGTCACGCAAAGCAGTTGCTGAAACAAGGCATGCACAGGCACCATGAGAAGCAAAGGCGCCAGCAAAGGCGTGCAGGCGAGGGCTTCACCATTGCCGGTCCGGCCCACAGCCTCACAGCGCCTAGCAGCTGGCTGTGTGGAGAGGCTTCCCTCCATAAAACTCCATAACTAGGGGAAATGACTAATTCCATGGCTTTCATAAAATACACAGGTCCGCCACATGTTTGCGTGGCAGATATTTTTTTCTCCCAAAGAGCAGCTCATTAATTCCGACAATAAAGCAGGCTTTGTTCTGAAGATCTGCAGTGTTTTCCCAATGAAAATTCTAATTGACAGCCAGCGGGAGAGGAACAATGTGGAGCAGAGAGCTCCGGTTTCTCCCATTCTTCCGAGCGCCCTCTCAAAGCAGCCTGGCCTCTCGTGTTTCCTGGGCCCGGGGTTTAGCTCGGCTTTCTTCAGGCATATGCATAAGCAGACGCCTGGATATCAGAGGGTTATCTTTCAAAGTAGTCAAGTCTTATAAACCAAAAGAGTTATTCTTTCAAACATCAAGGATAAGAAATTTCATTTAATTCCCGGGTCTCTCCACGCAGAATAAGCATATTACATAAAAAAAACACACAGCCATGCCTTGTCTATATAAAAAGGGGGCCCAGAATGCATGAGGAGCGTATTCAGAAGTCGTTGTATGAGGATATTAAAGGCGCTGCTACTCAAAGGATTCGTTATAGAATAAAAGTTCAAGCACCAGAGGGTGTGATTTTCATATGAATGTTGGGTGTCCCTGTCACATACAAGTCTCTCGTCTATTTCGAGAAGCAAGTCACGTTGAGCAAGTCAGGGAGCTGTGAGTGACACGGTATAGAGAAGGTCGTTCAGATAAGGGACAGACATTACAGGACCCTTTCCCAAAGAAAACTTTGTTAGGCTTTCTTTGAGGAACTGCCACAAAACAACAACACACTTGCAAATGAGCACTGTTCAGTGGCCACACCGCTGCCTTCTTACAGACCAGCTGGCGTGGGCTGCCCAGGATGGGAGATTAGCGTTAAACAAGGACCCAAGGTTACGGGCCGACACACAGCCCAAGGAGAATATTCTCAAATGAAGTAGGACACCCAACACGGTCACACGAACAAAAAGCAAAAAAAAACAAAAATAAAAATAACAACAAAAAAAACCCAAAAAAAACTATTGCCTGAAAAGAAGAGCAGAGAAAAACAAATCCTCCTTACTTCTGAGTCTTCCTGAAACAATCCCCCCAACCTCCAGTGTCCAGACGCTCACAGTACAAATGAACGAATAAACCATGGGTTTCCAGCTGCATTATGCAGAGAAGTGAAGCTGGTAGAAGACATGGGAAGAGAACACTCTTCACCTTCCTTCTTCTAAACAGAAAGCAGAGAAAGGGACCAAAGTGGCAAAGCCCAGTACCCCAATCAGGGGGTCTGAGTCCTAACTAGTCTGGCGTCTACCAGAGGCTGTTCAAGAGGTCCCTTCCTGAAATTCCTTGTCCTCGCCTGTAAGTCACTCAAAAACATCTGTGGTTCTCAAACTGTGTCCCTTAGAGCCCTAGGGTTCTTAGGGGTGCCTGTGAGGTAGTCATAGTGACACAGAGTCAAGGCGAAGGGAATGGAGGGGAAGAAGAACATGCTTCCTTTCAACCCATGAAGTCAGAGTTGATCCATTTCATATACCAAGTTTGTGGGTAAAGCCTTTTGTTGAAAGAGTGTATTACCAAGGCAGGTCACAACTAAAATGGTTTAAAAGCATTGGGCCAACATATCTTATAATTATGTGGTTTCTATGTGACTCTTTGGTTTATTACTGTTAGAATGAATTGATTGGCAGACTGGTTAATATCGATCCTCAAATCTGCATATCAGGTTCTCTTTTTGCTACTTAAAAGATGGAGAAACCAAAACTCGGACAGCTCAAGTACACCAAAGTCACACGGCTTAGTGGGTGGCAGAATTCAAACTCAGAAATGTCGGACATTGATTCGTCTTTATATAGTTAAGGAATAAACTTCACTGTAAACAAACAATCAGTTACCGCATTATCATTACAATTTCTTTTCCACAGAATGTCAGGTTCTTCATTTGTGTTCTCTAAGAGTAAATAAACACTTACCCTGGAGAGATGAAATGAATAGCCACAAGTTCTGCCCAACAACCATATCTGATGGGTACAGGAAAGCCCAGGACGTTGACAAAGCCTCCAGGGCAATAATGGTTGTTAAGAACTTTCAAAGCAAACAAAACTCCTAAAGGGGCAGAAAGAGTACACAAACATCAACAATTCAAATGTGGAGACAATCAACATTCACAAAGAGAACTAGTTGCAAGTGAAAATGATTATTCGACTACGTGGAAAAGTACTCTATCCGTACGATTCCAGTGTGCAGCAGCAGAAAGACAATGTTCGAAGCAATCATTCTTTTGATGTTTCTTAACATAGTTCCTCCTGACTTTGGGCATGCTACTAAATAGATAACACGTAAAATGGGGATAAAACACCAGCCATGGTACTAAATGCCACTGAATCGTACACTCTAAAATAGTTCATTTTATGCCAGGTGAATTTTAACTCAACAGAAAAAAAATAGTATGTAAGTAATGTGTATATTCCTAACCTCAGTGGAAAGGCATGTGGAAGGCAGGAGGTGTTGTTTCTTCTCCTGCAATGCGATGCATGAGGGTGCATCTTAGAGGGAAGGGGGTCTGTACAGGGAAGGGTGAGCGTTCCTTCCGATCAGGCTATATCCCCCGTCCCCATCACACTGTACTTTCAGGACACCTAATTTAAGCCCTGATGGCAGTTTCAGTCCGATGGCATAAAGAACTAGAGGGCTAAAGGGAGAGGCAATGCCACACGTAGTTCAAGTCGTGTAGACTGGGTTCAAATCTCGGCTGACCACGTACTGCTTGTGTGACCTTGAGCAAGTCTCCTTACTTCTCTGACAGCTCCCTCATCTACACAACCAAGATGCCAGCTCCCTACAGATCTGCCAGATGCATTACACAGCGTGAGCTATACAGTGACTTATCTTGGCTCCTCAAACATGGTGAGCATGGTAGGATGCGATGCATTCTTTTTAATGAAGTGATTATGAGGCATATTCATCTTTTCACAGAACTCCCCATCACAAATACACCTGTGGGTCTCTCCCTGGTCCCGTGAGAGAGCCAGTGTCGTCTTCCAGCACTGCACCCCCTACAAAGCTCCCTTTGAGCAGACTGCAGTCCAAACTGTGCAAGAGTAAACAAACGATGCATAGCAGAATGGATGCCCCTCCTGTGCGCCAATCAGCCTCCTCTCCAAAATACAGCCCCCAGCAGCCCGTAGCCACGCGGAGTTCCCTTCCTTCACCAACCAGGGACCCACACTTCAGGAAAGGCCGGAAGCCGCCCCGCCCCCACCGTCCACGCAGGCTGCCTTAGCAATCCGTCTGCCTTACCTGAGAAGCCTACGGCACAACTCTTCTTGAAGCCAGGTTCATCCATAAATTCTGCAAGAGCAAACTCCAAGAGCAGGTACACCACCCCAGTGAGGAGGGAGAATGTGGCGATCACGTAGGCAAACCACCTGCTTCCGAGTCTTCTTTCCAGACACATGCCTTTCCACAGCATGGACACCATGTTGAAATAGAGGTGCCAATCGTCCGCGTGGTGCAACGGGGAGAGCAGCAGGCGCTGCCAGTCTCGCTCCTCGTAGCACTTCTCCACGCTGAGGCAGGAGCCATACAGCGACTTCAGCGGGCTCAAGAAGAACCAGACGTTGACAGCCAAAGTGGCGAGGGTGACAGGCGGGATGTTGTTAACCCCGACACTGAAGATCTGGGAGAGGAGCAGAAGCAGCCCCGCATTAAGTCCTCTGGATCTCCGCTGCATGGTTAGGTATCCACCCGGTGATGGGGCTGTGTGGCGTCCGGGGAGACAGGAATACAGACAGCTGAACCTGCAACACAAAATAAAATAAATGCGCACGGAAATCCAGCAATTCAGAACACAATGGTAAGACACACCACTCACTGAAAGAAGAGCACACAGCACGTGTACCCCGCCTCTCATCTACCAGTCTCCATCGGGGCCCCGCTGACGTTCTTCCTCACATTACACTCTAACCCAGAGATTCTCAGCCCCGGTCCCAGTCAGCCAGTTATAAACGGGCATGTTTTTGCTGACAAATAGGCCATGAAAAGATGACTTGTCTTCCTTTTCAGCAAACTCGTAACCTAATAAAAAACCTACAGAAACAGCACATAAATATTTAGTAATGATTTCTACTCAGAATGCTGGTCAAGATTCTTTGACCCCGCCCTTCATTTTTTCAAAGAAATAGTCAGTTCTGATATTTTAGCTAGTGTCTGCTCCAAAGTGTCTAAACATCAACAGGCAAGTTTTAAAATGAAAGCACAAGTTATCTTCTGTCCCACATTGGCAGGTAACAACTCCCGGAATACTTTATTTTCACAAAAACTTCAGCTTTTGTAAGTTACCTACTACGTGCTAAATCCTGGATTGAAACACAGTCCGGGTTGAAGGAGCTCGCGTTCTGCTAAGAAGCAGATGGACAAGGGCCACACAATGCTCCAAACACTGTGACAGGAGGAAACCAGACCCAGAGACACGGTTCAGTCCGAGGTGGCGACGTGCCTCTGGCCTTAAAGAGTGAACTGGAGCCTGACCAGGCGGTGGCCCATTGGATAGAGCGTCAGGCTGAGATGCGGAGGACCCAGGTTCGAGACCCCGAGGTCACCAGCTTGAGCGCAGGTTCATCTGGTTTGAGCAAAAGCTCACCGGCTTGAGCCCAAGGTCGCTGGCTCGAGCAAGGGGTTACTCGGTCTGCTGAAGGCCCGCGGTCAAGGCACATATGAGAAAGCAATCAATGAACAACTAAGGTGTTGCAACATGCAACGAAAAACTAATGATTGATGCTTCTCATCTCTCCGTTCCTGTCTGTCTGTCCCTATCTATCCCTCTCTCTGACTCTCTGTCTTTATATAAAAAAAAAAAAAAAAAAAAAAAAAAAAAAGAATGAACTGGAATCAGTGAGGAAGAAGAGTTCTGGGGCTCAACAGTCTGCTTCTGCAACCCAGATCCTGGGCTGGCCTGTGACTTGCTTTAGCTGACCAAATGCAGAGAAAGGGACACTCCATGAATTCTGAATCTAGGCCTTAAGATGACCTGTAGGCTTCTGCTCTCTTTTGAAACCCTCCCAAGCACGTGGACGAGTCCAGGGTAGCCAGTCACCCCGACGGCCCTGGCCACCAGCCAGCTAATACCGAGAAGCAAAGCTTCTGGCGGACCAGCAGCTGGCCATAGATGCATGAGTGAGTCCAGCTGAGCCCAGACTAATTTGGTGACCCACAGAACAGTGAGCCAAACAAGTGATACCTTAGTTCACCGAGTTCTAAAGAGGTTTGATGTGCAGTGATTACTGACCAATACAGGTGGCATGTGCTTTGGTGAGGGGCTGGTTTATGCTCATGGGAAGAAGCCAGTAAAGAAAGAGATGAAAAGCTACTAAAGATGCAAGAGATAAAAAGAAACAAGTCCTGAAAGGGAAGAGCCCCATTCGTTATGATATGTATGTCATCACAGAAATATCAGTGACGATGCGAGTCAGCAGGCGGATCAGGAGACAGGCTGCAACGAAGTGCTCATCCAGGGGTTCCGTTTTCTCCCTGGAGCTCTCCTGGCTTCCACCCAAATAGGAAATGCACCCTGATCCCCAAAAGACTCTCATTCAGAGGGCACATCAGAACATACATGGGCTTTGGAAGGAAAAAAAGGTAGGATTCTCCCACTTACTAACCCTATTTAAACTCTTTTAAGTTCCGTTTCTTCACTTTAAATTAGGACTAATCCCTCCTTCCCACGATGACTGTATCGTGTTTGGAACGAAGTAGGTGCTGAGTAAATGGTAGCTACCTTTTTCATTATGCTGTGGAAACCTCGCTTATGTGAAAAACCCTTTGTAAATGGAAGCTTCCTAATACGGCTCAAATGTACTCCCCAATACTGCATATGGAGTCTTACCAGTTTCACCCCCAAAACAAATGCTTCTCACCTCCCACTGGTCTCTGCCTCGGTCACTACACTCCAGACACATGGGTGCTGCTGCACCAGGAGCGATCCAGGGAAGGGCAGGGTGATCTTATCCACTGTGATGACCACCGAATTCCCCGAGCCTAGCGCCGTGACTGGCACATAGTCGGTGCCCAACAAGCATTTGCCCAAGGGCTCAAGATTAGTCTCCCTTATACAATAAATGAAACTGACTGAAGAGGTCTGAACACCTATGAGATGTCTACCTCTAAGAATTTTTCCTGCAATCGTAGCAAACACTATACATATTGTTCCACTTACCATTTTTAGTTCTAGAACAGTCTTTATAACATTTATCTCAACTTTACAGAAATTAACCTCTGATCCATTTAAAATGTATTAGTAAGCTGCTTTGCCAGAACTATTTGATAAAAAAAAAATGGCATTTTAATTATGTAGTAATATACACCAGACAGCTCTCTATCGAGGTTGTGACAGAATCAGAAGACCTCCTGAAATATTGATAGGAAAATTAGTCATATTCACTTTTAATGAGAAATTAAAAATTTAACAGGTATGTGATAAGAAAAAAAAATAAGTGGCTAGAACAAACAAAAGAAACTGAATTCATAACTTGGGAAACCAATGTGTCTCAAAGGGGGAGGGAAAGGAGTTTTATAAAAAGGGACAAGAAACTAATTACGGTGATTTTCAATTCTACTTACGAGGAAGGAAAACTCCATCATTTTCATGTAGCAGGGAGGTATAGCTCTCAAGTTTCAGTTTAAATGTTCAAGAACAATGCAAAGCATTAACTTGCAAGAAAATACAACAGTTATGAATTATATCCCAATTTGGCATCCAGTAGTAAACAAATTAATTTCACAACAAAGAAACTCCAGAGTCTTTAATGAGAGTAATCGAAGGCTGTTCTGAAACAGCCTTCCATATCACTAAAAGGACAACAAATCCTACAAGTAGGCACTGAGATTTTTTTTTTAAGTGTGTTTTTCTTTAAGACTCAAGACAAGGTCTATTGGTACATATTTGAGATAGATTAATGCTATTGTCATAACTAGTATCGTCATGTATTCCATAAATTTCACTTAATAGTTCCATATATTTTAAGTATAGTCCCAAAAGAGAGACACAGGGGAGAGAGTAGGTTTGTTCAAGTCATCAAGTATTGATCAAGGGCTACGATCACCCAGGCTCGGGACTTAGCGAATGCCTGACTTTCCAGATGGTTAAATCTTTGGTTTTTTAAAAATCAAGATGTAATTCACATACTGTAAAATTCACTCTCTTAAAGTGTACAATTCAGTGTTTTTTAGTATATTCACAAGGTTGTGAAATCAATACCACTACCTAATTCCAGACCATTTCATTCCCTCAAAACAAAACCCTGTACCTACCAGCAATCACTCCCACTTTCCCCAACCCACTCGCAGCCCCTGGCAACCCCTAATCTACTTTGTCTCTATGGAATTACCGATTCTGAATGTTTCACACAAATAGAATCACACAACCTGTGGCCTTTTGTATCTGGCTGCTTTCATTTGGCATAACCTTTTCAAGGTCCGTCTAAGTTGTATCATGGATTAATATAATTGTTCCTTTTTATGGCAGAATAATATTTCATCGTCTAGAGATTACCACACTTACTTGTCCATACGTCAGGTCGTGGACATCTGGGGGGTTTCCGCGTTTTGGCCACAGTGAATAATGCTGCTAGGAGCAATCACACACAATTTTTTTTTAATAGGAACATAGGTGCTGTTTTCAGATCTCTTGGTCATCTACCTAGGAGTAGAACTACTGGGTCACACGCCAACTCTATGTTTAACCTTTTGAGGAACTGCCCAACTCTTTTCCAAATCTCTGCACTATTTCACATTCCCTCCAGAAGTGTAAGAGGGTTCCAGTTTCTCCACGTCTTCAACAATACTTGTGTTTACCCAGTTTTTAACAACAGCCATCCTAGTAGGTGTGAAGTAGTATTGATTTACATTCCTCTAATGACTACTGATGAGCAAATGCTTAAATTTTCATTCCATAAAACAATCTAAACACACATGCTCACAGGTGCACCAAAGCATACAGACAAGTGCTAGCGCTCTCTCTCTTTCTCTCTTTTTCAGAAACAGTTTTACAAGCTTAGGTAAAAAGAATGATTCAGGAAGAAAAATGAAACTACCAAGAGACTGTCCAAGTTAAACTGCAAGGATTCTATCACTCCCATTCCCCTGTGATGTCTTGAATGTGAACAGGAATGTAGTTCACTAGCAAGGGCAGGGCTTAGACCAACACATCCAACTACAGATATTGCAAAATCATTCTTTGAAAGAAATATGGAGTTAGTGTGCTTTATTGCTCCAGAAAAAGCAAACATGCTATGGAAATAGCAGAATGTTTATGATAAACATTAAAACTTCCTCTGCTTTTTAAGTTGTAAGAGCTATACAACATATTAGTGCATCATAAATACTACATGAATCCAGTCAAAATCATCTCAAAACACTTGGTTTTTTTCTCTCTCTCTTATTCTTTTCAGTACAGTCTACTCTAAGAATGATTGACCTGGGCAACTTCTTCTCCTGTAACTCTCTCAGGAATCTTATCATTCCTAGCTTTTCTAATCCAAACATAAGAAAGTATTTTCTCAGCTTGTTAATACAAGACTAATAGACGAGAATTGTTTAGTCCAGCACAATAACAATGAAATTCTCTGTTCTTCCCCTAAACCTTCTTAGCATAATTTTATTTTTTCTAAAAGGTATTAACTTCCTTAGACCCTAAAGGAATCTAACTACAAAATGCAGATGTTTAAGATAGTTTTCAAAAACAAAAAAATTGATTGACAAAAGACTTGCCAAGGAATTTGGTTCCTCTTTTCATTTTTTGACAGTTAATTTATTCGGGTGACATAGGTTAACATAATTATACAGGTTTCAGGTATGTTTCCACTTTTCAAATACATGATACCTTTCAAAAAGCTTACCCAGCTTATGTGCAATGCATAGTTGCTATACGCAATACAAAGTTGTATGTATAACATGTAAATGATTACATTAAATCTTAACATTTAAATATCAAATGCAACAACCCTGGCTGGGTGGCTCAGTGGATAAAGTATCAGCTCAGCACGCCAGAGGTCACAGGTTCAACCCTCGGTCAGGGCAAGTACAAGAAGAAATCAGCAACTGCACAAATAAATGGGACAACTAAGTAGAATGACAAATAGATGCTTCTCTCTCTCCACCCACCCCACAACCAAATCAATGGAAAAAATTTAAAAATATATTAAAGGCAACAGCTTCACATCATTACACCATGTTCAGTTTCCCACAATGCATCAGCTACCTGAGCTGATTAGCAAATGGGGAGTCCAGAGGATGCAGGGTGAAATGTTCAGCAGAGGACCGCAAGAGGTCCTGTGCTCATGGACGACAATTAAATGAGTGAAAACTGACTTCATGAATAAAAAATGGAACCTGGAATCCAATTACATTAAGAAGGTAATGGGAATCTAGTCTTTATGAATGTTGTGCCACTCTCGGTAATTACATTCCACCATCTATTCAGAGAACTATCTACCACTTAGATTCTGCTACGAAAGATATTGGGAATTGAGAGCAGTTTCCCCTTTTGAGGGTTGCCGAGTCTTCCACGTATCTATGTCGTTGTTATACTACATAAAAAAAATTGTCTCATTTGGCTCAACACAACCATTAACTATCTCCCTAATGCCAACTGGATAAATCATTCTGTTTAAACTACCTGACGTAGAGCTTTTAAGACACAAGACTTCCTTTCCTCACATCATATACCATCTCCCCAAATGAAAACAAGTAAAACATTTCCTTACTTTAGGGGGACACTGTCCAACTGTCTTTTATAAGAGCCTACCTTAAATATCAGTGCCATCCACATGGAGGGCAGGACACCTGACCTCTGATGAGTTAGGTGTAAGACCACCTAAACAATAGAAGTAAAAGAATGTTCCAGACAGGGAAGCAATCGCTAACGATGGCCTGTGTTACGTGGTGAGGAACCCCGGCAAAGACCATGCCTATCCCTGCAGTCTGCCCCCAGTCCACTTTATATAACACCTGACTCAATGTGCTTAAGTTCCAGCCTCATCCTGTGCCCCCAGCCCCAGCCCCTCACGCACTCTCCCCTACCACCGTGTCTGTGCTCCATCCGTCCCCATCAGACTGACGGCTGTCACAGGTAACAGAACAGACTCTGGAGCCAAATAGCTTCAGTTCAAATACCGCCTCAATTGCTTGGAACTGCATGACCTTGGGCAAGTTTTCCATCAATGCAGGCCTAAATGTCTGCATTTATAAAACAGGTGATAAATAATAATAAACCTGCTTCATGCAGTTGATGAGTTAATATATATAAAACATACAAAAGAATGCCTGAAATGTAGTAAGAACCATGTAAATATTAGCTGACATTAAATCTTTATCATCCTCTGATCAACTTGAAGCACCACTTCAGCCTAGCAGCCAAGAACTTACACTAGTTCTATAACTTTCTCAATAATAACTACTGTTTATGAAACCATTCCTAGTTTACAAAGGAGTTGTGGGTGATTTGTTTCATTTAGCTCTCGCAATCCTGTGAAGACGATACTAGTTCCATGGTACCTACTTAGCTGGTCTGCACAGCACTTGCCAAGAAAAGCACCACCTATCCTGCCACTCAACCTGGAGGAGGCTCTGTAGAGCTGCCCATGGGAGAAGCAGCTCAACCGAGCTTCTGCCCTGGAGACTTCCTGGGGATGCTCAAGTTTCTGCCCTCAGCTTTCTCTGTCCAAGGTGCTTAATCGTGTCGCCCTCCTCGGATGGGCAGCCATGCGGGTGCTCTGACCACCAGAGGTCACCAAAGTGAACTTCACACACATCCCACAGCTGACAGTGGAAGTCTGACCATTCCAAACCTAACAGCCCCATTTGGTGGCAATCCTTTCAGCAGTTCTGGTGTGGAGCCATAAAAGGGAGACCGAAATCCCATGTGTCTTATACAGATGGAGAAACCAAGATGACAACGCTCGTGAACTGTGCTGTGAGGACGCAAACGCAGTGCTTCCCGCCCGACGGTGCTGCTCCTCTGTCGAGCCCGTGAAACTCTGTCTGTCATGGCTACCACTGTCTCCGCCTGTGAGCCCTGCCTGTCCGGCACTCGAGAAAGCCAGGCTGCACTTCCGCAGCAGGAAGCAAATGTCTCGAGTGTCGACAAAGTGGTTAAATAAAAATCTTTTTAAATTCAAAGCTGTGATCTAGAAGCCAGCCAGAAATAGTTCAAAGTTCTGCTTCAGAGCCAATATTTTTTAACTTAAGACATCAGACTACGAACCCTTAAGATGTCAGCTACTTTTCTTCTACATAAACACTTGTTGGATGGTAAACTCAAATTTAAGAGAATTTTTTAAAGGACTAAAACAATATTTCACTTTTAGTTCAACCTCTAATTTGTAATGACTGGTACAAAGTTTAATTAAAACCAATTTCAGTAATAATAAGTAAGAAAAAAGGTGATTAAGATGATATAGATTCCAGTACTTACCATTAGCAAAGGTCTTCCTTTTATAAAAATAAGACCTTGCCAAACAGATAAGGTAGATCAATGCATTCTAAGTTAGATACTGTTTTTGGCAATAATGAAGCCCATTAAAATATAATGTCTATTTTAGAAAAAAAATTATAAGAATTACACGTTTAGGACTTCAAACACAGTAAACAAATATCTTAAAAGTAAAATTCCTAGAAAACGTCAATGAAGAAATTCTGAGACCTAAATAGCAAAGATGCTGAGGGCAGAAGGGTATGTAGGCAAAGATAGTCCAAAAATATGCAGACAGTGTCCGCAGGGGGAGAGCAGTTAGACTTCACAGTTCATCTCCCCCAAATACCCCCACTGAACATACCATCTCACTACAGACACGGGTTCACAGTGACTCCCCTACCCCCTGGGGCCCTGACTGTGCAACCCACTTCCGGCCAGATTTCTACTTCTGAGTCCCATAGATACAGAAATGCTAGAGCCACCAGACTTTCTGGGGCCGCTGCATGCAGAGGTCTTAACAAAATTTCTTTTGTACACACAAAAATGAGGCAAACGGAAGGTGGTAGCTTTGAAAAGAGAAGTTTAACTCAAATACAGAGAAGTGGTTTCAAATGATACTATTACCTATTCTAAGCCCCAGAAATACCTTCCCAGGGCAATAAACGGAATCGCCGAAAGAAACGGTCAAGGCCGGCCTTGAGGATCGGTTAGTTCTCGCCTACAGTGTCTGACGATGTCCAGGAAGGGTAGGACTGGCTGCTGCTGCTGCTGCTGCTGCTGGAAGAGGGTGGTCAGTTTCACCTCCAGGGGACAAGGGGACAGCACAAAGTACACCAGGTGAAACAGAAGACTTCGCTTCCACTCCGGCCCTGCCACCAAGAAGTGGGGTAGAAAGCTGTGGGCACAAGAAGATAAAATAAGCCAACGAGAAGCCACGGACACTACCACAACCGAGACCAAGCTTTCCGCTGCGCCTAGGACTGTCTGCTGAGGGTAAAGAAGCTGCAGGCAGGACAAGCTGGTGTCCGGTAAGGCCAAGGACTCAGGACAGGAATGGTGGGCTCAGAAGATGCTCTCCACTAGTTTCAACAACAGCAGGGCGTGTGTGTGTCTCAGTTCAAAGTCAGCTGAAGTACAGAGAGTAAAGGCAATGAAGATTCACAATTCATTCACTCCAAGGGGCGGGGGCTCCGCCGCAGTGACAGGAAAGGACAAGGCTGTGGCGGTGAGGAGCAGTCCGCGGGGATTTCGGCAATTCGGAACTTGAGGTAAAAAGCACAGAGAGGATTACACTGAACTGGGGATCCCCCAGTGAGACAGCACTTCCCAGCTGGCTCCGCTCCCAGCGAGCGCGGGGTCCTGAATGCCCAAGGGTTGAGTTGGAGTAAGTTGCTCTGCAGCACAGGAAGCCTAGGAAGTTGAATCTTGTCATAAGACTGAAATGTTCTCCCTTTGCAAACAGAGATTGACAGATAGAAAAAGAGACACAGAGGTGCACAGAGAGAAAGAGAGAGACAGAGAGAAAGAAACTGATCAATTTTGCCTGGCGGAAGAAAGTTTAACTTCCTTCTGGCTTAGAAGAGGCTAAATTTTAACAAGGTCACCAATGTGATCAGTTAACAGAGTAACACACTGACCATCTATCAGGCCAGGCAGTTATTGGGCTCAGAGAGAGAGGAGGACAAAGGGCACAGCACTGCTCATTGTTTCAAAGGTGTTCAGGAGTGGCTTTGATGATTCCCTGCATGTAACCAGACAGGCAACAATGCTCCACCCCCATAGGGTGACAAAGAGTATAGAGCCAGAGGCAGAACCAGCAGCGTCTCTTCTATGTCACCAGAAACGTCTGACAGAAGATTCTGCAGTCAATGGGGGCCCTTTCGTGCACACAAATACTTACTCATTTACGGCTGCCCCTGTGCTGCATGGCTTTCCAGCGTCCTCACTGGGGTCAGGGAGAACATTTAAAAAGGTACACACAGGCACAGGGCCTCTTCGTCCCCTCGCCTTGGACTTCCCGGGAATAAGAACATCAGGAAAGGGGGACCGTGCAGAGGTCCCCTCCCCCACAGACCCTGCCCAGATGACATCTTAGAAGGGTAGCCAGGCTAAGATTCCTCTCTGCACCTAGCTAACTTTGGAGAAAAACACCATAGTGCAAATGTCCAAATTAGGTGGGGCATTCCAATTTCATAAACCCAGCCCAAGCAGCTGCTAAAACAAAACAAAAAACAAAAACAAAAAACCCATCATCGTACAGCTGTGTAATGGCTGGACAGGATTCCTTGCTAAAAGGCCCCCTGAAGCCCCATTATTTAAATTTAAAACTTTATTTTCTGTTATTCGTCTATGCCTAGTTTCCTGAAGAGAATGTGTTTGCCTCTGAGTCTCTGCTCAGTGCCAAGCGGCGGCTAAGATGGCTGGTCTCCTTATTAACTGTGTTACTTTTCGTGGGCAAATTCATCAAGCCACGTCTGGTTCCCCATCTGTAAAATGGGTTAGCATGAGGATTCAATTAGCATACTCTTGTTGAATGTAGCTCCTTGTGATTATTATACATCACTTTGATAGTCTGGGCTTCTCCCAGGAGCAGACTCTGAGACAAGGCTCTAGGCAAGAAATTTATTTGGCAGGTGACAAATACCTGGCAGGGTTATAAGAAAGCAAGACAGGGAAGGCAAGGCAGCCACAAATGCACCTATTACTCAGCGAGCGATCACTGCGAGTGACTAGAGCGTAACCCCGTGGGGAACCATGGAAGCTAGTCTAGTTACGCCTCAGTGCTAGCCCCCGAGGCTGGGTGGGGGTCTGCCTTAACTCCCTGGCACTTGCGACTTGCCATGGCGGGCAACACGGGTGTCAGGGCGTCTGGGCCAGAGGAAGCAGTGCAGGTGCTGGAGGCCGGAAGTCCATCAGAACACGCTCAGGCAAAGGGGCAGGGCCGGGCAGAGCCGCGGGCACCATGCCCTGCCCTGCCGGAGCTCCGTCACCTCCGCGGTAGCGCTTGTTTTGAAGCAAGAGATCTTTCTCAAATGTCATTAATATATCAGGGAACAATTTGAGCATAATACATATTTCTTGTTTGATGATGCATCATTTCATCAGCAAGATGCACCAGGTGAATGCAGCAAACTGTCCCCAGCTGAAGCAAACTGCATAGAAAGCCACAAAAAGGACACATTTGCACACCTCAAACCAGCTACCTCAGGTTCGCAGAGTGTGTTCGCAGTGACCCCCCATCCACGTCTGCAGTTAGGACTTGCCACCCACTCCGGATAGCCCCCTGCCCCCACTGCCAGTCATTCACAAGCTGCACCCTTCAGACAACCACATCCACAAGCAAAGGTTAGGACATTCTGAAGGAGAGCGCCATATTCATTGTAGCACTTATGTATTTTTTTATCATTTAATGTGAAAAACTGTGCTACCATTTTATCAGGTTCCTATCTCTTTTTTTAATGTACCACTGACAACACTTTTTGCGTTCTGCTCCTAACACCACATGTGGTTTTTCTTGCTCGATGTGCATGAAATGGTGTTTGTAGGAAGGTCTCTGTGTCATATCCATGCAGATCGGACTCGACTACTAGCAGAAAGTGCGCAGGAGGGAGGCCCGCACCCAGGAACTGCTGCTCGTTAGCTGTGACTGTCCCACTTCCCCTCCGAGGTCACTACTGGAATCCCATTCTTCAACCAAACTCACCAAACTTGGGCACCCTCATCGCTCCAACAGCAAAAATACCTCATGCTCTGAACTTTCTTAGAAAAATTAAAGTAAGAGGGAAAAATTCTCCCTCAACCTACCAAATATGCCTCTCTGTTTATGTCCTCTCTATCTACTAAAAGTTATTTTGCCTTTCATCATGTGGAACTTAAAAACAAAATTCACTTAATCTGGGGCATCTGTTGATTTAACAGACGTCCTAAATGTGTCAAGGCTTCCTGTTTGATGGTAACTACTCGGTGATGCATACATTCATGTGTGACCTGATGCTTTCTGTAAGAGATTTCAGTAGGATATTCAGTTCGGGTATACCGATTTTGTCAAAGTCGTTATGAGTAAAAATAAGAACCTAAAATCAGCTGCTCGGACAACACGTGCACCTCGGTGATCAAACTGCATTTACATGCTCTGTGCATGTTTCGCTCTACACCACACACAAGGTCAAACCAGTAACTGTCAGTTACAATAAGCTTCCAAACTTCTGGTCAATTACCTGGTTAATAATAAAAGACAAGGCTATGACATCCTTACGGTTATAATTAATTCACACAGATCGGCTTCCTGTTAATCAAATACATCTTTAAGAGCGTGTAATTATTTTTCACCTAGGAACCAACACTTAGCTTGGTTAACTGAAAAAAAGCGATCTTGCTGAAGGCGACGTGAAAGGCCGTCGGGACGACACATAAAGGACCAAAGGCTCACGGAGCTCCCGCCGCATATAAGAGCTGTTGCCACGTTCGCGGCAAACGGAAGCACGAGGCGACGGGTGACACGAGCAATACATCTGAACAGTTTCCGAACATCAAGAAGTTGACGGGCCACCAGGGTAAACAGATGGGCTCTGGGAAAAGAAGTGCCTCAAATGGTTTTTGTCAAAATGATATTCAGGGCTAGCAACAGTAGCGTATGCGGTGTAGACGGTGGATATGGGCATGGTCTTTGTGAAGATCTCTGTGATACACCAGCGATGGGACCTTAGGAAAGTCACTGAACTGCCATTTCTCACCCGGAAAAGGAAATCATGCAGGCTCATTTGGTGTTGTAGGGATTAAATGAGATTACTATATTGAGATTTTATATATGTGTGTGTATATATATAAAATCATAAACTGTGAAATGACAGTGTTTTCAAACCAGATAAGTTAAAATAACGGTTAACGTTAAAATTTTAAATAGCTTTAAAGTGTTTTTATAACTGAGTGACCAATTAGCAGTCCTCTGGGCCTTCTCTAATCCCATTACTTTTAAACTGCTCCATGTGGTTCAGATACACATGCATTGTTTTAAACAATATGATGGGGTATGGGAGAGACACATGAAAGCGGAAATGATTTTCTAATTACAATAAACTCTATAATAAAATGTCCAACCAGAGTCTCTGTCAAGATTACCTTTAAATTATCACCACATTTGAGAATTTAATGAGCCTCTATTATAGTATTTTTTTAAAAAAAATTTCAGTATGTATGTCAGATGGCAAAATTTGTATTTTTCCCCTCCTTTTTAAAGCATCACTGTCCTAACAGAAATGATTCGATTAACTTTATACATGAAAAATGAAAACTACTGGGTTTTGTACAGTCTTGACTTCTGCTCCATAGCGAGGTGAATTAGTGCCAACTCCGATTCTGACCCATCACCACGTATGATTTCCAGTATCAATCATGAGCCAGCTCCTTCTCTCACCGACTACACGTTTTAGCATAATGAGGGCTCATTAAAGTTCTTAGACTGACAGCCCTTCAGACAGAGGTCCTTAAACCAGCAGACACAAGGGGAGCAGCCATGCCAGCAGCCCACCCTCTCTCCCTTCCAGAGGATGGAAATCATGCCACTCTCATGTTTGATCCATGCCGCATTTCTCTTGTTTGTCTACCTAAAATCAATGAAAGACTGATAGCCATCACACCCTTTCAATTAACCTGTGGCAGGACTGTTAGTGAATTATTTATGGAACCGAAATCTTTCCAGTAAAAGAGCTAGTCAAGAGGGGAAAGCGACAGCCAGACTTCAGAGATGCTGTTTATGTTCCCAGAGAGCACACAGGACGTCCACTAATTACTAGGTTGTAGGAACAGCTTGGGGTTTTTCTGCCTGCCCAGCATCAATACTTCATTCTTTCAGTAACAGTAATCTACCTCTACCCCCACTGGATGTGGTCCTGGGGGGACCAGAACTCAAGACTGCCAGTAACCAGAGTTGGAATAATAACCCTCTCCCTAGAATCTAAAACTTGTACTGGAGACCCAAAGACCAACGACTTTTGAAGCATTAACTTAAAAGAATTTCCCAGCTCTACCAAGTCTACCCAAACTTTGAGCGCTCACCAAACTGCTGTTCTTTACCAAAGCCTGGTGATCTGGTTTGTTTTCTGTCAATTCTCTGAGCTTATTCACACACTGCCTATCTCTTGCTCTTGAAGAAATTATCCAGATAAACTAGTTAACTTAGTGTTTGTTGTTTGCAGTCAAAGAATCCTGCTCAGAACACAAAGCATTTGCCAAGGGCTGGCAAGCAAATCCTGATTTATTGCAAGCATCACCAAGTCTTGTTTCCTACTGAGTACAATATTTTAGCCCATAGGAGAACCAAAACATGGAGGCTGGCTACATGAATGTCCTGGAGAAAAGAGTGCAGAGCTCAGGAGATTGAGTGCGAGAGTAACTTCTGCATAAGTAAGGCAGAGTCTTCTCAATGTTAAATACTTGGTGTATAAACTTGGACACTGGTAGAAGATCATTATTTCGAAAGAAAAAATTGATGGTCTAAAATTTTCTTCAGTTGGCCCTGGCCAGGTAGCTCCACAGGTTAGAGCATCGTCCTGACATACCATTGCGGGTTCCAAACCTGGGCAGAGTCCCTACAAGAATCACCAATGATGATTGGAATGAGTGGAACAACAAATCAGTGTTTCTCTCTGCATGTCTCTGTCTTTCCCCTTTCCTCTCTAAAAATCACTCAATAAAAATTTTTTCAAATTAATAAAATTCTCTTCTCTTTATACAAGGTTTATTTTTTAAAGCAACTTCTAATTATTGAACTGATTTTCAAAACACAGCACTCGCTGACTTTGTTCTTCACTGAAGTAAAACTAGTTTAAACATTTAATAAGATGTCACTTAAGGAAAACTTCTGACTAGAACTTTCAGACAATAAATCAATTAGATTCATCCACTCAAAATAAAAAGAAAGAAATAAGAAAGAAAGAAAAAACAACAACAAATGAACGAGGGCCCCTTCGATCCCACAGCCTTCGGGAAGGATCAGGGAAGCATCCTGCATGCCTTTCTTCACCGTCATGAAACTCACGAATGGACACAAATCACCACATCTCCAACCATGAGCCCAATGAAGAAAACCAATGGAACTATGGTAATGAAAGTACTAAGTATATATAATTTTATATCTCACTGTCTATATCCCTTCATTTAATAATATATGAGCGTCCACTAAGGGACAGGCACTGTCCTTTCAGGCAACCATAGCCTAGAAAGAGAGGCAGACACACAAACAGCGAGATTATAGTGTGATCAAGAACCAGACTAGAGCTGTCTGTCAAAGTGCAGGGCACGTTTAGAAAACAGCAAAATTAAATTTCCCAGTTTTGTGTGAGGTGTGTGGGGAGAAACAAGGAAACCATTAGGCAGGCATTGTTCTGTGGGCAATGGGGAAGGAGCTGAAACCACCCGTGAAACTCAGGGTCAAAAGCTGTACAGCCATCTCCGAAAAATAACTTTTCCATTAAGTCACCACTTGGTGGACATAATCGCTACAAGCTGGAAATGTAGACATCTGTAAGGTTTCTTATTGATACAAAGTTAACATATCTTGAAAGAAAGGAGACCATCTTGAATACTTTGGTACAAAGGAAGGGGCACAGGGCCAGTGTGCAGAATATTTATTTATTCCTACATTTGTTCAAACTTAGAATCACAACTGAGTCAGCACAACATACATAACTGCAAATTGCTGGTATTTGTAACACAAAAAACGTAGCAAAATTTCCTTCACAGTATTTGCCCAAGAGACTTTCCTCAAGGGAAAAGAATCCAAAATTAGGAGTGGATGCCAACACACACTCTCTCTCTCTCCTATATATTATTTACATAGAATTGAAGTCATTGTACTATGTACACAAATTTCATTCATAACTTGTCCTGACTTAGAATTAAAAATGAATAAGCAAGTTAACACCATGGAGAAACAGCTGTCATTGCAATGACAACACTCCTGGAGCTGCAGCCAGATTCGTGGTCAAATTTGGATGCCATCGCTTACTGGTACGTAACCCTGGGCAAATCACATAACCAGTCCTCCTGAGCGACTTGATCGATGAATGAGAAAAGCTCCCCTTACTTCCCGGAGTCACTGTGAAGAACACATGCTCTAGCATATTATCTGAGAGCACATGGCACACCCCCAAAGGTGGTTTTCCATTCTCCTTTCCTCTCTACATAGTGATGAGCCTTTCCCCCCTTGGTACTAAGCTTTATTGCTTTACAACTATGATGTGCATGTAACAATGTCCAAGAAAGTAGATGGTAGTAACTCCAACATGGAAACCCTAATGCACACGTGGTTAGCTGCCTATAATCCAGAACCCAGAGGGCCCTGTACACTATCTATTGCTTCCCAGAAGTCTGATACATTTTCTTTCCTGAACACAGCCAACATTATCCACAGGCTTTGAAATAACACCATCCTGATGTTGCACAGAGCAGCTGGTTGATTGAAAGTGACTGCCTCTCCCCCACACTCCAGCTGTCACCAGGAAACTCTCCTCAACTGTGAAAAAAAGGACAGTGCTATACTACTACTGTCGCTATTAATAACAATCCAACAAACACTTAACATTTGAAATTCATTTTCTTATGAAAGCTTACTATTAACTAAAAATTAACGCTAAGGAAAAGTCTTTACCATATAAATGCAAACCAGCAGCTTTCATACAAGGAAAAAACCACGGGACAGTAAACACAAGTAATGTATTTCTATTGACTCCTGGCTTCCCTTTCCGAGTCATTTGTAATGCTAAACAAATGCTAATATTAATGCTAAAATATTAAATAGCTTTAACAGTGATACAGCTGTCACACTTTGAGGGATTAAAAAAGGAGCTTGGATGATTTCTCAAAAATTGTGCATAGACACCTATTTTCGTAAAATGTGGGTTAGCCTCAAGGTTGGATTAAAAAAAAAAAATCTCCCCTCTGCACGAGAAGCTACACTAGGTATGTTTAACGTGGCTGGAAACCTTGAATATTATCTTCAGAACACGTCTGTGACTCCCACAAGAGTTCTTACTGCCATGTCTTTTTTAGGTATAGCTCACCTCCTGAGGATTTCTATCCCACAGATGAAGAGTTTCACACCCAGTGTCCAACACTCCTACGTTCCAGGGACATGCCTCAGTGTCCCTACAGAGGGCCCGTACTCTTCATTAAGGCCTCTCAGCTCCTGAGTGCTACAGGAAATATTCTGCTAAATAGGGTTCCCTGCTAAAAACCTGAGGCCCACTGCTTCCCTGACTACAACTGTAGCAGAAAAGGAAATCTCTTTAGAGCATCATGAGCTCTTTTTTGTTTTTTAAAAGAATGTTTACATACATATGCACATCTAACTTTACATTAATGTATAGATTTATCCTTATCCCCACAATTATGACCTGGCATGACTCTTTTCAAGTATTGTCCATGCTCATATAATCATACTTATAAATTTCGGTCACTTTTAAAAAATGGAACATAAAAATTTTCACTTTACTATCACTAAGCATCTATGTTGAAAAAGAATAACTTGCCCTGGCCAGTTGGCTCAGTGGTAGAATGTCAGCCTGGCGTGCGGAAGTCCCGGGTTCGATTCCCGGCCAGGGCACACAGGAGAAGCGCCCATCTGCTTCTTCACCCCTCCCCCTCTCCTTCCTCTCTGTCTCTCTCTTCCCCTCCCACAGCCAAGGCTCCATTGGAGCAAAGTTGACCCGGGTGCTGGGGATGGCTCCATGGCCTCTGCCTCAGGCGCTAGACTGGCTCTGGTCCCAACAGAGGGAAGCCCCAGATGGGCAGAGCATCGCCCCCTGGTGGGCGTGCCGGGTGGATCCCGGTCAGGCGCATGCAGGAGTCTGTCTGACTTGCCTCCCTGTTTCCAGCTTCAGAAAAAAAAAAAGAAAGAAAGAAAAAAAAGAATAACTATTTCAGAGCTATTTTCTTATACTTTGGTGTATGTTTTTAGTGTGGTCCCATCCCCTCTAACACAGTGTCCCCTTCTCTGGCTGTCCCCATTAACTAACTGAAGAGACTTAAATGTTAATCAACCCCTGACCTTCCCCTTCCAGTAAGCACCCCAAGAAGTCATGGAAGCTGCTCTGCACAGTGATAAAACTGAAGACGTTGTGTTTCCATCAGGGTTAGTTTTCCGTTTTTCCAACTGTTTGCTCTCCGGTGCACAATAACGTGAAAGCTTTGACCTCTGTCCGTGGATGACGGGCAGAGAAGCAGTGCAGTGGGGTAATAACAACACTACCCCCTTCGTGAGGAGGAAATAAATGAGATCAAGTTAGGTTTGAGGTGGTAGCTACCTTTCCCCACCATCCACCATGCAGCAGCCATTCAGCCTCTATGCCTAACACCTAGTGAACAGGTTTGGCTGGCCCTTTCTTTTTATTTATTTTTAGATTTTATTTATTGATTTTAGAGAGAGGAGAGAGTGAGCAAAAGATGGGGGGGAGCATCAACTTGCAGTAGTTGCTTCTCTTTTGTGCCGTAGCTGGGCAAGCCTGGGACCTCGAACCAGTGACCTCAGTGTTCCAGGTTGACACTTCAATCACTGTGCTACCGCCGGTCAGGCTGTACTTTATTTCATTTTATTCAATGTCCTGAGGCAATCGCACACCATGACTTTTATAGAAGAGAAAAGTAAGGTTTGGAGGGTGTTCACATGTCACACGGACACAATGAGTACCGTAGTTCCCCATAAATAAGACACTCCCACGTGTAAGACGCACCTTAATTTTGGGGCCTGAAATTTGAAAAAAAAAAATTATTACATAAAGTTATTGAGCTCAAATTTTATTCATCATAAAATTCATATAACTCACTACTGTCAAAACTTCTAATCCATTAGCTTGTCCTCATCTGTGTCTGATAACGAATCACTGTCTTCATATATTGCCTCGTCCTCAATTCCATCTATGGCGGCTGAAATGCCACAACCACTGTACAAGACGCACCCAGTTTTTAGACCCCAAATTTTTCAAAAAAAAAAAGGTGTGTCTTACACATGGGGAAATACGGTATGTAGCAGAGGGGTTCAAAACAGGGTTTTCCAAACCCCAAACCACTGCTATAGGTCTGCCTTTCTGAGAGAGAGAACAAGAAAAATGCTTGGAGTTTTTAGAAAATGAATGCTTTATAATGGGACAGCATTACCAAAGTTATTTTTAGACACTGATATCCGAAGTGACCCCTGTATTTCTGAAAACTCTCACCCACAACACCCAGGAGCAACAGCAGGGCCTGGGAGCAGTGTGCTCTAATCAGAGCCTGCTGGTTAGGCCACAGTGTGGCACTGACCCTTCTCAACAGTGGAGTGAGCCTATAGCTTTGGACCAGCTGCTTCAAATCCTGAGTATTGCTTTTTCTCCCCCCCCCCCACACACACACAAAGGCCCCCCAGACAAAGAAGGGAAAAGTTGTGAGTAAACACTGCAACTGATCATCTGAACAAACAGCCAGGGGTGGGTACTCCTAACTTAACTCCTGTGATGCTTCCAGAAAACAGAAGAATGGGTATGATAAAGACTTCTCTGCTATGGAGGGGCTGTGGGACATGTGGAAAGGAAAGATAAGAAAAACTTCTTCAGCCTTCTGCTCTGCTCCGCAGTCCTTCTCAGTTCTAAGGCTAATCCCATTTCAGTGATCTACCCCAGTGGTCCTCAACCCCGGGCCGCGGACTGGTCCGCAGAGAAAGAATAAATAACTTACATTATTTCTGTTTTATTTATATTTAAGTCTGAACGATGTTTTATTTTTTAAAAATGACCAGATTCCCTCTGTTACATCTGTCTAAGACTCACTCTTGACGCTTGTCTCGGTCACGTGATACATTTATCCATCCCACCCTAAAGGCCGAACTGTGAAAATATTTTCTGACATTAAACTGGTCTGTGGCCCAAAAAAGGTTAGGGACCACTGATCTACCCTACTTTCTTCCTTCCCAAATTTTGGGTCAAAAGATAACGCTGAAGAGACCAGAGGCCAAAAATTTTAAAGACACTCTTTAACAGAATTACTAATATGAGTTTTAAAAATTCTATAGGCACAACAGCACTGGTATTAGTCTGTATGTACTTCTACAACTTTTAACTGAATGTCCTGCCTCCAATAAGCAACCTTGATTGGGAACCCAGAAATAAATAAAATGCCTTCTAAGAGTGATCACAATATCCATGCCTACAACTCATATCTAACCCAATGAGGAATCCTTCTAACACAACCCATGTACCGATTTGATACAGTCATGACAGTAATCAAGTAACATCTCATCTTTGACTATTTTCTACATATGCTGGTGTTAAAACACTTCTCCTGCATTTTCACATTGAATACTTACAGCCCTGTGAAGTAACCTTTATGTAACATGTCTGAGATCCTATACCTAGGAAAAGCTTCACCTGGATCCATCCTATTCTGTAAAATCCCACTGTGACCCCCAAAGGGGCTATTCTTTCTCACTGTGCCAGCAATTCTCAAACTGTAGCACTCAGATGCACTGGGGTATCTAAGGTAAAGCCCCAAAATCTGCATTTCCAACAGGTTTCAGGGTGATGCTGATGCTAGCAGTCCTGGGACAATTTAGGAATTCGATACACTGCTCTTCTTTGTAAGACTACCTCTTTCTCAAGCCCAGCCATGCCTGCCATAAAGTAAGTCTTTCAAGTTTATCAGAACCAGGAAATGACAAATAAATTTGAGACATCAGACTTTTAAAAACTCATTGCAAAGAACTTAAAAAAAGAGAGACAAGTTTAGATGTCACTAAGTATACTGCCAAGGAGGACCTATACAACTACACATATAGATGGCTTAATCATGACTAAGCAATAATTCATTTTGACAGCACCCTGAGTTTTCGAAAGAGACTGTGATCTGGTTTTGGAAAGGTTTTTAAGGTCTGGGCAGAAGGGGGTTAAGTTCCCACAGGTGGATTTCTTCCCCACTCTTAAGAGAAATGCCACAACTCGGGTTAGGGTGCCTGTGCCAGCCCACTAGTTCAGAGAACATAAAGCTACTGCTCCCAGAGCACCTGGAACTGAAAGCTGTTGCTGATGCAACGTCACTGCAAACTTCCTGCTCTCAAAAGCAATTCCTCTCAAACTCCCGCTGCTCCCACCCATCTTCCCCGAGAGCCTCCGCAGGTGACTCCGTGCGGTCAGCTCGGAGACGGGGGCGGGGGCGGGGGTGAGGAAGACCCCGGTCCGGTGAGGTCGCTCCAGTACACGTCCTCTCCGATCTCGCACCCCGAGGGTGCCTAGGACGCCGAGGCTCCGCGTCCAACCCCCACCGGTCCCTGCCTCCATCCCCACCTCAGCAGCGGTCCCTCGGGGACGCCGTCCGCCGCCCCGGCCCGCCCGCCCGCCGCGGCGCTGGGAACGGGTTAAAAAGAAGCCGCGCAGAACCCACGGCGCGATCGGCTCCCAACAGACGCGGAAACTCACACGCTCTCTACGGCCCGCCTGCGTCCACACGTCTTCCCGCGCGCACGTGCGTCATCACGCACGGGCGTCGATTCCCGACGCCCCCAGTCCCCGCGGCTGCCGGGCGTGGAGGGAAGAGTGGGCGATCTGGCTCGGCGGCTCGCGTGGCCGGGGCGGCTCGCGCGGGGGAGGCCAGGGCCGTAAAGCGGGCCGGCGGGCTGCGGCGCGTGCTCAGGTGCGCGGCAGGTGGACCTCCCGGCCGCGTGTGGCTGCGGGGAGCCTGGAGGTGTCCCCGCCCCAGGACACAGTGTGGAGTACCCTCGACTCACCCTGCCACTCTGAGTGAAGCGTGGGTAATATGTACTTGTCTTCCCCGCCACGAGTGACTGGCGACCTCCACCCTGCGGAAAGCAGAAGCAAACCCGCAGCCTGCCGGGAAGAGGAGGCAGAGGCCGCTGGTGAATGGACGGCGTGGGAGGCAGACACTCCCCCTTCCCGAGTTAGCGGACAGCGCGAGGGCTGCCTCCCTGTGGGCGGAACCCGGCCACAAGTTCGCCAGCGAAAAAGGGTCGTGGGTGTGCGTTGCACTCCCCGGAGCTGCGGTCTGAGCCTGCCTGACAGGCCGTTTGGGCCACGTGAGGGCTCCGGGTGTTTAGTTCAGTTAACGTGTCATTTGATGCTGTTTTAATTGTGGGTTCTGCCTCCACTCTGGAACAAGGCTCGCGCTCAGTGCTGGGAGTCAGGTCAAGTTAAATGCTGGAATGCAGGGCTTATTTCAGACACTAGGAGGAAACTCTCTTATGATCTAGTGCGGAATTTTCTAATGACTGAGCGTTATATATGCCTTTTCCAGGGAGGAATCCAGATGCAGTGGTTTTATGCTGCTCTGTGCTATTGGAAATTGTGGTACTCATGTTGAGCTAATTTACATGGAAACTGCCTCAATCAGAAGAGCTTTGATGATGTTTTGTTCCTGTGTATTGCAAGAACTCTTCGAGTTTGAAGTTGAAATGAAAACTTGGCTGCTGTACAGGATACGTAACAGACTTTTAAGTGAGAAAGAAGGTTAACAATTTGCAACTCTGTTCCTTGAGCCTTACAGGTTACCCTTCTAAAAACATTGTGCTGATCAAAACGCAAGGCTGACTGAGAAACTATATTCCTGGAAATAGAAGGTCAGCGGGATTTGGGGGTGGATTGCCTAGAGAAGTATTTTATATATTTTCCTACAAAAAAATTAATGTAATTTCTCAGGAAGAAGATGTCCCCATCTATCCTGATCCATGATCACAATGCATCAGTTCATTAACACTAATCCTATCTTCTATTCTCTAACACCCTTTCACCTTTCTATCATAGCATCATTTTTCCTGTCCTTATTTTAATACATCAGATACAAAAATGATTTTAAGGGAGCCAGCCACAAGTCAAGAAATTATGTGTATTATGTACCAGATTTGTATTTTTTTATGATGACGATAAGACTAACAATATTTAACAGTGGTAGACCATGCAAAAAGTAACCATAACATTTTCAGTGGCTATAATAATACCAGACAAAATAGACTTTAAGACACAAAATATTTCTAGAGACAGACATACCATAATAATAAGACAGTCAGTACATCAAGATATAACGATTATAACAAAATACCACAAACTAGGTGGCTTAAAACAATGGAAATTTGTCTCACACTTCTGTAGGCTCAATGTGTTTGCAGAACCAAGCTTTCTGAAACCTGTAGGGGAGAACCCTTCCTTGACTCTCTAGCTCAAGGGTCGGGAACCTTTTTGGCTGAGAGAGCCATGAATGGCACATATTTTAAAATGTAATTCCGTGAGAGCCATACAACTGTGTACATTACACAGTATCCAATAAAAATTTGGTGTTGTCCCGTGAACAGCTGTGATTGGCTCCAGCTACCCACAACCATGAACATGAGTGGTAGGAAATGAATGGATTGTAATACATGAGAATGTTTTATATTTTTAACATTTTTTTTTATTAAAGATTTGTCTGTGAGCCAGATGCAGCCATCAAAAGAGCCACATCTGGCTCGCGAGCCATAGGTTCCTGACCCCTGCTCTAGCTTCTGGTGATTTGTTGGCAATTCTTGGGCATTCCTGGCTTGTAGTTCCATCAACTTCAATCTGTCTTTATTATCACATGGCAATCTCCCATCATATGTCTTTCTCATTGTATTAGAACACCAGTCATTTAAGGAAGAAATTATACAATCATACTCTTTATGAAATAGAGACCACTCCTTCTGTGAAGATGTTTATTGCCCTGGTACCAAATTCAGGTAAAGACATTGCAAAAAAAGAAACCTATGGATCAGTATCCCTTATGAACATGTATCCCTTATGAACATACAAAAATCTCCAGTTAGCAAACCAAATCCAACAGTACCGAAGAAGAATTTTATACCATGAGTGCAAGGTTGGTTTAACAATAACAAAATCAGTGTAAAACAATGCTACATTACTAGACCAAAGGAAAAAAACTACATGCCATCTCAATAGATATAAAAAAGCATTTGACAAAATCAACAGACACATGGTAAAAACTCAAACAGGCAAATTTAACAGTGGGCACACAGGGCATGTGCCCTGGGCCCTGACTTCTGAAGGGCCCGCAAAACCCTAACTTTACATTTTTTTTCTAATGTAAGAGGCCCAATATTTTCTTCTGTGCCTGGGCCTCAACCGACCTTAATCCGCCTCTGCTCTCAAAGGACTAGGAAGAACTTCCTCAGCCTACAAAGGGAGTCTATTAAAAAAAAATTTTTAAAGCTACAGCTAATTTCATACTTAACTGCAAAACACTGAATACTTTCCCCCTAAAATCAAGAACAAGACAAAGATGTCTATTCTCACAACTTATATTCATAATTTTACCACCAGTCAGCTCTGTTCCAGGTCAACGCTTTATCCATTGTGCCACCACAGACCAGACCAAGATCAAGATTTTTTAGAAGTATTTTTATACTTCTGTATACTACAAGTAAACAGTCCAGAAACAGCACTTATAAGACAGTTTCATTCTGAATAGCATCACAAAGAAGAAAATACTTAGGAATAAATGTAATAAAAGAGGTAGGAGACTTGTACACTGCAACCTACTTAAAATGGCTGAGAAAAAAATGGACAGTCTTATTGAAGATGTTTGCCCCAAATCTGTGTACTCTAGTTGACCAATGTCACCCTGTTAAATTTAATCTTCTAAATAAAAAAATTAAAATAAAAAAAGGACATTCCATGTTCATGGACCAAAAGGCTCAGTATTGTTTAGATAGCAGTTCTCAAATTGATCTATGGATTCAACACAATTTCAAAATTTTAGTAGACTTTTTTAATAGAAATTGAAGCTGATCTTTATAATATAGAGTAAAATATATCCAAAACAATTTTGAAAAGAGAAAAAAATTATAGTAATTATACTACCCAATTTCTAAATATACTATAAAGTTATAGTAATCAAGACTGCATTATTGTAAGAGTAGGTGTAGAGCTCAATGGAATGGAGTTTAAGCCCATATGATTTAAGCCCACTTGATTTTCAATAAAGTTGCCACAGTAAAGGATAGTCTTCGAAAAATAATGCTGGGAAAATTGGACATTGATAAGAAAAAAAAAATGAACTTAGACTCTTCATGCAGTATATGAGAATTAAATCCAAGTGGAACATAGGCCTAAATGTAAGAGCTAAAACTATAAACCTTCTCAAAGAAAACGAGAAAATCTTAGTCATGCTCTTAGGCAAAGTCTTTTTAGCTAACCATCAAAAGCATGATCCACAAAAGAAAACATTGATAACTTGGACCTCCTCAAAATTTAAAATACTTGCTTTTTAAAAGACCTCATTAATGAAAAGCAAGTCACAGATTTGAAGAAAACACTTGCAAACTTTATATCTGATAAAGGATTTGTATCTGGAATATTTAAAGTACTCATACAACTCAAAAAAGAAAGATGAACTATTAAGTGAGCAAAAGATATAAATAGATACTTCATCAAAGAAGATTAGCTGAATAATATATTAAAAATATTCCTATCACTAATCATTAAGAAGATGCCAGTTAAAACTACATGAGATACTGCCTCACACCCACTGAAGTGACAATAATTTTAAAAAATAGTTATAGCAACAGTGTTGAAAAACATCCTCACACGTTGTTGGTGAGACTATAAAATGATGTGGCCACTTTGGAATATAGGAAACTTCTTAAAAACGTATTATGCCTGACCAGACTGTGGCACAGTGTAGAGAGCATCAAACTGTGACACTGAGGACCCAGGTTCAAAACCCTGAGGTCGTCAAACTTGATTTTGGGCTCACCACGTTGAGCATGGGGTCACTGGCTTGAGTGTGGGATCATAGACATGACCCCATGTTCGCAAGCTTGAGCTCAAAGGTTGCTGGCTTGAAGCCCAAGAACACCGGCTTGAGCACAAGGTCGCTGGTTGGAGCCCGAGGTTGCTGGCTTGAGCAAGGAAGGGGTTTCTGGCTCAGCTGGAGTCCCTTGATAAAGACACATATGAGAAGCAATCAATGAACAACTAAAGTGCTGCAACAATTTGATGCTTCTCATTTCTCTCCCCTCCTATCTCTCTCTCTCTTTCTTGCTACGATCAAAAAAATGTAAATATACACTTATGGTAAGAACCCAGCAGCTTGACTCTTAGGAATCTACCCAAGAGAAATGAAACATATGTCCACAAAAGACTTACGTAAATTTTATAGCAGTATTAATAATAGCCAAAAACTACAAACAATCCAAATGCTCTCAACTGTTGAATGTATAATGCAATAAAAAAGACACAAACTACTGATGAGAAACTAGACCCAAAAGAATGCATAGTGTGTAAATCTGTTCATATGCAATGCTCAGAAAATTCGAATGTATAGAAACAAACATCTGCTGTTGTTTGGAACTGGAGGTGGGGACAAGGTAACTGCCAGGGGACGTGAGGGAAGTCTTGGGGATGATAGATATATGCCCAAACTGAATTGTGATGATGGGTGCCCAGCTTCATAATTTACTAAAACTCAAACACATAATACACAGACATGGATGAATTTTATGCTATCAATTCTTCCCCAACAAAGCTGTGTAAAGAGAAGCTAGCTAGTCTGTGAACATGTGTGGTCAGTTATCTAGAAGGCCTAGTCAAGAGTGAACATTGCAGGCCTACCCATCTGCATGCTTTGTTGAAAACGTTATTCTTGAGATGGAGGATATAAATCAGATATGGATGCCATACTTTAGGAACTTCTAGTCTTGTTAGGAAGCCAAGATCTCATAAATTATAATGCAAACAGAGAGAAAGACTTAACTGTTATAAGTGAAGTTTAGTTTAATTTAGACCTTTAACTAGAGAAAGAGATAAGAAGAATCTGTGCAGCTGACATGTGAATAATCTTGATGTGTAAGTGGGGATGGACCTACTGAGATGAATGGAAGGGTATTTCAGACCAAAAAAGGGAAAAGTGAGAACAGTGAACAATCACTACAGTGACTTGTGTATTATCAGCACTTGAACAAGGTGTTATTTTGATTAATAGTAAGGAGCAGTGTCCAATATTCTTGGTGTATGAGCATCCCAGTGTAGATACTGGACTAAATGGAATGGTGACTTTAGGAGAACAGGGGAAAGGAAAGTTTAGCTGTAGATTGTGGATATAAAATATGGAGAATATTAAATCCTACTCAAAGAAAGCACCATTAATAACATTGGGGAACATGTTTTTTTTCCATTTTCTGTTGCATGAGGTTTTAGAACTGTTTCTATATATTTCTGCATTGCTGATTCCAAATCTGAAATTTATTTTTTGGTGCATGCTCTAGTTTTTATACAATTTTAATTTCTTTTCTTTTTGTTACAGTTAATGGCACGCATTGGTTTTTAAATTGGAGTTAGAGGGCAACAACTCTTGGATTGAACATAACCACAAGGCAATTAATGTTTTACAAACATCACTTTTACATAATTATAGTTGTTTTTAAATGTAAAAAATTATTATCTGATAAAAACACCCTTATTTTGTTTTAAGATTGAATCATGGCTTCTTTGAGTAGGTATAAATGTAAGAATAGTCCTGACATCTTCTGTTATATATGTGGCTGTTACACACTTCAACGTCAAAGGTGCAATATTTCATCATTTGTGACACATGCATATATTGCCTATTTTCAAGTTTCCCTTGGCGATCAAGACAAGAATTGGGCTCCTCATATTAAGTGTCATAATTGTGAGGAAATGCTTCATGACTGAACAAAAGGAAAATGCAAAGGAATGCCTTTTGGTATTCCCATGGTTTGGCGTGAACCTAAGGACCAGAGTAGTGACCATTATTTCTGTCTGATCCATACAAAGGGCATTGGCAAGAAAAAACGGCATATGATCGCATATCCTAATATTCCTTCAGCAATATGACCTATCCCACACTCTGAGACACTCCCAGTTCCAGTTTTCAATGGTTTTATTTCTTCTAAGGACGAAGAAAGTGAACATGGTGATCAAGTATTTTGATAAGATGCATGAGGAAATGGTTGTAGAATCTGAAGGGTCTTCTTCTGATGCCAAGCAGTCATTAACCCCTCAACAGTTTAGCCAACCCGAATTGAATGATTTAGTAAGAGTGACATAAAAATTGTCCTTGACTTTCTGACGTATGAGGACCGTAACTGGATGATTTGTGAGAATCTTAAAATGGTAAGTTTCCTGCTAGGACAACAGAGTGGTTTCACAAAGTATCCTTGCTTTCTGTGTTTGTGGAACAGCCGAACTGAGGAGAAACACTGGACACAGAAGGAATGGCCGAAATGTTAAGCTCTGGAAGTAGGGATGCAAAATATTGTGAATGAACCTGTAGTTAATCGAGACAGGATCATTTTTCCCCCACTTCACATCAAACTTGGCTTAATGAAGCAGTTTGTTCAGGCTTTGAATAGAGAAAGTGAATGCTTTCAACATATTATTTCTGCTTTTCCTGCCTTGTCTTTCGAGAAGATAAAAGCAGGTGTATTTGATGGACCTCAAATTCAAACCCTCATACATGACGAAGAATCTGCCAGGAAGATGAATAAGGAGGAGAAAGCAGCATGGCAGTCTTTTGTGGCAATTATAAAGAACTTCCTTGGCAACAAAAAAAGCAGAAAACTATGACCTTCTGGTTTAAAGTATGCTGTTGGCTTTCCATGACATTGAATGTAACACAAGCATTAAGATTCACTTCCTAAACAGTCACCTTGATAAGTTTCCCGAAAATCTCAGAGCTGTTAGTGATGAGCAGGTAGAACGCTTTCATCAAAATCTGAAGATGATGGAAGAGCGTTACCAGGGGCGATGGGACAGAAATATGATGGCAAACTACTGCTGTAGCATCAAACGAGATTGTCCTCAACAAGTACACAAACGCAAGAGCTACAAACGCAAATTTTTGCCTGAATAGAATTTAAATAAGTTTTGCACATTTTTATGATTAAAATAAGTATTTTAATATGTTCTATTTTGAAATTGTAGACAAATTCTGATGCAATCATATATTCTAGTGTATTAGTGTATTTACTGCATTAAATAAATTGTTATATTTTCACAAAGATGATGCCCAAGAAGATAATCTACTTCATTATGTTAAACTAAATGTTGAAAATTTTACAATAAGATGAAAACCTAAAATCTTGAATTGCAAAAAAAAAACTGTAGCTTACAGAGAAAAACTAATGTCAGATTTGAGATCAGCACACTCGAATTAGGTAAGAACAAGTGTTTTTGTGGATACAACAAACATTTTGTTCCCCGGTGTAATAAAAACGCAACCAATTAACATATCTTAGAAATTCTTGTAATGATCTTGTCTTTGAGTCTTTATATGGGAACATATGCTTTAGAACTCAAATGATTTCTCATTGGTTTAAATGAAGGATGTCGAATTAATCTATCATGATTTTACTGCCAATGAAATAAAGTCCTGAAAGTAATAAGGTATTACTAAAACTACAAATAGGAGCATGTACTTGCAGTAGACTTGTGATGGTTAATTATCCTGACATTATGGTCATTATTTTAATTGCATATCAGTTGTCAATCAACTCAATCTAATGGAGCTGACAGGAGCTGTGATAACACTAAGATAATTCATGTTACTCTGTGGCATGTTAATGCTTAAACTCCTGCTCCTAGATCATCCACTCCCTGATTTCCAGTCATACCACCAACAGATCATTTTATTTCTTATATTGGGGCACTAATCCAATGAAACTTCTTTCTCTTTTCATGCACTGTCTACCTCTTTTCCTAAAGAGTAGTCCCCTCCAGCCATAGAAGGTGAATAAGCCAGAATTGCCTTCTCCCTGCCCCAGCACAATGAGAGAACAGGATTATTATGTGGGAACTTATAACCAAAGGCTTTCTCTTGGGACTAGACTAGACTCTTCGAAAGACCTGGAGATGGCTGAAGGCCATAGTTGTCTCAGTACCAAGAATGACAGTGCTCCAGTGGGGGTGCTGGAGGCTGAGTACCCCTCAGAGCACCTGGAGAAGCAAAGAGTGTTGTTAGCGCAACCACTTCAGGACACCCAGAACATTAGCACAACCCTTGACCCTCTACTCCTTCTAGGACCTGCAGATACAAATTTTATTTTCTTACAACTGAATATTATGTTAGTAAACTAAAATTTTTTTCACTCCTCTAGCATCCTATAAGATCCTACTGTTACCATCACTATGACCTCTATGTATTAAGCTAATGCATTTAGACCTCTTACCAAAGGGCCTGTCACATGAATTGTTTTGATAGCTACCGTATCTGCCATTTGTTGAGTGTCTACCATGTGCCTGACACTTCACCTCCATTTTATAAATGAGGAAACTGGGGGTCAGAGAGTCTAAAGTATATAATTTGTCAAAGCTTCCAAAGCTAGTGGGAAGAAGGATTGATGGTTCACACTTTTTCTAATATTTCTACTTCTACTCAAGGTCGCTGAATATTAAATGTCTAGTACTGTGTGTCATTGGATACATCATCATCTGTGTAAAAGGTAATTTTTTTATTAATCTACATATTTATATAAAGTTTTTATTGTTTCATTATCTAATCTGTAAAAAAATTGAAATGACAACTATTCACTAGATATTCATTTCAGAATTATCTGAATAACTGTTTCAACTTCCTACATTTTTCTATTTTAAAAAGTATTTTTTCTACTAAGTGTTTTGGATAAGTGTTCTTTAATCTCGTTTTAACTCATTATAATGGTTATCTAAAAATTAAACTGGGCCTGACCAGGCAGTGGTGCAGTGGATAAAGCGTCGGACTGGGATGTGTAGGACCCCGGTTCAAGACCCCGAGGTCGCCAGCTTGAGCTCAGGCTCATCTGGTTTGAGCAAAAGCTCACCAGCTTGGACCCAAGGTCGCTGGCTTGAGCAAGGGGTTACTCAGTCTGCTATAGCCCCACAGTCAAGGCACATATGAGAAAACAATCAATGAACAACTAAAGTGCCGCAATGAAGAATTGATGCTTCTCATCTCTCTCCCTTCCTGTCTGTCTCTATGTATCCCTCTCTCTGACTCTGTCTCTGTCAAAAAAAAAAAAAAAAATTAAACTGGGTTTACAGATGTCCCATTGTTTCCATGTTTATAGGATAATGGTAGAATATTGTTTGAGAGTTCCTGTTTCTTTCAAATAATAAATCCTAAGTAAGCAGTTTATTTTAATAATCACTTCTTTAACAGCATTTTTCTTTTACATCTGCAAATGCCATTCTGGTTTTTTTTTTAATCAACTAAAATTCTCATGCTTCTATGACTACAATGAATGATTTTATCCCAACTGCCGAATCACATTTTCTACATGCCATCTGAGACCTCACAGGAGCCTTCCTAACCCACGTCTCCACAATTCTGGCAGAATGTATCATGTATACTGTATTTGTGTTTTATGAGAAACTAATTTAGATAACGAATTTGTAGGACAGGAAGAGCTTAGGAATGTTTTTTTTTCTAGGACAAGAATGTTCCAAAAGGAACTTGCATGAAAATGTGGGTGACGAGGCTGTGTGACACAGTAGTAGGTGACGGAGGCATCTTGGCTAACTTTCCTGTCAGCTCTCGGCCATCAACGGTTTTAGGACCTCCTTTGGGCATATATAAACACACACACACACTGCTAATTAAAATCCTCTCAAAAAGGGCTTTGCATCCACAATTAGAACATATTTAGAATGTAGGGCTGCTGAGGGTACACTTAGGAAAGTATGGATTTCAGTTAAAGGTCATGGGTCACCCTGTCCACCAGGAAGTGATGTTTCCAGGGCAGGGTGGTGACTGGAGAGACTGGTGGGAGAAAACTAGGACAAAAGACACAGTTGCAAATTTTGCAGAACTGCTGCTGAGGTTTTACCCCATTTACTAGTATAGGGCTAGGAAAGGTAGAAGCACGAGGCAGTGCAGAGGTGCGGAGAATTCCTGACATCCCCTAGAACCAGAGAGCTCCACTCACATCACTGAGATTTTTCCTGATCTGCTTTAACTTAACACACACCTGACTTCTAACTAGAGTGTCTCTTTCCCACGGGGATCTGTTACTCAAGAGCTAACTATATATATTTATATATGTGTGTGAAGGCTGCCATTTATCTGACAATGTTAAAAAGTGAAAAACGGTTTTTACAGTTCACTGTTTATTTTTAAGTTATGAGGCTGCTAGTCTTTGAGTGAATCTCAGATCATACAAGTGTTCATGCTGCCAATGTTTTAAAATTTTATTTTGAAATAATTGCAGACTTTATAGAAAAGTTGCAAAACTAGTAAAGAATTCCTGTATATTCACCAATGTTCGAAGTGTTAACCTATGTGTCTCCTTGTATTTCTGTCTCTTTTTTCTCTTAATATCACACATGAATTTTTTTTTCTGATCTATTAAAGACAAGATTCCAGATAAGATGCTCCTTTTATCTGTATTCATTTGGCTATCTTGTCAGCCCTTGTCCATAGGTGGATGGGGTATGGGGTGGAGTAATGGGTCTTATAGGCCATGGTAGAAATTATTATTGCATATATCTTTAAAGCTATTTGGGGGCCTAATTGTGGTTTTTGCTTATTTGTTTGTTTGTTTTCCTTACAATGAACAAGAAAGCCTAGAACATTGGAAAGTGTATAGAACAGGGGTCCCCAAACTACGGCCCGCGGGCCACATGCGGCCCCCTGAGGCCATTTATCCGGCCCCCTCCCCACTTCCCCTCTTTCATTGGTGGTCAGTGAGAGGAGCATAGTTCCCATTGAAATACTGGTCAGTTTGTTGATTTAAATTTACTTGTTCTTTATTTTAAATATTGTATTTGTTCCCGTTTTGGTTTTTTACTTTAAAATAAGATATGTACAGTGTGCATGGGGATTTGTTCATAGTTTTTTTTTATAGTCCGGCCCTCCAACGGTCTGAGGGACAGTGAACTGGCCCCCTGTGTAAAAAGTTTGGGGACCTCTGGTATAGAATATGATTTTCAGCTCTACCGCTAGTCACTTTTTGGCTTTGGGTAAGCCATTCAAGCTCTCTGAAACTTAATTTTCACAATTGTAGGATGAGGGACTCACATGAAATTATTTCTAAAGTCTGCTTCAATTTAAATATTTTAATATTCTAAGAGTTAGAAGAAAATAATAAATAACATATTAGAAAAATAATCAAAAAAGGGAATATGATATTAAAATGTGACTAGAAGAATTGTAGAGCCAAAGGAAAGAGAAAGTTTTGAGATCTCAATAAAGAATCACCACAATCATAAGGGGAAAAAAAGTAACAAAGTCAACAATTGTGAAACCAATTCAAGCAAAGAGTATGTTAATTATATTTAATAGAAAAAAACATAAAAAGTTCATTCAGCCTTAAAAAGTACGAAGAGCATTAGGCCCTGGCTGGTTGGCTCAGCGGTAGAGTGTCGACCCAGTGTGTGGAAGTCCCGGGTTTGATTCCTGGTCAGGGCACACAGGAAAAGAGCCCATCTGCTTCTCCACGCTTCCCCCTTTCCTTCCTCTCTGTCTCTCTCTTCCCCTCCCGCAACCAAGGCTCCATTGGAACAAAGTTGGCCCGGGCGCTGAGGATGGCTCCATGGCCTCTGCCTCAGGCACTAGAATGGCTCCAATTGCAGCAGAGCGATGCCCCAGATGGGCAGAGCATTGCTCCCTGGTGGGCATACTGGGTGGATCCTGATTGGGCACATGCGGGAGTCTGTCTGTCTGCCTCCCCCCCACACACACCCCGCTTCTCACTTTGGAAAAATACAAAAAAAAAAAAAAATACAGAAAGCAGTAATAATGATTACTGCATTCATAAGTAGCTTGAATTCAGACAGATCAAGCTTCATCCCTAGCGTGAACCAAGTGCCTTTGTGACCTAACCAACCTCTTTTTTTTTTTTTTTTTTTTTTTTTTTTTTTTTTTAGTATTTTTCTGAAGTTGGAAATGGGGAGGCAGTCAGACAGTCTCCCTTATGCTCCTGACCGGGGATCCACCTGGCATGCCCACCAGGGGGCGATGTTCTGCCCATCTGGGGCGTTGCTCTCTTACAACCAGAGCCATTCTAGTGCCTGAGGCAGAGGCCATAAAGCCATCCTCAGCGCCCAGGCCAACTTTGCTCCAATGGAGCCTTGGCTGTGGGAGGGGAAGAGAGAGACAGAGAGGATAGAGAGGGGGAGGGGTGGAGAAGCAGATGGGTGCTTCTCCTGTGTGCCCTGGCCGGAAATCGAACCCGGGACTCCTGCACACCAGGCCGACGCTCTACCACTGAGCCAACCGGCCAGGGCCTAACCAACCTCTTAAAGGAGGCAATATTTTTTTCTTAGTGGCTTCTTGTCAGGCTTGATTGAGATAAGGCATGTAAAATATTTATCTTAGTGACTACTAGCACATGGTAAGAGCTTAAAAATATGTGAACTATAATATCAATGTTTCCATCACTCATATTCAGTGTTTTGCTCTGGGGAGGAGAAGCGAGAGCATGAGAGGCAGAGACAGCAGAGGACGAAGGTGCCAGAAGCCCGGAGGAGGGCCGGAAGGGCAGACCCATGCTGGGCTGCTGCCTGCCCATCTTCCTGGACGAGTGAGCAGGCCCCATTTCCTTAACCCTGTTCTTTGGACACCAGCTGACTTTCTGGAAACCGCCCCGTCCTCTTCTTTTTAATGTATTTATAGCTTTTGTGATCTTTCAGAAGGAAAAGTTAATTTTTTTTCTTTTTTTTGTATTTATTCTGAAGCTGGAAAAGGGTAGAGACAGTCAGACAGACTCTCGCATGCGCCCTACCGGGATCCACCTGGCACGCCCACCAGGGGTGACGCTCTGCCCACCAGGGGGTGATGCTCTGCCCCTCCGGAGTGTTGCTCTGTTGTGACCAGAGCCACTCTAGTGCCTGGGGCAGAGGCCAAGGAGCCATCCCCAGCGCCGGGGCCATCTCTGCTCCAATGGAGCCTTGGCTGTGGGAGGGGAAGAGAGAGACAGAGAGGAAGGAGAGGGGGAGGGGTGGAGAAGCAGATGGGCGCTTCTCCTGTGTGCCCTGGCCGGGAATCGAACCCGAGACTTCTGCATGCCAGGCCGACTCTCTACCACTGAGCCAACCGGCCAGGGCCTAATTTTTGAAGGAAGTACTTTTCTGTGTACTTTTTTAGAGTCTGTACCTGAGAAATAGAAGATTCAGCAAGAGCCCTGGCTGGATGGCTTGGATGGTTGGAGAATTGTACTAGTATCCAAAGTTGGTCAGTTCTATCCCTGGTCAGGGAACATACAGAAACAGATAGAGGTTTCTGTCTCTCTCTAAAATCAATGAAAAAATAAGAGTCAGCAAGAGTCTTAGGAGAGATGAGTACCTATTAGCTTAAACAATGCTGTGTCGTGAATAATATATCCATTTGCCTTATCTTTTGTTGGCTGGAAATAGCTCCTTAAAATGAAATTGGAACAAGGTGCATGACTTACTTTTTTAGGAAGTTTTCCTTAGGTCCTATGAAAGTCAGTATCAAAACAGAATCACCTTCACTGGCTAAAATTAGGGATGCTCCTTTATTAAATCTGTGCCAATGTACTTAGTCTATCAAACTAGATTTATTTTCCTAATCAGTCTATGAAGTGGGATTTTTTTATATATTTATTTTTTTATTTAATTAATTGTGTTTACATAGAATCTAGGGTCACCCTGAATGCATCTCCCCTCCCCCATATGCCCCTCAACACCACTCTTGCCCTCCACCCTACAGCGTCCTCCCCCCTTCCCTTCAGGTTTACCCCATCCTATGAAGTGGGATTTTTATTGCATTTAGCAGGTAAAGAACCCCAAAACAAAGTTCACACAGACATAAAAGAGGGCTGGAACCCAAACCAAAATCATTGTGAATTCATCCACAGACTTTTAGCTGTCCTAGCTAAAAGTCCTGAACTGCAGGAGAAAAATAATACCATAACATGAAGTTTTCAAAATTAAACTTCCACTTATTATTATTATTATTATCATTATCATTATTATTATTATTTGGTGACAGAGTCAGACAGAGGGACAAACAGAAAGGAAGGGAGATGAGAAGCATCAATTCTTCGTTGCGACACCTTAGTTGTTCATTGATTGTTTTCTCATATGTGCCTTGACCGTGGGGCTTCAGCAGACCGAGTGACTCCTTGCTTGAGCCAGTGACCGCAGGCTCAAACTGGTGAGCTTTGTTCAAACCAGATGAGCCTGTGCTCAAGCTGGCAACCTCAGGGTCTCGAACCTGGGTCTTCCGCGTCCCAGTCTGACGCCTGGTCAGGTCTTCTGCTTAATATTTTATTAACAGATTTTTACCATGAATTTTGTTGAGACTTATTTTCAGTGTTTATAATCAAGGGAATAAAAATTCAAAAGGAAAAGTCTTATTTTTCCATTGCCAGGTTACATTTAGTTTTGGGAAAGAGTAACATGTTTAATTTTCAAGACCCTGCTAAGAAATAATATAAAATATTTTAATTACTTTTTTTATGAAATGAAAGAAATATAGTACATATTACCCATTTGACTATTCTTGGACTGTTAACCACATATGATTGACTTGAAGTGAATTTTTTAGAGGGGTTTTAAATTATTATTTAATGTATATGTTTTGGGTAAAAGACTGTAATCAACTGTGTTTTCTGAAAGACAACAGTCTCTGTTCGCAGTCCAGTTCCTTTTTGCCGTAAAAAAATACTCTGAAAATAAAATACGCCCATCATTTCGACATGGCCAATTGTGCAGTCTCTTAGAAGGACTAGAGTTAGATTGGCCTTTCTTTTGATTAATGAGCATTCTTTAAACGAATCAGCCTGATTCTGCTCAGGGGCATAGCGCGGGCATCCCCGGGGAATGCAGCAGGACTGGGCTGCACGTGGAATATCTGTCTTCATCCATCCAGTACTGCGCAAAAGCAATTGGTGTTGAAGGACCCTGACGACAGGGTCACCAGCTCCAGTGGCTGGAGGAGGTAGGCCGGGGGTATTACTGAGTCAAGTGGGATGGGTGCAAGAGCTCACCTGAAGCAACATGGTGACCAATGGCACCTGCCATTTGGCCATGCTGTCAGGGAGATGATCTGGAGCCGTGGGGTTATGGCAGAGTGGCCATTGCGAGGGGCAGCTGCTTTTAAATTCTGGTGGACTGATGCCATGTGGGAATGGGGGACTCGTGCACTCAAATGATTTCATTTCTAAAGAGAAATTAGAATATTAACTTTGGATGCATCATCTTCCAATGTTTAATGTTAACAATTCAAAAAATGCTATTTGGGTAAATTTGAAAAAAACCACCCATGGACCACATTCACTAGCAGGCCATGAGTTTGCAACTTCTGATTTAATGAAATAAGACAAATAGTAATAGAAATAATACCTGAGAATGAGCTCATGGTTCAGAAGTTTTCTACCTTTGTTGTAGCCCATATATATTATATATATATATATATATATATATATATATATATATATATATAAAATATATATAAAATTAAAACTGCACTTGGGCTACACTTGACAAAAACAAACAGGAAAGGTGCTATAGACCTAAGAATCTATGTGAAACCTTAAAATATGCTTATCAGCGTGTGAACTGTACACCACCTACTTCAGAATTAACTAAAGAGCTCATTGCGAATGTGCACGCGGGATTTGCACTTGTTAGGTCTCGGTGGCGCCTAGGATTCTGACTTGGCACAAGCTCCCCAGTGCTCGGATGATCCTAGTACAGCCATGAATGGAGTCCCTCCCTTTGGGGGCCTGCAGGCAGTGTGCTCATTTCTCAGCCAGACTTCTGTATCTTCCCGACTCTCCCACGCAGAGGCAGCTCCAATTTCAAGTGAGCTCAGTTGTTGATTCCTTGGATCTATGTTCGGTCGGGTGATTCAGACACATCTGTGCTTTGGAGTTATTCAGTTCTGTCGTTACAGGTTGATACTCCCTAATGATAAATGTCTACCTCCTTAGTTTACAGTTTATGGTTGCTCAGTATACATCCTCATTTAGCTAATGTCTTAGTGGGCTATTTCCTCTTGGCTCCCTACTGAGTATCAGTGTAATGTACCTGATCGGTACCCAGTGAGTAACTTTTAATTGACTATTATAACGCATTAATTAGAACATCCATCAGCCAGGCCTACCAGATCAACTGTCTGTGACTGGACAATCATTTATATGAACCCACTAGGCATTTTAGTTAAGCCAATAATTTGACTAATTTTTAGCTCTCAGAAAATTATTTGATGACATTTGACCAAATGAACCCACCCCCAAATAATTAATATAGCTTCTGACCTTGCCTGCCCTTAAATTCAGGGAATAAACATATTATCAGGAGTATATAACTTATCCTGAACTCTTACACAGGACAAAAATAGTATCTTGAGACTGCTATCATCATACACTTTTAGACACTGGAAACATTAGCTGCAGAAAGTGCTGATAGACCAGGTTTAATGCACTACACATTTTAGTCTGTCTAGAGAAAACCACAATTTAAATGGAAATTGTTATTTTGCTTCAGTGAAAAGTGAACCAAAGTGCAAGTTGTCTTCTAAAAACATTGAGATCAGGAAAAGGCATTAGATCTGTTTTCTATCTGGTGTTCACATCCTGCAAACAACAGAATCTTAAATATAGGTCACAGTTTAAGAGATTACTCATCCCTTAGCCTAGACTCTAACTAGGCTGTTTCTTACACCATTCCAAGCATTGTTAGACAAAATAAATGCATGACCTCCAAGGTAACCTTCTCCGGAAGATAAACTGATCATTTCGTGCACAGCTTGTCTCTTTTCGTCATTTCCATCCTGCTCCAGTTCATGCGACCAGCCTTGCAGTTCAGAATATTCACGCATGCTATTGGGTTTCGGGGCACTAAGATGGGTCTTGAATTCAACGTCACAGAGGTGAAGTAACATTAAATTTGTCACTGCCTCCTCTAAGTCAGCAAGATGGCACTGTATAATACCTTTGGAAATACTAAGTTAAGACGTCCATGGGGAAGAAGGTGAAAAAAAGGTCAGTGACTGACATAAACGCAGGCTCTCAGATGTGATGATCTTTCTTCAGAGCTTTGCAGCTTGCAAGTCAGCATAATGTTATTGAACCCACCTCCCAACTAAAGCCAGACAAGGTGACAAAGTCAGCCCAGCCGCTCTCATAGGTGAACCGTCAACATCACCTCTCTAACTAGAGACACAGGGCAGATCTTTTCATACAAAGAACTTAAAGCTTTTAAATGACCTCTTTTATTTTCTATGCCCCTCATCCAAAGTGTTGACCTGTATTTTAATGTCTAAAGAATCCATGAATATATTATAACTGAGACAGAAAGAAAAATAGCCTTTGGTAGCCTGAGTCCTGAAAATTTTACTTGGAAGAATTTCTGGAAAATTCAGTCTACCATTTGTTGAGAAACTGAAATTAAAAAACAAACAAACAAACAAACAAACCACTTTAGTTTTGCTAGCAACTTGCATCGTGACAGCTTTTCAAATAACCTTTTTTCTCAATAGAACTCACTTATCAGAAATAGCTTAAACTAGAATTAATTAAATGAATCAAATTAGAATTTCTCATTTTACTTTTGCCTTCTGTTATGTAGGTAGAGTTTATGGTATTAGAGTCAATCAACCTTGATATGATTCAATTAAACAATATAAAATTTCTGAAAACAGAAACAACTTTCTGTTACCAAGAAGAATTAAGTGAAATATTCAATGCATTTTTTCTTTTTCTGACGTTTTATTTTTTAATTTTATTTATAAAATTTGAAATTTAATGGGGTGACATTGATCATTAAGAGTATATAGGTTCCAGGTAAACATTTCTATAGCATTTGCACTATTGATTATGTTTTATACCCATCACCCAAAGTCAAATCATTTTCCATCATCATATATTTGTCCCTCTTTACTCCCCTTCCCCCTGGTAACCACTTCATTTTTATCTATGTCCATGAGTCTCATTTTTATATTAATACATGTTTATTGCTTACTCCCAAACAGTGGTAAACAAATCACATAAATTCTCAACTTTCTGAGAACAAATGTGAAACATATCTGGTGATATTTAAGAAGAATAACATAGGTTAAGAGAGCCAAGCTGACAAAGTCTTGCTCCTTCTTGAAGGATGAAACATCTGTGGTCCTCACCACACTATGGACTGTATGGTAGGCCCTATTCTGCAGTGAAGTGGGGGAGGTGAGGAGAGGTGGGACTAATCCCATTCAGAACATACAGTGGAGCATGTTAGCCATCATGATGATGGCTAATATTTATTGAGCATTCAAAATATAAGAACTACCTGCTTAAAGCCTCACAATGATTCAGTGAGATACTATTATTTCTATTTTATCGATACTTGAGACATGAAGGAAGTCCAATAAGTTATCAGCATTTATAATCATGGTGTGTGGCAGCTCTGCTTGATTGAAGTAGCTCAGTTCTAAGGCCTAAACCAATCGCTATTCTATGAATTGACCAACAGGATCTCGAGGTGCTCTTGGAAAAAGATGGAGTAAACGAGAGCTGGGTAGATGCCCAATACATTTCCATGTCAACCACCTCCCTGCCTCCAATCTCCTGTTTTCTAAATCCATCCTACAAAACTACAAGAGTGGCCTATTCAACATGAAAGACCAATTTTGTCATTATTCCGATTAAACAATTCAATGGCTCCCACTACTGGAGAAACCATCATTATACATTGTTCTATAATAACATTTATGAGGTGGTGAGTACCTGTCAGGTTTAAGAAATCTTCTACACCTAATGTACCTGGTATAGAAGGAAAAGTTTACTTTGTGACTGATTATATTAGCCATTATGAATAAAATCCTTATTGGATGTCGCTGATAGACTGTCTACAAGGATATTTAGTTTCTATCCACAGAGACCTGCCTTTGGGGAGGCAGTCCAGTCAAGTCAGGGCAGCTCAGGGAGGCCGAAGGAGAATGGTTCAACACCAGGGCTTTGGAGCCAGAGTTTAGAATCCTGGCCCTATGACTGAGCTCCAAGTGCCTTACTTGCAGCAACTGAAAGTGCAATTTGAGGAAAATATCTTCCTCACAGGCTTGCTGTAAGGATTGAATGAGATAATTTATTAAAAAGCTTACAACAATGCCTACAAAGAAATTCCTTAGGAAGTGATAATAGCCTGACCAGATGGTGGTGCAGTGAATGGAGTGTCCGACTGGGACACAGAGGATCCAGGTTCAAAGCCCAGAGGTCACCAGCTTGAGTGAAGTTGCTGGCTTAAGCGTGGGATCATAGACACAACCCATGGTCGCTGGCTTGGGCCCAAATGTCGCTAGCTTGAAGCCCAAGGTCGCTGGCTTGAGCCCAAATGTCACTAGCTTGAAGCCCAAGGTCGCTGGCTTGAGCCCAGGGTCACTGGCTTGAGCAAGGGGTCACTAGGTCTGCTGTAGCCCCCCAGTCAAGGCACATATGAGAAAGTAATCAATAAACAACTAAGGTGATACAATGAAGAACTGATGCTTCTCATTTTTCTCCCTTCCCATCTGATTGTCCCTATCTGTCCCTCTCTCTGTCTCTCTCTCTGTCACAAAAAAGTGATATTATGCATCGTTAAAGTTTTCATTGTTCTATACTTTAGTTATATATAGTTACAGTAGTTTAAGTTCAAATAGTAATATATGAATGCAATTTTTAAAAATCAATATAAGAGAATATGGGAGAAAGAAAAGGTGACCCTGTCCCAGGGGAAACCATTGCTAAAATTTCTCATTTGCTCTTCTAGAATTTTTATGTATATAAAAATATACATGTGCTTTTCTTAAAAAAATAAATAATAGCATTTATTATCATTTTGCACCTTGCTTTTTTTCCTGTGAGGATTGTTCCATAAATCTACTGAATTATCTTCAATGGCTATGCAGTATGTCAACATGTAAATGTGGTAAACTTATTTAACAAGTTCTTTATTGATGGATGTGTAAGTTATTTTCAGTCATTCTCTGTGACAAAATAACATTTTTCATGAATAGACTTGTATGATTATTTCTATAGAATTCATTTCCAGAAGTGGAATTGCTAGGTCAAATGGTATGTGCATTCAAAAATTTTACAGCTCTTGTTCAACTGCCTTCTGAAGAGGCTGTAAAAATTTATATCTCTACTCAGCTGTAGTATAGAGAAGTCATTTGAATACATTCCTTATAAACCACTCAATTTTCTTAAGCCAATTTTCTCACTGTCCCAGAAACCCCAAGCCACTTTCCTGACTCCTCACCTGCAATCCTGTTTTGCCCAGAATCTAGCATTACCATTCTTCTCAGCTGTCTAAATCTTACCCATCTGCATTATTAGGACGCACTCAGTTGCCAGGTAACAAAACTCAAATAAAACTCGCTGGAGGAAAATTAAAAGGGCAACTGAGGATAATTATTGGAAAGATTCTGGGTAGTTCACAGAACTGAAATATGAGCTCCAGAATCCAGGGCAGTTCTTGGGACCTGGGATTGGAACCTCACTCACGGCACTTAATTACCTATTTCAATTAAGTTCAGAAAGCACTGGGTAAGTGTCCAGAAAAAGCATTTCTCCCCAATATCAGGGAGTCAGAATGCCACTGTAATGTGTTATAATAATATTCTTTAAGTGGAGGTTGTCCAGCAGCAAGTCCAGGACCATCTCTTCCCCCACCCACAGGACCAGAATGCTGTGGAAGCGCCCCTTCCTCACGCTCTCCGTGGTCCTGAACCACCCGCAGCGCTCTGTTGTATCAGAGAAACGGGACGGGGGTTGGCGGAGCGGCGGATTAGGGAATAAAGAGAAGAAGCTGTTGAGGGAGAAAAAAAAAAAAAAGATTTTTGTCTCGTCAATTTTTAAATACTCTCTGCTACTAACAAAGAAACCACAATCAACCTTGGCCAAAATGAGAGAGCAAGCCATTTTGTGGGAAGCAAATGTCCATGCTCACAAGAAAGGTTACCTCGGAGTGAACAGATCACCACTGGACAGACTCAGGGCGGCTCAGCTGCCGTTTGCGGTTGACATGTAACAGACTGTACATGGATTTTATTTTATCTTTTATATCGTTGTAAAGCCAGGGGCTGCCGCTGTCATCATGGCCATTCACGTGCAGGTTCTCATTAAATTCAGGCAGATGGTAAAGAAACAGTGGAGTTGGAGGATGGTGGGCCATTCTGTTTATTGGTGTCTCACCAAGACAGACAAGCCACAAGAGAAGCCAAGGGAAAACAGAAAACCTGCTTTTCCCCTGGAGGGCAAGGAATCAGCGAGGAGAAAAAGCAGAAATCCTCCTGCACCTCTGGGTGGTGGGGGCAGAATCTCCCTTCCAGTAAACATTAACAAGACAATAGGCCCTCTCAACCAGGAAGGCGACTGGCAGCCTCACAGACCACAACATCTGGCATTGCCCAGCCCCCAGTGCAAACCACAAGCAAGCAAACATATACATCATATTTACAAACTTATTTGACCAGCAATCATGATGGGAAAACTTGAGAACCAAAAGGATAATAAAAAAGTCACAGTTCACTGAGATGTGTTTAAGTATGGTTTGTAGTATAGTACTAGAAATATTCCAAGAGTTATGGTTTTTGCCCTTTGGCACACTCTGTGTCCACTAATGACATAGCCATTTCTATTTTACATAATTAGATTGTTAGGTCTTGATTTATTTTACGTAAGATTTTATTATTTTCCAGCTTGAAACTAAATGCTAGCATGGCTATTTGTCTTTTGAATGCACTAAACTACTTTCTATTCATCTTTAAAGTAATTCAAGATAAAGCTATTATTTGTAATTTGGGAAATTTTTAAATCAGTAAAGTTTAGGGACATCTAGAAGTAGGTTTTTTAGAAATAAACTCTACTCTAAAAATATGTTTTATAAAAGGTTTGGTGAACATCAGGACACATGGGAAAACTTTTCTGTGGTCCCCCAGCCCTCCACTCACACCATCCCTCTCTCAAAATTTTAAGAAATGTCTGGAAGTCTAGATCTCAGAGACAAGGAGGCTAAAGTCCATGTTGAGAAGTATATAAATACAATATTTAACATACTTCACTATCTTTATCCTTATCGCAATTTTTAAAGTAAAAGTTATTTAGAAAATATGGAATGTGTTGCTATAATTATTCATGTAATCATTACAAATTTTACACATTTACTGTATACACTTACTGTTCTGTATACAGCTAAGGAGTGGGTTGATCTCTAGTGATTTTTCTAGAGAATCAAATCATGCCCCTAAGTGTTAATCCAAATTCGGAGGGACCCGAAATATGGAAGACAGGAGTAAGGTCCGTCGTTTACACATCAAAACTTTATTGTCTAGCCTGGCCAAGCGGCGGGAACTCAGACAGAATCTGAGGAGAGTGCGCCGGCCCTTTGTTCTACTTAGTTTTTATAGTTTTGTAAGTGGGAAGTACAGAAGCAAAACTTGCAATTAGGAGCCCCTTACCGCTATTGGTTATAGTCATATGTCCTTTAACATGATAGGACCATGTTCAATTTGCAAACCATACATCATTTTGGAGAAAACAAAATTTACAAGTCAACACAATGGTAGAAAGATACCTCTTTACATATTAAAAGGCCTTCCTATATTTTCTAGTGTTCATCCGCCATCTCTCTGTCCAGAGTCAGACATATTAACCACCTGCATTTACATAAGAGAGGTAGTGGGACAAATGCCCGCAAATGGCTCATAGTTATAAGAAAAGGTTTATTTTGGTTTTTCCCTTCCTGCACCTGGCTAGCCATTCACTCCTTTCCCACAGGTGTGGTGGAATGTCAGGGAATCTATGCTTTCCTTCCCTTTTCATTTACAATACAATGGCAAGAGCCATCCTGGTTATGCCAATCACACAGTACAGAGACTATTCTCACAATTTCTCTGCATACCTTAACTCAAATTAATAAAATGTTCTCCAAGCCTCCTAAAATATTAATATTAATTCTGTAGCCTTTTGGTACTTTACAACATCTGCAGGTGAAATGGCTCAGTGGCTCCTCACTAAGCATTTTGTGTGCACCTAAGATCACTATGGATTGGTCTTACCCACAATACACAGTAAGGTTGCAGCCCATGCCAATTTCAAAGTTTCTTCTGGTCTGACCGTCAGCAGCAATGGGCTCTGCTGTTGATTCTCCTCTCCCTGATATGTTGACTACCCTTTGTCTTAAAGAGAACCACCTTCCTAGTCACTCTTCTTGGTCTCCTTTGCTGGTTCCTTTGTCATATTCTGTTTTCTACTTTCTCCCTCGATGATCTTGCCCAGTATCATGGGCTTTAAATCTCACATATGCTGACAACCTTCACATTTCCATCTTCAGCCCAGACCAGTCTTTTCAACTGCAGTCTTATTTATACAACTGTCCACTCGGTATCTCCACTTAGCGGCTAATCAAGCATCTAAAACACACATGTCTAGACTAAAGCTTCCTGACCTCCCCCATCATCCCCACTCCTGTTTACTCACAGTCTTCCAATCTGTGGTAGTTGTGTGTGTGTTTTTTTAATGACTACCAATTCTTTTATATTTCTCCCATAAAGAAATATGATCTAGGTTCCCTCCCCTTTAATGGGGCTGGTATTAGTAACTGCTTTAACAACAGAGTATGTACTCTGGGACTTCTGAGATGAGACCATAAAAGGCTGCGTCACTTTGCCCAGTTCTCTTAAAATTCCCCCCTCTTGGCATGTTTCCCCTGGAAATGCTCAGCCTGCAGACTCTTCCTTGGGATTCAGCCTCCATTCTGTGAGATGCTCTAGCCACATGGAGAGTCCAGACATTCTGGTTAACCCAGCCTTCCCGTCATCCAGCCCAGGTGCCAGACATATGAGTGAAGAAACTTCCAGATGATTCCAAGCTCCAGCCATTCAAGAGACTCCCAGCTACCCATGTCATGGTCTAGACATCATGGAACATAGATAAACCATTCCCACAGTGTCCTGTCTAAATTGCTGACCCCTAAAATTCTAGAGCATAATAAAATGGTTGATGCTTTAAGTTATGCACTTTGAACTGGTTTGTTAACCCAGGAATAGAAAACTGACACCTTACCTCAATCAATGGCAACTTGATCTTTCCAGTTGCACAGAAAACAAACAAACAAACAAAAACAAAAAACCCTTTTTGTCTTCTATCACATCCAAACCACTTACAAATCCTGCTAGCCTCACCTTCAAAATATATTCAGAATTTGACCACTTCTTATCATCTCCAGTGATGACTGGCTCTTCCTCTCTTGATTGGATTTCTGCAATGGCCTTTGAATACATTTCCTTGCTTCTGCCTTTATTCCTGCCTCCTCTTTCCCAACAGTCTATTCCCAACAGAATCACCAGAATGAGTCTTCAAAATGTGTCAGATTCTGTCACTACTTTGTTTAATGCCTTCCAGTGGCCCCCCATTCCATTTAGAGTCAAAGTCGAAGTCTTTAAAATGGCCCACAGGATCTTTGATGATTTCATCCACTGTTCTAGCTCTAGCCTCTCTTCCTCCTTTCTCCTCCACCACTTCACTGGGGCCACTCTTTCTTCTTTACTGCTCCTTGGCCATGCCAAGCATGCTCCTCACTTGGGACCTTTGCAATGGCTATTTCCTCTGCACAGAACTCTCTCCATCATTTTCCAGGTGGCTGGTTAGCCCACCTCCTTCAGGTCTCTACTCAACCTCACCTTTCTGAATGAAATTTACCTGGATCACCTATTTACAATTGCAACCCCCTGCTACTACTAGCACTCTCAATCCTTCTTATCTTGATTTATCTGTTTTGTTTTCTTCCACAGCACGTATCACCTTTGAACATACTAGATATCTTAATCATTTAAGATGTGTGCTTTGATTGCCACTCGCTCTCCCTTACTGGAATGGAAGTTCCACGAGGGCGGGTACCTGTATACTTTGCGCTGCCAGTATCTCAAGCATCCGATACAGTGAGTGATGCATAGTAAATGCTCACTAAATATTTGTGGAATGACTAAATGAGAACTAGCCCCTAAAAACTGGTGTTGGGCAGATAAAATATATTATGCTCACTTTGTTAAAGATGGCACTGCCCACTTGAAAGCTGATCGCCCAGATGATAATATTAGTTGCCCTTCTTGCTTGGGATGGGCGTGATTATGTTCATATGTGTCGGGGAGAGGGCTTTCGCACCAAAAGGTTTTAAAAGGAAGAGAGATCACGTTGTTCCGGGGAAGAGTAATTACGTTCTAGGAGGAGCCCATGCTGTAGGAGAGCAGAGAAAGCCCACGTGGAGGAGAGGAGAAGCAGCCAAGGTGGTGGAGTGCCGAAGGAGAAGCCAGTTTGTGCAGAGAGAAGGAGATGGGAACAGAGGTGAAAAAGACTGGTGAGGTTAGAAACCTCTGATCCTAGGAAACTCAGATAAGTCAGTAGCTTTGCGAGCACTGAATGTGAGTGGGTTTTGGAGCCCAGTGTGTGTTCTTACTTGCCTGCCGGGTGCAAGCTAGGATTAAAGATAATGGCCCACCAGTTCGTGGCTCTGTTGTTTCATTACCGACTGTCCAAATCCAATGCGAACCTGCATGGGCTGGGCAGCTGTGACGGTGGCCGCGGCTACTGGCTTTACAACCGGATTTCCTCATACTGGGAGGAATATATGTTTGGTAAATTGGAAAATACAAAACAGCAACCTTTTAGCTAGTTTTAATGAAATGAATGTTAATAAAACTAATTTGGATTACTAAGAAGTAATTAGTTTTTAACTGTCTCCTTTATAAAAGAGGACAGTTCCTTTCTCCTTCGGCATCAATCCAAAACTGATGCAGAAGCAAATACACATTTACATGAACCTATTTTAAATGCATGTATGTCTACCTCCCCTTTCCCCCAAGCACTTTACACGCAGTGCAAGGTCAATGATGTCAACTCAATATTCCAATAGAATAAAATTGGAAAAGAATATCTATTTTTTAAAGAAAATAGTAACTGAATTCCATTGACTGTTCTTAATTTGCCTTTTAACTGTATTCAGATTTCCGTTGTCAAGATACATGGAAAATTGAAGTGCACTAGATTGTATTGCTTAGCAGCTATAGGTCAACTACGGCTTAAAGGAAAAGCAGTGGGAAAAAAATCATATTTGGTTGGTACCAAAAGTAATATAATTTAGATGGACTAGAAATTCCTATAACTTCTAGTTGCTGTGGATAGCACAACCAAGGAACTAAAGATGATCATTGTTTTGCTTCTGAAATCATAAATACTCATAGAGTGAGGGAAATTCTAGGTCAAACTATATTCAAACTATAGGTCATGGCACCTTAATGTGCTTGGAAATTAATGTAGCGGGTGGCTCTCAGCAAGCATGGAAAGAGAAAGAGTGTGAGCGCCAGAGAGGGAGAGAGAAATAGAACGAGCTGAGGACAATGCAGGGAGTAAGGGCAGCTTGTGTTTCAGTTGTGTATGTGTGTGTGTACGGGGCTTGATGAACAGTGTGTTCCTGAATGTATTTTCACCGTGGGTTATAGTCAAAAGTTATTAAATCACTGCAGTAGAATGCTTCAGAATAAAACTATTGATAAGACTTGTAACAATTACTGGAGGGTCAATTCATATATATTTTATAATATGCTCATTTAAAGACATGGTTTTAGACATAGCCTAAGAAGTGGTTTTCAAATCTTAGCACACGTAGAACTGATGGAAGCGGCGTGGGAAGTAGAGGAAGTGCATGTTGACCTACATAGCATTTCAGTTGTAGAGTCAAGGGTAGGGTGGAGGAAGCTTTGAGTTTAACAAGCCCACAGGTAGCTCTGCTGTGGGTGACCTCTGCTCCCTCACGGAACCACACCAGACACCTCCATAGGTAGTGATATATACTGCTCACAAAAATTAGGGGATATTTTGGCCCTGGCCAGTTGGCTCAGCGGTAGAGCGTCAGCCTGGCGTGCAGGGGACCCGGGTTCGATTCCCGGCCAGGGCACATAGGAGAAGCGCCCATTTGCTTCTCCCTCCCCTCCCCCCCCTCCTTCCTCTCTGTCTCTCTCTTCCCCTCCTGCAGCCAAGGCTCCATTGGAGCAAAGATGGCCCCGGCGCTGGGGATGGCTCCTTGGCCTCTGCCCCAGGCGCTAGAGTGGCTCTGGTCACGGCAGAGCGACGCCCTGGAGGGACAGAGCATCGCCCCCTGGTGGGCAGAGCGTCGCCCCTGGTGGGCGTGCTGGGTGGATCCCGGTCGGGCGCATGCAGGAGTCTGTCTGACTGTCTCTCCCCGTTTCTAGCTTCAGAAAAATACAAAAAAAAAAAAAAAATTAGGGGATATTTCAAAATGAATATGAAGCTATAAAATACCCCCTAATTCTTGGGAGCAGTATAATTATAAATGTCTTAAATTCAAATTATCTCATACTTTTCCAATCCACACATACGAATACCCCCAAACTTCTAATTAGTTGTTTTTTCATTTTTTTTTCCAAATGAAAAACTTTAAAGTCATGAGCCCCAGTTTGAGGAACTACTGAAAGAAGAGAAGGAGGAGGAAGTAGTGGAGGAGGAGGAGAAGGAGGAAAAGAGGAAAAAAAGTACATGGTTGTTGAACTTGTGGTTAAGGGTGGGAAGGTGTGAGAAAAGTAAGGGGCTGTGGGTGACCCAGTGATTCAGTGTCAGTAAAACCAACTAGTTTTACCTCCACACCCTGAGTACTGCGTAAAGGACATTGCAAAATTATTATTACTGAAGTCATTAAAAAACAAACATGTCTAGTTAAAGAATTATTTTTAAGACAATTTTTGGTTATCAAATTTCAGAATGAGTGCACAGTACCCAAAAGACAACTTGGAGATGAATAATGGGGCAAAATGAACAAGAGGTCAATAATGTCTGTAAATCCTTCTGGGCACATGCTTTTCTGGACAAAACACGTGTCTCTTTAAATACAAGAACCACCTGGGGGTTCTTTCTTTAGATTAAATAATCAAAAGAGTCAGTGGCATTATCTAAGGTGACAACTTGCCTGACAAACCCTCAGTCCTTACCAAAGAATGTAAAAGAAACTGAAACTCTAATAATTAAGGAAGTGAAGAAAAAATTTTAAAGAAAAAGCAAGGCTTTTCAACAAGTGTCAGTTATTACGGACTAACCTTTAAAAAAAAAATCATCAATCAGTATGATTTATAAAATGGAAAAATTGAATAGTGGCATAGAATTTTTATCTTCATCTATTTCATGCCTTATGCTAAAAATCAGCAAATGTTTTAGAATCGCCCACTGAAGGTGTCGGTCTCTGTGAAATCCTGTTAGGTCTCAGGGCGTTTGTGTTCTCTGCGTTCTCTAGGGTAGACGGAGGATGAGTGCAGGCCCGGGTTCTTACCACCTGACTGCCAGTCATTGATTTTTCTCAAAGGTCCTGAAACTCACCAGGTGCGGGCCATTGTGTGCTCTACCCCGTTGAAGTAAATAGCCCACAGATAAGAGACTTCTGTTTACTGGTCCAGGCTGTGCATTCACCTGTTCCCAAGGTATTTCATTAAACATTTTCCTTTGTGCCCAAGTCAATGATTTTTAAATTTTAGTGTAAACAAGAATCTCTTGAAAGGATGCTTAAAATGCAGATGTGTGTATGTGTGTTGGAGGGGTGGGGCATTCTCTAATAGGCTGGTTCAGTAAGACTTGGATGTTAGCCAGAACTCTGCATTTTAAATCAGGTCTTGAAAAACACGAACACCAGTGTTTAAGAAAAAGAAAACTTGTTGGAAAGATTTAATCCCTGAGATTGAGAAGAAAGAGGCCCCAGTGCAATAATGCCTTAGTGGAGTAGAGTTGTGATTGCTGCTCTTCTCCTGGTAAGTACATATATAATATAAAATGTTCGGGTCCTTCTTGTGTCTCTCAGCACCGTATTGTTGTGCCTTTCAATCAATCCTCAGTCATTTAGAGCCGTGCTACTGAAGGGGTGATGCCCACTGCCACCTAGCAGAATCAGCATCACCTGGTGTGTTCAAGGTCCAGCCCTGCCCCCCCCCCCGCCCTAGACCTTCAGAATCAGGGCCTGAATGTCAACAAGACCCTCAGGTTTAAAAAGCATTTATCCAGCAGGTTCTCAAGCCAAATGTAACTTTCCAGCTCACTTTTAATTTCACTGTACTACTTTTTTTTAAATCTGAAAGCAAGAAAAAATTTAATTATAAGACAAAACTAGGTTATTAAGGGGAAAGGCATCTCTGGACTCCCAAATAGTACTGTCATTGGTTACTTTAAATCAGAAGGGAGTTGATTGTTTTGGGATCTCATTTGCCCTGTGTTTACTTTTTTCTCCAAAGGGATCACAACACTCTGTAATTGTATTAATTAGTCTTGCATCTTCATGGACAAAGGACCACGTCTTATATATCTAAATCCTTGATGCCTGCCTAATGCCTAACACAGGAAAAGTGCTCCAAAACATTGGAGTGGCAACAAATAAGCAAATAAATAACCAATCACTTATCTGAGTGACATCCACCCTTGGGGTTCAAGCTTAAGGCTCCTCTCCTTCATAAAGATTTCTTCAATTATTTCATCTACTATGATCTTCACCTGCTGTAAGTAAATACCACTTGTGTTAAGATTTAACACAAGCACACAGAGGACTTTAGTTATCAATTATCTTTATTTTGTATCTGTCATTATTCTATCTAAGCTGTAAAAAGATGTCTCTTTATATATTTCACATATATATTTATATATTGAATGCCTTGCGGAGTAGGCATTCAAATATTTGTTATGATTGAACTATCTTAAAATAAAAATAAAAATAGACATTAAAGTGAGAAAATCTACAAACTTTGATTTTCCTTCAAGCATCATTTTAAATAGCCAAAATTAATTCTAGAGATGACAATAGTTAAACAGCTCCCCCAGCTGTAACTATTTATCTTAAGTGAAACATGTATTTTTATATTCAAAATACTTTCTGATTTTCAAATAGTTACACCTTTAGTCAACTCAATCCTAATTTACATTAGGATAGCACTTTATACTTCTGTATGTGACCATATATAAAATATTTAATTCATAACAGATTAACTCATAACCAAAAATAAGTTTATAGCTAGAGATCACTTTAAGGATATGTGTTAAAATTTATGAAGTCTGTATGATGCCCCTGATAGCATCACACAGACCAGTATTTCCATTTTCAAGCTAATTTTAGCCGTATTGCTCAATAGTATACCCATGGCATGTAAAAGTTGTTACTCCTGGAATCATGACTGCATTTGTGAATATCAACCTACCTCTTCCAGTATTTTGATGAATCGTTAATTAGCTCTCCTTTAGTTTTCAGATGCACTTTAGCCTATTACAGAGATCATCTCTGCCTGACCAGGTGGTGGCGCAGTGGATAGAGCGTCGGACTGGGATGAGGAGGACCCAGATTCGAGACCCTGAGGTCACCAGCTTGAGTGCGGTTTTATCTGGTTTGAGCAAAAAGCTCACCAGCTTGGACCTAAGGTTGCTGGCTTGAGCAAGGGGTCACTCAGTCTGCTGTAGCCCCCTGGTCAAGGCACATATGAAAAAGCAGTCAATGAACAACAAAAGTGCCACTATGAAAAACTGATAATTGATGCTTCTCATCTCTCTCTCTCTCTCTCTCTCTCTGTTCTTGTCCGTCTGTCCCTATCTATCCCTCTCTCGGACTCCATAAAGAAAAAAGAAATCATCTCTAACTGTCCTATAGATGGCAGCATTGAGCAATACATTTGGTACTAGGTGGCTTTTGGTTTCTGTGAATTTTCAGATAGGAGTAAATTTTTCATACACTGTATATCATTACAGTACACCACGAGACTAATTTAGCATAAGGTGACAGGATAATACTTGTACCAGCTTAAACTACTTCACTTAGATGCCACAAAAGCATCTCTTTCTATTCTGTATATTATATGTGCCAAATGTGCATTTCCAGAGTTATCTCAGCCCATTAATAAAAAATGCGTAGAGAATAAATGAACCTGCTGTAGTATAGTTATAATAAATATTAACCACCTTTGCGTTGGTAGTAAAACATCAGCAAGTAGGGAGAAGTGACAATACCTAATATCCTATGATTAGCGATTATTTTCCACATGAAAACCATTGGAATCTGTCACAGCAACCTGGCTGGGGACAGGAATCATTTCATGATTTCTAGACACTATATTAGCCATTGAAGTTGAGTTTATAAAGCAGAAATCCGTTCCCACTGAGATATTTTTAAAAAGCTTTTATAACAATGTGTCTTAAATGATCAAAATCCTAATCTTTCTATGAAGGTTATTGTAGAATATTTGAAAATTAAATTGATCTTTCTGACCTCTCCTTTTAGGAAAGAGTTCTATATTTGGTTTCCATAGAGGTATGTTCTTTTTATTTAGCCTTTCCTTTTTTTTGGGGGGGGGTGTCGTTTGAGAAGTAAAAGTCTAGGGATTTGGATTATTTTCCTGTAAAATATGAAATAACCTCCACCCTGCACGAAACATCAATTTGCAAAAAGCCCTTTGGCCTTTGATTACATTGTTACCAGTAAACAACCTGTTATCTTTTTCTTGCTGAGGGTGAAACCCCACACCCTTACACTTTACTTCATGCTTTTCTGCTTCACCCACTCCTCCCCTGCTCCGCATAAAGCACGCTGTTCTCTTAGAATCCCAGTCACTGTTATTGCCGCCTCATTACCAGTTCCAAATATATGCTATTTATAGCTCTGCTGTAGTGGGCACGTGCGTGCCCACATCACCAAGCTGTTAGACCGAGAGAGGGCGGGATTTCAATTCAACAGTGTGTACACAAATTATAGATTAACCAGGTTTAGATGAGGCTGCATGATGGCAGGGAACAAAAAGGTAAGGGGAAGTGAGAAGCTCCCGTGCTACGGTGGGGAGCGCTCCTCTGCAGATGCCGAGTCCCCAGAATTCACGTATCACACGCGGCTGAATGGCGTCTACGGTTCTTTAAAAAAATTATTTATTTTTTTTAAATTTTCTACGCTTTGCAACCTACCTTGGTACCCCTACCATCTCTCCCACCTCCCCTCCTGCAATACAAAGCTTGAAAGACAGGGAGCCCCACCAATCAGCAGGCTTCCCCAAGAAACTCCCCCGCCCGTCACCCCCGCATTAGGCCCAGGCGCGCGCCTCTGCAGCTCAGCCCAGCCTGCCATTGAGCGTGCCCAGCATTTCGAGCGCTGCGTTTTCGCCGCCAGCATCCCGCAGTGCCCGAGAGCTGTCGACCGACGAGGGTTTCCCGCGTAGAGAGGGGACAGCAGCCATGAACGGACCAGGAATGGGGTGGAAAAATAAGATAGCATTAAACTGAGTGACAAACGTGATCTTTGTAGGGTTCTTAATGCCAGCCGGGCAAGCAAAGGACAAACTGCCTGTTTATAGTCAGCTTAAAAAGGGGAAAAAAAGAAAAAAACTTTGGGGAGCGTGTGCTTGTGGTGACTGATCCCGCAAGGTTAACTGTGACAAGAGTCTCTCCAAGTAGACCCAGGCTGCTGGTCTGTTCTTGTGAAGTACCCATGTTTTCTGCAGCGGAGCTGGCAGCATCCTTGTTTTCTCCTGATTATCCTTGTAGTCAAGGATAATTTCACGGCGTGGTTCGATGGGTGTGGAAGCTATGTGTGAAACAAATACTTAAGCCAATATTTACAAAGCAGGCCTTACGAATCCTCTGTAGGTCCCGAATATATTTTTTAAAATCTCAAATAGATTTCGGAATATAATAAGGGGATTTCATTTTCTCCCTCGCCTCAACCCCTAAGTGTGAATCCCCGCCCTTGTTAGGTTGTTGGAGAAGGATAATCTGTGCGATTTACATTTTCTCCGTGATTGATAAGCAGCTAACCCCACAGCGCCGGGCATAGGGTGCTTCCCAGGGATTCCTCTTCTTGTTTTGGAGTGACCAGAAATCCCCCCTCCCAGTCTCTGTCCTTGGGCGTCCCCTGCTTCTTTGAGATCGCTCCCTGCAGCAAATGCGGGGATTCCAAAGAACGGGCTAGCCCACAAGTCCCCTAGGAAACCTGATAAAACCCCAGATCTCCTCACCAGGGCCTATCTCCCTGAAACTGAAATGCAGTTTTTCTATTCCCTGGGAGAGAAACGTCCCTCCTGAGGGGTCGATCTTACCTGTTAGGTAATATGCAGCCCAGCTCCCGCGCCCCCTCCTTCCCGGGGCCTCCCACTCCGGGCTCCATAGCCGCAGTGCACCCCCGCCGCCCCCCACCCTCACTCCTGCGTCTTTCCCAACTCGCCGCCACCCCCCGCCGTTTTCCCAGACTCCATCGTGCTTTCGGGTAGCCACCCAAACACCCCCGTCTGAGCCCGCGGTGGGGATTCCTGCGGGCCGGGGCGCCCTGGGTGGCGCACCGAGGAGGAAACCCGCGCGCCTAGGAGGGCGGCCGCGCAGGGGCGCTGGCCGAGCGCTGCACGGAGGCCGGGCGCGGGCGCCGCTGCGGCAGGGCCGGGGGGCGGAGAGGGGCGGGCGCGGGGCGGGCTCGGCCGGGAATGTAGAGACCCGGGCGGGAGCCTGCCGGCGGCAGCGGCGGCAGCCGGGCTGTGGAGCGCAGAGGCTCCGTCACGTGTTTTTCTCCTCTGAGTGAGACGGCGGCGCGGTCGGAGGGGGCCGGCGCGCGGAGCCAGACGCCGCCGCTTGTTTTGGTTGGGGCTCTGGGCAACTCTCCGAGGAGGAGCAGGAGGAGGAGGAGAAGGAGGAGGAGGAGGAGGAGGAGGGAGGAGGGGAGAAGTAACTGCAGCGGCAGCGCCTCCCGGGGAAGAGGCGTCTTCCCCGACTCCTTCCCAAACCTACCCCCTCGCCTCCCGCCTCTGTCCCCGTCCCCTCCTCTCCTGCCGACTGGAGCGAGGGGCAGGGATGTGCCTGTCCCTCCGGCCAGTCCCCAGCTTCCCCGGTTGCCTAGTAGCGTTTTGCGTGGAAAAGCCACTTTCTCCGCCTGCCGACATGGGCCCGAATGAGGGCTGCAGAGGACGCGTCCGCGGGCGGCAGCAGCAGCAGCAGCAACAGCCGCAGCGCCGCGGTCTCTGCGATTGAGCTGGTATTTGGGTGGCTGGTGGCGGCGGGGACGGTTGGGGGGTGGGAGGAGGCGGAGGAGGAGACGGAGGAGGAGGAGGAGGGAGAACCCCGTGCAACGTTGAGACTTGGCAGCTCGCCTCCCCCTGCCCAAGGATATTTAATTTGCCTCGGGAATCGCTACTTCCAGAGGGGAACTCAGGAGGGAAGGCGCGCGCGCCTGTAGGGGCAACCTGGGGGACCCCGGCAGCCGCCTGCCTGCCCGCCCGCCTGCCTGGTATTCCAGCAGGGGCGGCGAGAAATGCATCTACGTTCCTTCCCAGAGACTTGGCTCTGGGAGAATCCGGGCTGCACTCCCACCGGACGCACTGCCTCTCCTCTGGGCATGAAACGCCCGTGAACTCCGGTCGGTCGGGGCTATCTCCTTGGCGCAGCCCCTGCGTCGCGCTGCGGCCGCCCCTCCCCGGCGCGGAGGGCGGTGTGGATTTTGGAGTCGGGGTTCCGGACGCCTCCAGCCCTGTTTGCATGCGCGGGGCCGCGGCGAGGAGCCCCCGCCCCCCGCCCGGTGGTTTTTCGGCGCCTCCCTCCGCTCGGCGGCAGCATGGCGAGCCCGCTGGAGACCGACGGCTTCTCGGACGTGCGCAAGGTGGGCTACCTGCGCAAACCCAAGAGTATGCACAAGCGCTTCTTCGTGCTGCGGGCGGCCAGCGAGGCGGGGGGCCCGGCGCGCCTCGAGTACTACGAGAACGAGAAGAAGTGGCGGCACAAGTCGAGCGCCCCCAAACGCTCGATCCCCCTGGAGAGCTGCTTCAACATCAACAAGCGGGCGGACTCCAAGAACAAGCACCTGGTGGCCCTCTACACCCGGGACGAGCACTTCGCCATCGCAGCGGACAGCGAGGCCGAGCAGGACAGCTGGTACCAGGCCCTCCTGCAGCTGCACAACCGCGCCAAGGGCCACTACGACGGGGCCGCGGCCTCCGGGGCGGGGGGCGGCGGGGGCAGCTGCAGCGGCAGCTCCGGCGTCGGGGAAGCCGGGGAGGACTTGAGCTACGGGGATGGGCACCCGGGACCCGCCTTCAAAGAAGTCTGGCAGGTGATCCTGAAACCCAAAGGCCTGGGTCAGACAAAGAACCTGATTGGCATCTACCGCCTCTGCCTGACCAGCAAGACCATCAGCTTCGTGAAGCTCAACTCGGAGGCGGCGGCGGTGGTGCTGCAGCTGATGAACATCCGGCGCTGCGGCCACTCCGAGAACTTCTTCTTCATCGAAGTGGGCCGTTCCGCCGTGACCGGACCCGGCGAGTTCTGGATGCAGGTGGATGACTCGGTGGTGGCGCAGAACATGCACGAGACGATCCTGGAGGCCATGCGGGCCATGAGCGACGAGTTCCGGCCGCGCAGCAAGAGCCAGTCCTCCTCCAACTGCTCCAACCCCATCAGCGTGCCCCTGCGCAGGCACCACCTCAACAACCCTCCGCCCAGCCAGGTGGGGCTGACGCGCCGCTCGCGCACCGAGAGCATCACCGCCACCTCCCCGGCCAGCATGGTGGGCGCGAAGCAGGGCTCCTTCCGGGTCCGCGCCTCCAGCGACGGCGAGGGCACCATGTCCCGCCCCGCCTCGGTGGACGGCAGCCCCGTGAGCCCCAGCGCCAACAGGACGCACGCGCACCGGCACCGGGGCAGCGCCAGGCTGCACCCCCCGCTCAACCACAGCCGCTCCATTCCCATGCCGTCGTCGCGCTGCTCGCCCTCGGCCACCAGCCCGGTCAGCCTGTCCTCGAGCAGCACCAGCGGCCACGGCTCCACCTCGGACTGCCTGTTCCCGCGGAGATCGAGCGCTTCCGTGTCCGGTTCTCCCAGTGACGGCGGGTTCATCTCTTCCGACGAGTACGGCTCCAGCCCCTGCGACTTCCGCAGCTCCTTCCGCAGCGTCACCCCGGACTCCCTGGGCCACACGCCGCCGGCCCGCGGCGAGGAGGAGCTCAGCAACTACATCTGCATGGCGGGCAAGGGGGCCTCCGCGCTCGCCGCCCCCAACGGCCACTACATTCTGCCGCGGGGTGGCAACGGTCACCGCTACCTGCCGGGCCTTGGCCTGGGCGCCAGCCCGGCCCTGGCTGCGGACGAAGCAGCCAGCGCCGCGGATCTGGACAGTCGGTTCCGGAAGCGGACTCACTCTGCTGGCACATCCCCGACCATCTCCCACCAGAAGACCCCCTCCCAGTCCTCCGTGGCTTCCATCGAGGAATACACAGAGATGATGCCCGCCTACCCGCCAGGAGGGGGCAGTGGAGGCCGAGCGCCCGGCTACCGCCACTCGGCCTTTGTGCCCACCCAGTCCTACCCAGAGGAGGGTCTGGAAGTGCACCCCTTGGAGCGTCGTGGAGGCCACAGCCGGCCAGACACTTCCACCCTCCATTCCGATGACGGTTACATGCCCATGTCCCCAGGCGTGGCCCCGGTGCCCAGCGGCAGGAAAGGCAGTGGGGACTACATGCCCATGAGCCCCAAGAGTGTGTCCGCCCCACAGCAGATCATCAACCCCATCAGACGCCATCCCCAGAGAGTGGACCCCAATGGCTACATGATGATGTCCCCAAGTGGCAGCTGCTCCCCTGACACAGGGGCCGGGCCCGGCGGTGGCAACAGTGCTGCCCCTTCTGGGGCTGGTTATGGCAAGCAGTGGACAAATGGGGTCGGGGGCCACCACTCTCATCATGCCCTGCCACATCTCAAACTACCCGTGGAGAGCAGTGGGAGCAAGCTCCTGTCCTGCACCGGTGACTACATGAATATGTCGCCGGTCGGGGACTCCAACACCAGCAGCCCCTCTGACTGCTACTGCGGCCCCGAGGACCCCCAGCACAAGCCAGTTCTCTCCTACTACTCATTGCCAAGGTCCTTTAAGCACAGCCAGCGCCCGGGGGACCCGGAGGAGCCCGCCCGGCACCAGCACCCCCGCCTGGCCTCTGGCTCTGCTCGCCTTTACGCCGCAGCAGCCGAAGATTCCTCTTCCTCCACCAGCAGCGACAGCCTGGGCGGGGGCTACTGCGGGGTGAGGCCCGAGGCCAGCCTCCCGCACCATCTCCACCAGCAGGTGCTGCAGCCCCACCCGCCCCGAAAGGTGGACACAGCCGCGCAGACCCACAGCCGCCTGGCTCGGCCCACCAGGCTGTCCTTGGGGGACCCCAAGGCCAGCACCTTGCCGCGGGTGCGAGAGCAGCCGCAGCCCGCTCTGCTGCTCCCTCCGGAGCCCAAGAGCCCAGGGGAATATGTGAATATTGAGTTTGGGAGGGATCAGCCAGGCTACTTGTCCGGCCCTGTGGCATCCCGGAGCTCGCCTTCCGTCAGGTGTCCACCCCAGCTCCAGCCGGCGCCCAGGGAGGAGGAGACTGGCACTGAGGAGTACATGAACATGGATCTGGGACCCGGTCGGAGGGCCCCCTGGCAGGAGAGCCCTGGGGTCCAGCCCGGCAGAGCGGGCCCTGCACCTCCGGGGACTGCTGGCACGTGCAGGCCTACCCGGGCAGTGCCCAGCACCCGCGGTGACTACATGACCATGCAGGTGGGCTGTCCCCGGCAGAGCTACGTGGACACCTCTCCGGTCGCCCCCGTCAGCTACGCTGACATTCGGACAGGCATTAAGGAGGAGGCGAGCCTTCCCGGGGCCACAGCTGCTGCTCCCTCCTCATCCTCAGCAGCCTCCTCTTCCCCCACTGCGCCTCGAGAAGCAGGCGAGCCTGTGGCCTGCTCGTCCCTGCTGGGGGCCCCGCAGGGCCCTGGGGGTGTGAGTGCCTTCACCCGGGTGAACCTCAGTCCCAACGGCAACCAGAGTGCCAAAGTGATTCGTGCTGACCCGCAGGGGTGCCGGAGGCGGCATAGCTCCGAGACCTTCTCCTCCACCCGGGCTGGCAGCACGGTGCCCTGTGCAGGGGGTGCTGCTGTAGGGGGCAGCAGTGGTGGCAGCAGCAGCGCCGAGGATGTGAAACGTCACAGCTCTGCTTCCTTTGAGAACGTGTGGCTGAGGCCCGAGGAGCTCGGGGGAGCCCCCAAGGAGCTGGCTCCAGTGTGCGGGGCTGCAGGTGGTTTGGAGAATGGCCTCAACTACATAGACCTGGATTTGGTCAAGGACAGTAAACAGCGGCCTCAGGAGCGCCCCCCTCAGGCGCAGCCTCCGCCCCCCTCGGCCCCTCTGGGCAGCAGTGAGAGCAGCTCCGCCAGCCGCTCCAGCGAGGATGGAAGCACCTATGCCAGCATCACTTTCCAGAAGCAGCCAGAGGACCGCCAGTAGCTCAACTGGACATCACAGCAGGTGCGTTTCCTGGTGACAAAGTCAGAAGACAAAATTGTTTTTCACCTGAATTGTCTTCCTCTCTGCCTCTGCCCCTTTCATCTCTTTCCTGCTTCTTCCTCAGGGAGTGCACTCCTGGAATGCCGGGGGTGGGTGGTGGGGGTGTGTGTGTGTGTCAGGGGTCAGGGCACACAAGATGCTCACCCCCCCAGGGGTACCTGGCTGATAGTCACAGAAACCTGTAGGAACGGCCACACAGGAAGGCTGTTTCATTTGAACTACAGTTCCCAACTGTAGTTCTTATCAAAACATATATTCTATAATACTAGTTCTGAGGTTTGTGCATTTGATATATAGGAAACTTGGTGTCTTTATTAAAGTTTACTTTTGGCTATAATATAGGTTACTCCCTGGAAGGGACATGTTTTCTACAAAAATATGTGTTAGAACAGGATTAAACTCTTCATTTAAAATCATTTCTCAGTGCTTTTAGGCTGATCTTGGTAAGTTGCTCTGTGTACTTTAGTTCTGGGATTACACAATACCAAGGCAACATAAATAGCAGTAGGAAAAAAATCAGCATTTTTTCACGCGCTCCTAAAATGATTCAGGAGTAAGGGATCGTGTAGGCTTCCATAGTTAGAAAGAAATACGTGTCTGTCAATGGTTCTTTAGAAAAAGATGATGGGTGATGCTTTCTTTTTGTTCCTGAACCAGGATTTGTGAAACATTCCCACATCGACCCAGCACCTTACAGCGTGACTGCTTTTTTACAGGGTATGCAGTAAAGTGCACGTGTCTGGGACCCATTACTAGTTAAGAGTTAAGGAAGTTCAGCTCAGTGTGTCTGCTTCACAGTCGCCTGTTCTTGCAAAGGCCTGCACAGAGACATCACCCAGATCATTTGGGGGTTCCTGTGCATCTTCTGTAAAATCACTTAACAGTTTTATGTTGGAAGGAGGAATATTAAAAGTCAGGAAAACAGAAGGGTTTGGTATGGTTTTGCTTTCAACATTAAGGGCTAAACCTTATACTCTTCATTTTTAGGATATTTTGTTGAAAGTTGGTTTTAGGTCTTCTGTGGTTAAGGCTGTACTGGAAATTAAAAGCACTTGTAATAGGAAATTAGCTTGCCCTTCGTTCTGTTGAGCCTGTTTTCTGGTGGTCATAATTGTGGGAAGAAGAGAGGAGTATAGTTTGCAAATAATGTGATGAGCTGGCAATGCAGAAGTTTCCACCATTTGGAAACACTTTATTCTGACAAACAGTTTATCTTGTGATGGTCTTTTTATATATGCTGCACAGATGAGCTTTTGGAAGCATTATTCTCCTTAATACATGTTCATTCTCAAGAAATTAATTTGTGCATTGAGTTGCTATTGATAGGCATTTGTTTGTTATGTGGTTACAGCCTCCTTGATTGTAACAGTTTCCAGTATTTGAGCCATATCATTCTCTTTATTAGAACAAGAATCAGGTATATGAACAAACTAAGATTTTAGGTGATAGGATATATTATAAAAAGCAGTTATTTGATCAATACTCAGCATTTATTTTCATGATTCACTAGAAGAAATTTAATGTGTTTATCAGCATCAACAGTGTAAAAATCATTGAAATGTTTTGGGGAATGTGGATCTCTCTAACAACTTAATCATTTGTGATGTAAAGGCTTTCATGTATAAAGTAATGTGAATTTGAAGGAAAAACCCCTGGCAGAACTGAAATTTAAGAGATGAAAAAGGCTAAAAAACAAAAAGTTTTCTTCACCTGTTTTCTTAATTTAAACAGATTTCTTTTTATAGAGTAGAATATTTGCTTTGAAGGAAATTGACCAAATAGAGTTTTTCACTTTTAGAAAACGGCTTAAAATCCTGATATGGAAGATATGTTACAAAACAAACCAACCCAAACAAAATAATCGTCTGTTCTTAGCTTTCTTAGGGAAACTATATTATTATGGCCCAGTCGTTTCAGTAATAATCTTGGAGCAGCAGCAGCTGACCATGCTTTAACAGCACTAGGCCAGACAATTCTACGATGTTTACTTGTAAGAGGGAAATGGCGAGAGATGAGGGGTGATGTGTGTTTTAAATGAGGCACCAAAGGCTGCTTGGCACATGAACACCCTGAATTCGGCTTGCTTGCCTTTGCCCTGATGAGCTAAAGATGTGATTTGATAGTCCATTATGTACTGAAACAAAAAGAAATCAAACCTGTCCTTGGCAAACAACTTTTTCCTAGAAATGTGCTACTTGGTGAAAACATTGCCTTTCTAACTTCCTGAGCAGTTCCTTACTGTCTGTGCCTCTCATTCCCACTGCTCAGGGACATGGCCGGGATGAGGTGCTGGGGGCAGTGAGGAGTGTGCTCTTTCCTCCTAACCCCTCGTTTTAAACATCTCCGCTTGTCTACTGGTTTTTTGCTGTCTATTAAAGGAGAACATTTGGGAGGCATTCAGCTCAGGTGCCCTTCGCTTCACCTCCTGTCCAAGCTACCTTTTCTGTTTCTCCTCTCTGGGCAGCCTGTGTGCCGTCCAACTTGGCTCTGAGCTGCTCGATTGTTTTCCAGCACACCCCCTCTCCCGTTCCCTTTGTTTCCCACCTCTATATCATGTCCCTGGCGTTGCACCCCCCCCCCTTTATTTTGCTCCGTTCCAGAATTTCATAGTACTTGTGGCCTACTCTCTGCAGAGTAATTGAGAGCCCAAGGAGGAGGGGCAAAAAGGACACAGCAGCCCAGCCACCTTTAGCCAGCGTTTACCTCAAATTTGTTTTTTCGTTTGGAAACTGCAGCTGGGCACAGAACAGGCATTGGCGGAAACACAGACCCAAGCCATCCTTTTTAGGTTTTTTTTTTTTCTTCTGGTCAAGGAATCTGCACCTCCACGCCTACCCCCCGCCCCCCCCCAGTTCCCCTCGCTGTGTGGCCTTTTTTGTCTGGCACAAACCCTCTCGCTCTGGCACTTTCCCTTTTCCCGGGTCACCTCCGCTTCCTGCATTCCTCCCTATTTATTTGGCACTTGGTCCCCCTTCCCTCCTAGCCCCCTTTTGCGGGGGCTGGGGATTCTGCTGTGAGGCCCCGCGGCCGCCCTCTGAAGTCTGCCACCCCTCCCATCCCCGGTGGCCTGGGGGCGCCGAGGTGGCCCTGGAAGGGGGGCTCCTTCCCCCGCAGCGGTGGTGGGCAAGCTCCTGCCCCTGGGGCCGCAGAGACTGGCTCTGAGGGGCGGGCCAACGGGAGCTGATTGGCCCCCGTCAGAACCAATCATTGCGAGTAGCCAAGCTGCGGAGGGTGTGGGGCGGGGCCAGGGGTGGCCAGGGTCCCAGAGTGGCGTCCAGGGCGGCCTTTCCCACCCCTGTCCCTCCACTCCTTCCCTTAGGGCAGGCGGGACTGAGCCAGACAGGAGCCTCTCCCACCCCCTCCGGGAGGATGTTCTGCACTCAGCCTCATTCGTGCATCCAGACCAGAATCCTAAGAATGAGACAGCCCAACCAGCCCGCCTGACAGAGGCCGGAGACACACACTTCCTCTTAGTTTTAATTGAGAAAAATCCGGGCTGAGACCATGTGACGTGCCCCCATTTTGTTTCCCTCCTCTCGTTACTACGATTTGCTAAGAGGCCTTGTTCCTTCATCTTCCTGTCTTAAAATCCGGGAGCAGGAGGGGGCTGTAGCACCGAGTTGATTGAGTTGGCTCTGGAGTTCCACATTTACAGCCCTGACTGGGGGGAGGGAGGAGGAGGGAGAAAATAAAAACGGGGAAGGGTTAGGGATCATCGGAAAAATTCATTTGACTGGAGATTGCATTAGGGTGACACTAGATTGAGTGCCTGCAGTTGGCCATGCAGGGACAAAAATGGACCCTTCTAGGCCCAAGGGAGCGCAGAGTGAAATAAAAACGCCCCACAGAACCTGCCAATCTTGAGAACCTAGGGATTCGTTACTGGGGCTCCAGTTGGGTTCCTCTGTGAGGTTAGGGGAAATATGGCCCAAGCTCTCAAAAACAGAGTTGTTTGTTGTTGTTTTTTGACCACTGACACATGAAAACTCATCATAGCAGATTGGGCGAACCAATTGAAAACCTGCTAAGGCCCTGGCCGGTTGGCTCAGCGGTAGAGCGTCGGCCTAGCGTGCGGAGGACCCCGGTTCGATTCCCGGCCAGGGCACACAGGAGAAGCGCCCATTTGCTTCTCCACTCCTCTGCCGCGCTTTCCTCTCTGTCTCTCTCTTCCCCTCCCGCAGCCAAGGTTCCATTGGAGCAGAGATGGCCCGGGCGCTGGGCATGGCTCTGTGGCCTCTGCCTCAGGCGCTAGAGTGGCTCTGGTCGCAATATGGCGAAGCCCAGGATGGGCAGAGCATCGCCCCCTGGGGGGCAGAGCACCGCCCCTGGTGGGCGTGCCGGGTGGATCCCAGTCGGGCGCAGGCGGGAGTCTGTCTGACTGTCTCTCCCTGTTTCCAGCTTCAGAAAAATGAAAAAAAAAAAAAAAAAAAAGAAAACCTGCTAAGGTTTAGGGTTGTGCTCCCTCAAATGACCAAACTATGTGAGATGTGTTACTGTCTGGGGATGGGAACTTTGTTGAGATGTGGCCTTTCTAAATAAAGGACAATTAAGAAAGAGAGCTACTGCGGAGGTTTTTTTCCTCCTGCTCCTCACCTTATCCGTCCGAAGTAAGCATCTGTCACCAGCTGGCACCCCCAAGTCTTCACCTCAGACAGCATGCTTCCTTTGGTGCCCGCAAACACATCTGATAAAAATGTGAGCAAGAAGGACTGCCTGGGTTGTGGAAAAGAGTTTGTCTGTTGTTTCAGAAAACTTTGAACACCTATCTTCTTAATTTCTGCTATTGTATAGATGGCTTTATATTTAAAAAAAGAAACAAACATAAAAATTCCAATGATTGCCTCCAAGTAAATACTGTCTTCAGTGCCGCCATACAATAAGGGACTTGGAATTCAAAACTGCATGTCCCCCTCTCACCCCCCCCCTTTGTTTTGGTTTATCAAAATTCCTGTTAAATAGCTTTATGCTATCTTGACTGATGCAATGGAAAAAGCAGCTCCTTGGAGCCAGAGCTCTTGCCTTGTAACAGCCAGTGCCCTTCACTAGCTGAGTGACCTTGGGCAAGTCACTGAAGTTCTCTGGACCTATTTCCTCATAGGTAACTTGAGAATTTGGTTCTAAATTATTCTAACCTCCTTTGCAGCTCTAAACATAGGAATCTTTTGGAGAAAATGACTGAGGTCCTTTAGTGGGTCAGTTATAATGAGGATTCTTTCTGAGGAAGCTGCTGATGGGGTCACAATGGCACGCATTAGAATGTTGTTGTTTTCTGTCCTAGCTTTAGGATCAGACACTCTTTACCGTTTGGTTAAGGACTTATTTTAACCTTTCTTGTTTGGAGAGGGCATTTGCAGGTTTTAACTGACCTCAGGACAAAACCCTCCTGACTGCACCCGCTGGAAGTGTTTCCTTAGTCTGGATTAGACCTCCCCTTTCCTTTTTAAACTCAAGTCTGTGTGGGAATGCCGGTCACCTGCTAGTCCTGCATCCTGAGGTCAACTGTTGGAAGCATCTCTCCCCACCCCCACAGTACAAGCTGAGCTTTAACCAATCCATTTTGATGACATTATTCTGCTTGTGCTGTTGAAATCACCCCTTCTTGAACTGGTGGTCTCTTTATGGATAATGTTTCTTATTTGTTACCTTCAGAATATTTTGGTGAGGGACACACGTGGTGAGTAGTGTGTGTGGAAAGGGAATTTGAGAGGCCATGTGGGGTCTGTAGGAAATCATCCTTAATTTTTTGTTTAGTTTTTGTTTTCTGTGTTACGTGTGTGAAAAAAGCTCAGTATTTCTCCTGCCAGAGAAATGATTGTCATCCCACATTTTTGTGCGTTAGGATTTTTGATTAGTTGAGCAGTACACTGCTTTCCTGACTCAGTTATCTAGGCTGTAGAATCCCAGTGTATTCAAAAGTTCTAGCCCTTTGGGCATCTCCATGTGGATTTCATAAATCATTAGAATAGTCTATTGACTCATTCAGAACTTCACTGACTTAAGTTTTCCAATCCTCCTTCTATAATCAGATATATGTATCTTCTTTGTATAACATATAAATGGTTCTTTTATTTTGTTGGTAGGTTGATAATTTTAGTAAAATAGAACACAATGTTAAGGTTTTGTTTTGCTTTGTTTTAAAGGAAGCCATTTCCTCAATTATTTCCTCATGTTACAGAGTTACTGGAAATCGTATTCAAGGAAAATAGCTTCTTGTGAATTCAGTCTGAAATCAGTTTCACACTGAAGATTCTGTAACTTTTTTTATACTGATGCTTTTTGTGTTTAGTATAAAGATATGCCCTCTGCCACCTTTACAATTGTGTAATTGATTAATTTCATTATCTTATATGTCCACAGCTATGTGGCAAACTTTAAATGCTCTTTTAAAAATGTTATTGAAACACGTTTAGAAGTTGTAATCACACTGAATGTGAACAGAATTACATTTTAATATTAGTGTAGTATAATAGCATATTAATTTCATACCGATTTCAAACTAATATGAAGTAGTTACAAGAAAGTGATTGTAAAGCTTTCTAAAATATCTATTTACTTCTAATTCTTCTTACATTGTGGAAATGAATCTCTCCTATTTTTGATTCACAGAAAAAGGGGGAAGATGGATTAGGTAAGTATAATGTATTGTTAGCTGTGGGCAGAGGAATATTTTCCATTTTAATAATATTCTTGCTGCAGGCTCTGCTATAATCTGTTAAAATAAATTTGGTTGGATAAATGTTATTTGTGCTTCTTTAGTGAGTCAGTGATCTTTGAATGATAGAGCTTTTTAAAATGATGTGTTTGTGTTGAAAAGGCTGGCTTGCTTTTCAAATCCCTGTCTACATTTTCAACCATGATGGCTGCAGAATTGAATGTGCGGGTCCACCTGTCATTTCCATCATCTCTGTCTTCAGGCAGAGAGGACATTTGGTGGTTTTATTGCTCCTACCTAGACTGTTTTACCGGGTATACTGAACTGCATTCTTAGTCACACTTTCTACCATCCCGGCTACCCTGGGCCTGACCCTCGCCCTGGCCCTCCTGTTAGAACCAAACCTGCAGAGAGTGGGTGCTAATTGGTTGCTCTGAAGAAGATACCAGAGAAACCCCAGCTGGTATAAGGGAAAAAGACTGATAAACTTTCCCCCCTCTTTTTTCTGTTGATTAAAATATACTTTGATGTGAGTTCTCTGGCCTCCTTGACATATTTAGGTCATGTTGCTGGACAGTATCACTTCATCTTGAGAAGCTGATAGCTATGTTTATTGAAATGATCAAGGAAGCATTCTTTATTTTTGTCTTCAAGTACATGTCGGGTGGCAAACAGACTATACTTTGTAGAGAAAGTCACGATTTTTCTTTTTAAGAAGGTTATGATCTAAGTAAGACAGGGAAATTTTTTAAAAGTTATAAAAATGTAGCAGTTACTGGGAGAGGGAAACATTCAGTAATTCCTATGTCTTCAGCTGTTATTTATTTGATATTCTTTAATGATCACATGCTTCCCTATTCATCTAAGAGTTATTGGAAGGGCTCTATTGGACATGACAAATAATCGTACGCATCCTTGAATGTTAGGGATTGTGGGAATACTAAGAAGAATTTAAGCATCTCCATTGCAACGTTGGAAGACACCCACCTCCTAACCCCCATGTAGTGGGTCTGACCTTGGCCACTAAACCCCTGTTTGCTGTAGTTCCCACTACCCCCTTTCCTCAGGAAACACCATCGAGCCCCTGTTATCTTCTGAAAATGGATGGGAGTGGATGCTTGGAGGAAAAAATGGGAGTGAGGGGAATTCATCCAAGAGATTACCAAATTTCTTATGGCACAATTTGCCTGGATTCAGATAAATCCAGATTCAGAGCATGCAATCCATGGCAGTCAGTGTTGTTCCTGTCCTTACAGGGCAAAAGTGTCTCGCCCTCAAAGTTTTGTGCTCTACTTTTCTATTCTAATTGTGGCTCTCTGCCTCACACTAACGCCAGTGTCCTTCGACAGTTTATACGGCTGTTGAGACTCTCGTTTGGAAGAGTGGTCCTCTCTCAGATAGATATCCAGCTAGCAAATGTAATATTGACCGGAAACTAGAAAAAGATATCTTTGGATCTTTTGTCCAAGGGAAGCAAGCAGGAGCAGGGTCCAGGTGTTAAATGAGCAAGAGTTCACTGAGTACTTGTTCAGGGTTGGTCGGGGTTAGGAAACACAGGGTGAAAGGGGCTGCAAAAGAAATTGTAAAGCCTTTTCTTTTGGTCTTAGAAGCGCTATTATTTGAGGACTTTTCTCTTCTTTTCGGTGGGTGGTTTTTATTTTTAGTGGTGAAAGGTTCTGACCCTTGACCTATGGTTCCTGTGCTTGCCTCTGGCTGGAAGTCGATCTCCTTTGAGAATTTGTCACTGCTCTCTTCCTAAGCGTGCACACACTCTCTGTTTTGATGATTGAGTCATATTTGTTTTGAAGTTTGTAGTAGTTCCTTCCAGAAACATGAAAAAGCATTTCGTTAAGACCACACGTTTTATGCTAGCTTGCTGGGCCTGCTCACACTATTTTTTTTTTCCTTTAGTTTTTCTGGTATAGGCGATACACGCATATGCTATACATTTCAAGTAGTTAAGTTTGAAAACATGCAGAGTGGAAACTAAGGCTCCCTCTATTGCTGTCACCCGCCTTCTCTTCTGACAAGCCACGTCAGCCCTGTCTTTTAACCTTTACCGAATTGAACTGCTTGTCAATATTGAAGCACAGGTTTAAAAAGCTGGTTAAATGCCATTGCTGAGAATCCCAAACTTCTGCACTCAGGGAGCCCAGCAGACAGTATACCTCCTACAACAGTCTCACTGCTCTTCTGTTACAGGGAAAAGGAAAAGCACTCTTTGCTTTTGTGCCTCTTGTGAGTTCTGTGCCCCGATTAAAAAGGGCAAGGTGTCTCAGTTTTAAATACTGCCATTGCAGATCTTTATTACTTTATTTTCTATCCCCTGCTCACTTCCGTGGTAGTATTCAGCGCCGCCCGCCCCGCCCTGCCTCTTCTGCACCTCCGCCCGGAATGAATAAAAAGTTCGCAATCTGGTGCCGTAGGATTAAATAGATTGGGGATCCTTTTGAAGACTTTCTCATCGTTTTGAGAGTTCCAAAGAATTAATGCTTTCTATTAGAATAGTCTTTCCCCATTTCCAATTCTGGGAGCAGTTTATTTTAATGTAATATGACATAGAGTAATAAATTTCTTGACACTAATGATTGATTTTCTCCCATTTTTTTTTTGGAGAAAATGAGTGGAGTATATAGAATCTCCTATGTCTCCTATGGAAGATATGGATGCTACTGAGATCCTTTCTCCTTTGAACCAAAGAGGAACTCTCTAGTGTTTAACCCTTTGAGTAGGACGAATGTTCATGTACATCCTCGTGCCTCCTGACCATCCAGAGTATGATCGATTTATTTTAAAAATATGTAAGGCAACATTAAATAAAAGGCAAATGTATCTTCTTCTTGTTTCCATAAATTGATTATCAAACAAACATGATTTTAAGTTAATAAAACTGGAACTGGAACTAATTTCATTTTTTGAAAAAAAAAAAGAACTCCTGGGGGTCAGCGAGCATGAAAAGAACTCACTGCTCAAAGGGTTAAAAACATTGAGGACTGATGCCCTGATGTTCTTGCTAATTGTGGTCCAGTTAGAGCTGAATAGCATGGGGTAGCTCTTGTTACAAAACAGAATATGATATTCAAGAATGTGATAAGAGATAACATTTAAATCATAATGACCAGTATTTTATCACTTTTGCTGACATGTCAATAAGAGTATGGTGCCAAAAGCAATGATAATCAGTTTTTTTCCAGGTCATCTAGAGTAAGGAAGAATGAAATTCATCAACATGAAGGAACTTTTGAAAAAGCTGTTAAAGAACTCAGACTGTGAAGCTATCTAGTAGTTTGTTACATGTGTGTACCATTGAGCTTTGGTGTGTAAGAAACCATCCCAGAACTGATTGCCTTAGAACATCTGTCATTTGCTAGGTCACAATTCTGGGGGTTGGTGATTTGGGCTGGGTTCAGTTGGGCAGTTCTGCTATTCTGACCTGGATGGGTAGGCTCGTGAGATTGCAGTCACTGAAGGGTGGGCTGAGGGATGATTGGTCACGATGGCTTCCCTCACGTGCCCACTGGATCAGGCTGGCTGTCAGTCGGAGCTTGCTGTTGACTGAGCGACATGTCCCTTGAAGGCTAACCTGAACTTCACAAGGTATTGGATTGGTTCCTAGCAAAGACAGGGCAAACATGCATAAGTACTTTGCAAGCCTCCACTTACAGCACATTTGCTACTACAGCCCCATTGACCAAAGCAAGTCACAAAGTCACGCCCAGTTTCAAGGGATAGAGGAGTAGCTACTACTTCTTAATGGGAGAAGCCAAGTGCTTTCTCATTTATACAATACACCTGTGAATTTATATATAAACACAGTTCATTATGTCATTAACAGTCATGTATCAGTTGCGTGTCTTAGAGTTAAATTATTCTTAGATAGTTATAATGAATATTAGCTTTGGGTAAAATACCAGTGATTTCCTTGTTTTAAAGTGATATCACTATTTTCTTCTTGATTTTTTTAAACTTCATTTTTCAGTTATAGTTTATATTTGGTATTATTTTGCTTTGTTTTTCAGGTGTCTTCCTCTTAATTTTTTCTTTGAAACACTTGAAAGCCATGTTCCCTCAATAAATCTTTTATTGAGTTCATCCTGTGAGCTAGGCACCAGCGTCTGAAATAGGTGTGTCCCTGTCTTTATGGTGTTTGTAGAAGGCAGAGAAGAAGGCATTCAACAAAGAATTGTGTTACTGAAAAATGTGGTCTGAGGAAGGACAGAGTAGTAAGTAGAATATGGAGAACTACTTACAATGTGGGGGCAGCCAGAATGATTTGAGAAAATAATAAATAACGTGGTTTATGTAATCATTCAGGCTTATGAAAGCAGAACAAATATTTTTATATCATGTGTTCCTTGGACCAGGTATACATTCAGGCCTTGGGATGGCATCTTTTCTTAAAGAGTTAAGATTTCGCTTGCAAATGCCTCTTATTGGATGAGTGAGGGCCAGAAACTCAAACCTGTAATTGAAATATAAAAAAATGATACTGAGTTTTCTAGTACTTGAAGCTGTTGTCTGTATTTTTAGTTCCATTGGTGGTTGGTGACCCTGTTTTTGCTGTTTGTCCTAGACTAGAGGACTACACTTTCTAGCATTCTCAGGTGGCTCACACAGGCTCGGAGATCACTGCCTACCGCAGGGAACAGGGAGCCAGAGGTCACAGCCATTTTCTGCCCCTTGGCCAAGATGGCCCATTCTTCAGGCATGCAGGCTGAGAACTTGCTCAGAGAACTAAGCTTTTCCCCAGGGTGAGGGAGGCGCAGTGTCCAGAAATGGCATCAAAGACTTGTCAGTGGTTCGGAAGAGGTTTCTCCACCTGAACACAAATCCAGTTCTTGGTGATGGAGAGCTGCTAATTATGGGAAAGCTTGTAGGGATGCATCCCAGTCAAGCCGGGGCTTTTGCTAATTCTGCCCCGATCTTCTACCAAGGCAGTGTTTACAGTTTTCTTTTTAATCAGCATCTTCAATGCCTTCAATGTTCCTAAGGTTACAGAACAAAATGACATGGGGCACTGAATAAAATACGCGGTGGTGGGGGCCGGGGAGGGCACCCCTCGTGTGTTTTGAGGGGCTGGTTGAGTGGTGTATTTTTATCCTGCTCTTGGCAATTCCCGTCCCCCTCCCCCCTCCCCCTCGCCTTCCTCTCCTCCCCCCTTCGCAATTCCAGCGCACTCTTTGAACCACAGCTAAACAATAATTTCCTTTCAAAAGCTGATCCCATTCCCTCTGGTTAGATTAAGGAATATAAATATTACATTTGTTTAAAGAAAGGGTAATGACTTAATTTCTGAAAATATTTTACTTCCACTAGTAGGGTACTCTGGAAGTCATCGGGATTATAATAAAAACTTTCCCTTTTGCTTAAAGTTGACTGTGTGTGTGTGTGTGTGTGTGTGTGTGTGTGTGTGTGTGTGACAGAGAGGGTTAGGGGGTGGAAACGATAGTCCAATAAAAAGGGTTATATTCCTAACACTAGGTCTTTAAAAATATTTTGCAGCCTGAGCCGTTGGCCCCTCACAAGTCCCTGCAAGGGACGACCTTCAGAAAGTGCGCAGGCTTATTGTTTGTTGGGCTTTGAACTGGGTGAGGAATGTGGCTCAAGACCTCAAGACGGAAAAATGAACGGCTGGTGCTTTTAGCCTCCAGCGTGAAGCTCGCTGGAGGAATGTTATTGTGTCTTCAAAGCCTGCGCCCCACCAGGCTGTATTTGATGGGCTCTTGAAAAGCAGTCTCCGCATTATCAAGTGTATGACAAAAACCCATGCCACCCAATTCGATCTAATTCAGTGGCTACTTTTAGGCAGATTTTAAATTAATGTCTCCTCTCTCCAAATAGAGCCCCCTACCCACCCCCCTGCACACAGCTCCCTCCCAGCCCAACTGAGAGGATTTATTGTTTCTCACTGGATAGGAAACTCCAGACATTTTTGGAGGGGGGAGGAGGGAGGAATGTTGGAGAATATTATTTTTTTTTAAATGGTGGCCGGAGGTATTTAGGAAGGCAGGTAGGGTTCTCAGCTCTGAAGAGTTCAGAACGGATTTCCACTAGATGTTAGTAAAATTGTGTTTGCAATGTAAAACCCATACATTTAAATGATAGGAGTAAAAAAAAAAGAGCACTTTATTTACTGGGTTCAAGTGTACCTAGGACTCTGTCTCTCTTCTTTCCGAAAGTTGACCCGTTCCTGAGAGATGATGGAAACCCGCCTTGCTCTGGTTCCTGGTGTCAGTGGCACACTTTCCCGCTAACATTTCCTGCTAACAGCTGTGAGCTGTTGAGTACACTCACTGTTCATTCACGACCCACCGCAGTATCTGAAGAGGCGCTCGCAAAACCCTTGCCCAGTTGCCAACTTGTGTATCAACAGTTCAGGAGAAACTTGTTGAACCAGGGGAGCGGGCTTTAGAAATATACTGCTAACAAAAATTAGGGGATATTTCAAAATCGGGGAACGTGCAGATCACTCCAGTACTTCCCCCCTTTGGTATCGTGCATTTTCACCAAGGAAATAAAAGTTGGTTTTGCATCTCATTTGCATAATTGAACCACTTTCTTTGACTTGTTTGCTTTGCTGATCTTGTTTAATAAAAAAAAATCAAATGCTTATGCTTCTTTTTTTTATCACTTCATATATTCATTTTGAAATATCCCCTAATTATTGTGAGCAGTGTATCTCAAACCAAAGCAATGCTGTGGATATATTTGTTTAGTTACCTCAAACCATTTCATTTGCCAAGTATTTTGAAAATCAAAATCCAGTTTAATACTATATTTAAAAATAAACAAAGTGACAGGAGTCCCTGCAATCTGACACGAGTGGCTCTGAAAACTGGGGTAAAATTAATTACTATGACATCATCCCTATTCCTGAAACCCTTGGATCCTTCCTCTGTTCCCTAAACTGTTCTTTTAAAGATTGACAGAAACTTTGCTTTGTTTTGACAAGATTTATTTCTCTGCTTTCAACAGTAGTTCATCAACTTTTATTCTACTAATAAAGAGTTCTTCTGATGTTAATTGTAGCTTACTGATCTAGGTCATAGCATAGCATTTTTCCTGAGGTTTAAAGATATCAAAAGCAATGAGAAAATTATTTGGAAAACAATTATTGTGTTATAGTTACCTCTATTTTTAAAAGGAGGTCAGTTCTGAAGCCTGTGGTTCATAGAGTCCCTTTCTAATTTGTCCCTGTGCTCTTTTCTTTGCTTTCTCTTGGGTTTATTGTTGCTAATTAGCCCCTCTGCTAAACTCTGGGTAAGGTCCGGGAAAAGGAGTTAAATTTAAATAAGTCCATTTTGTGGGCATGGTGCTTGTTAGCTACTCTGCCTTGGCCTGAAATTTGAACCTGATTGCCAAGGTACAAGACTTTCCCTCCATTGCATTTCCACACTGGCTTGAGGCTGGGCTAGTTTTATGACCATAGTAATGGAAATGTATATTCTAGTTTAAAGTTATCACAGCGGTTCTTTTTCTACGTTGCTTGAGATCTCAGGTATTAAGCTAGAACTTAGGATTCAAGCAGTCTTAATTAGAGCAAAACACTTATCCTACTTTAATATAAAACCCTGCAACTCCTCAAGCACTGATGTAAATGTACTCTTTTTTATTTTAAATAGGACTTCAGTTCTTTTGGCCCTGCAGTCATATCATATTTATGTTACTTTCTAAAACATGACCGTTTATGCTGTTTTCCAACAGGTATGGGTCTGGTGTTGAGCTAGGAGGCCGTTTCTCTCTGCCAGTGTGGTTGACAGGGTTCAAATGCGTAGAGCAGTGAGTCTGGCGTTGGGTTGATACTCTTTGTTCTAGATACTGAGTGAATGAATGTGGGACCATATGTTTTTAAACCATAGTATGGGATCTAGGCCAGCGCCTCCTTTATCTGTATATCAGAATCATAATTCTATTAAGGAGGAGAGAGAGTTTTTCTTAACTCTATTGCCATTGCCTGACACTTGGGTGGGTACATATTGCCCTAAAGTTTTCCATTCATTCCATAATTAAGCTGTTGTAATTAATTCCTAAATCTGGCTGGAAATTTGAAGAAATCTTAACTGGTCATGAAGATAGCAGTGGGGCATTGCTGAAGACTCAGGTGTTTGTGGACCGGACAGGAGAGAATGTTCTGGTTGATGAATGCAACAAGGAGTTAGCGAGTTTCTCCTGAGTGCCAGCATATTCCTAAGTTCTTGGGTCACAACTTCAAAGAAAACAGGAAAAAAAAAATCAGGCCGTCACAGAGCTTCTTATTTGAGGACAGGTTAAGTGAAAAGATTATAAAGTACTGGCTTCCCTTAGGAGACAGATGCGACCCACCAAGAGAGGTAACAAAGACGTCTGGTCCCTTTTATGGACTTGAGGAGTTGACAGCATTGATTTGTACATGGGGTTTCACTTCAAACTCATGATGTTCTTTTGCCGGGATGTAAGTATGGTATATGGTTGACTCTTCTTGTGGCTTGTCCGTCGTGTTTGAGGTTACCTTGTGACTCCCAAGTGCAGCAAATCCAGATCTTTCTGGCATAGTAGGGCAGGATATGAAGGAGAAGAAAGCAAAAGTTGAAGTTGATGCGTGTCTGCTTGGGAGAGATTGATTGTCTTTGATGAAAGGCAAGATCTGGAACAGTCGACAACCAGGGGAAGGGAGTGAAGAATGTATCTCCAGGAGGCCCTGGGAAAGGCCGGGACTTGCTCATGTGGCCACCAGTATGTACTGGGCCACGTGCGTGTGCTGGTGTCATGAACCATAGCTTACGTTGTTGTGTTTGCTTCTAATACTTTTCACTGAGTTTTAAGAGTTTTCTTTTTAAGACTGTTATGTAAAACTGATAATGTATATGTACCAACCCTTCTTTTCTGAAATTTTGTTTGAAAATTCTGTTGGAAAAAATATTTCATCTGTTTGTTTTTCTCTACATTTGTTCTTTGTATAAGATGTTTGGGAGGAAAAGATCAGTATCTTTGAAGGTCTTCACGTAAACAGCAGTTATTGTGCTACTATTCTGTGTTATATGAGTAAGGGTCTTCGGGCACGTTCCTGTTAGATCTGTATATCACAGGAGGGAGTCCCACAATTCTGAGGTAACCTTTTCAAGTGGTTAACAGCTTTTATGGTGAGGAAATTCCTTTGTTTTCTAACTGAAATCTGCCATGCTCAGGTAAGAGCATTTTTTAAATTATGATTTGGCAGTGGTGACAAGTGTTGGCCCCTGTCCTTTTTCTTTTCTTTTCTTTTTTAAGTGAGAGGAGGGAAGATAGAAAGACAGACTCCCATATGGGCCCTTAACCAGGATCCACCTGGCAATGCCAGTCTGGGGCCGATGCTTGCAACTGAGCTATTTTTAACACCTGAGGCAAGGGCTCCACTCAGCCATCCTCAGTGCCTGGGGCCAGTGCGCTTGAATCAATCAAGCCATGGCTGTGGGAGGGGAAAAGAGAGAGAGAGAGAGAGACAGAAAGGGAGGCCGGAGGAGGGAAAAGCACATGGTTGTTTCTCCTATGTGTTCTGACCAGGAATCAACCCTGGGACTTCCACATGCTGGGTTGTTGCTCTACAACTGGGCCAACCAGTGAGGGCTTTATTGTTTTTAATTGAGGATATAAATTATATTTTTATCAGAAAATTTAAGATTATAGAATACAAAAATCTACAGTCAGAGTCTAAAAACAAATTAAAAATAAGACAATGAATGTATTTAAATATGCAGAAGACAAAACAGAAAATCATCACAACCTTGATACTGTTACTAATTACTTTGCTAAAGAGGAAATAAAACTGGAAATGAATTGAAACAGAAATCCTTCAAAGAAAATAGCCATAAACATGAAATGTTCCATAAGTGATTAGACAATGCTAATTAAACTGAATATGACTTTCTGGGTCCTAATATATATTCATTTGCTGAAATTTAATTATAGAGTCAATTTTCTCTGAAAGAAATTTTGCATCATATACCTTTTTGTTTTTGTTTTTTTTTTAATAAAAAACAGTAATTCGTTAAATAAAATTTACAGTTGGGATTCTTTAAAGTGGTCAGGAGATTTAAACGTATTTGAAAAGCATTTAGAAAGAGAACACATCAATCAGTTATATACTTGCCTAAACTTGTTTTATCGTTCATTTTTAACTCAGTAGCTTTTTAAACAAATAGCATTGCCCTACGTTTTGACATTGCAGGATACTCCAGGGTCATTGTGCTGATTTCCTGCCCCAGTCCCAGACTCATCCTCCAAGGAGCCTGGGTTCCCCTTATCGGAAAACCACGTTAGCAACTTCAGGATCTTGGCATTAGATGCGTTTGTTGTGTTGGGGTGTTGTTTCTTTTCTTCCCTCCCGGCTTTCAGAGCAAGCCAAGAAGGAAAATGTGTGTGTTTATACCCATATATATAGGCATATCTATAAATAATCCTGTCTATAACTGTCTATGTACTAAGCTAAGCATGAGTTTAAACCAGTGTCTCTTAATGCTAACCCATTTCCATATAGGTCATGGTAGCCTCTTCCCCTCGCTGATCTGTCACCTCCCACTCTAACAGTGAGAAGCCTGGCTGTCACCATCCTTCATTCATGGACTTGTTCACTTCCACTACATATATATACACGCAGCAGTGTCAGAATTGTTCACTCATGCCCCTATAGGAAACAACTTTATCAACTCGAGCACAGTGCTTATGTAGAGGGGTTTCTTTTGTTTGTCTTTTGTTTGTTAGTTTCTCCCTTTAGTCTTATGGACTCACTCCATTTCCAGAGTTACTTAGGTCAATTTCCCACCCCCTGCCATGAGAAATTATGTGCATTTGTAATAGGTTGAGATTCTTTTAGATTCTTCTGTCACATTCGGCATGCACCTGGGATAACTGATCTCTTAAGAGATTTTAAAAAAAATTGCATATATTAAGGTTTACTCTTTTTTTTATTTATTCATTTTAGAGAGGAGAGAGAGAGAAGGGGGGGAGGAGCTGGAAGCATCAACTTCCATATGTGCTTTGACCAGGCAAGCCCAGGGTTTTGAACCGACAGCCTCAGCATTTCCAGGTCGATGCTTTATCCACTGCGCCACCACAGGTCAGGCCTAAGATGTACTCTTGATGTGGTGAAGTTCTATGGGTCTTGACAAATGCTTGGTATCTTGTACGTACCAGTACAGTATTGTGCAGAATCATTTCACTGCCCTAAAAATCCCCCAGGCTTCTCTCTTCAACGCTCCCTCTCTCTCCCCCATCTCTGGCACCCACTCATCTGTTTATCTTGGTAGCTTCCTCTTCTGCAATGTCATATAATTAGAATCCTATAATATGGACAGTTATCTGATTGGCTTCTTTTACTTAGCAGTATGCACTTAAGATTCACCCATGTCTTTTGTGTGGCTTGCTAGCTCGTTTCTCTTTGTTGCTGAGGACTGTTCCCTTGTATGGAAGTGTCACAGTTTGGTGATCAAGCCCGTGGACCTTTTACGGGAGATTTCCCTACATGTCTTCGAAGGCCTTTCTGAAGTTAGCTCTCTGTTTTTCCTTAATACTAACCATTCTCAAACCTGCAGTCAATTTTTTGTTTTTTTCCAAAACTTATAGTTTCACATCTTTTTTCCTGCCCCGAGTTGGCCAACATCCTAACGCAGAGTGTTTCAGACCAACCCAGGGGCGACTTGCAGACAGCTTTCCTGGTTTCTCCACATTCTCCCGTTTAATCTACTTTGTGTCAATCTGTTCGTTTGGTGACAGCCGGAAATGATAGATTTTTGTACCACCTTGGAGCCACTGTGATCACCAAGCCTTCTTAAACTCTCCTCCTTGAAGGACCTGGCTATTTGGAATTTTTGAACAGAGTTGTTTGAAACCTTCTACTGGTAGTCTTTTAAAACAATACTTTATAATTTGGCCTCAGTATAGGTATTTATAAAAATCTTCATATTTTTTTTCCTGGCATAATTGATTCCCGGGTCCCAGGGAATCAAGTTAAATGAGTTAATTTGAACTTGGTCCCCACCTTCTGGGTGTCTGGGAGGCACCTGGACCTGGTGCACACTTCTGCCTGGTCCGGGCATGGAGTGGTGCACAGAAGGCAGCCACACAGTCCGTCCCTGTCTGGGTGTTTAGTCTGGGGGCAGCTTTTTTTGCTGGACTGCAGGGGCTTGTTCCTGGGCTTATAAAGGGACCACCCTGCTGTGGGTGAATCAGTGCTCGCAGCCTCTGTGTGCAAATAAAGCAGCTACTTCGCAATGGCTAAAAGGGGCTTGCAGGTCATATTTATACTGTTTTTCAATTCGCAACAAAATTTTTTGAGCATTTATAACGACTGAAGTGTAATCAACCTCAAGGCTGCTTTTCTGGGTTGGCTGCCCCTGCACAGGGTAGAATCTCTTCTTACCCCTGCCGGGGGTGGGGGGTGTCCAGGGGGGGGGGGGAGGGGATGCTGTGGGGCAGGTCATCACAGGAGAGAGTGATAAGGGGACCAAATATCAAGGCAAAAAAGAAAATAAAGTGCCAGACTTGCTATGCTCCATTCTTCCATTCCACACAGCCCTTTTTTTTTCTTTAAAACCACAGACATTTTTCTCTCTCTTTCTCTCTCTTTCTCTCTCTCTCTCTTTCTCTCAGAAATTGTCTCAGCTTGTTGTATAATTCTGGCACCAGAATTCCTAACATACTAGATCATAAAGATTACAGCTAGGCGTCTTTTATACCCGTGTGTGTGTGTGTGTGTGTGTGTGTGTGTGTGTGTGTGTTTTCTCCATATATTTAACCTTGGGTTACATGTGTAATTTTTCAAACACATTCCCTTATAATCAGTTTTGTTGTCTGTACTTGTTGACAGTGGAAGCCTCGGGAAAAGTTGCTTAAAAAGTCTGACCCTGGGGTTTCTTTGTACACATCCTTCTCACCAAAATGTATCTCTGGATCAAAGTTGTGTTCAGAAGGGTTTATAAATTAGTCGACCTGAAACAACTCTTACGTTCTTTTGTGAACCGTAGAGTAAAAATAGAAACATCTATTTGCTAATGACGTTTCTTTCAACATTTTCAGAAATACCCAAATTGAGTTCCTTGGGTCACGGACTGGAGACCTTTGGGACAGCCTCCGTGGGGTTCTGGGGTTGCTTGCTTTTGCACGTTGCCTGTTGTCACCTCAGTCCAAACAGATGGGGTAGGACTGGACTCTTTGTGTTTAGAGTGTGAGCAACCCTACAGAGTACATGTGTGGGGCTATTTATGAACAACTTCAACTGACAGCTAAAGATCAGAAGGTTCTATTTGGGGGAGTGTCCTAAATGTGAGGTTCTGTAGTTAAAAAAGGAAAAAATTAGTGGCCTACTGATAAGACTACTTAAAACAGGAAGCAGTGGTAATTTATTACTTCCTGCAGAGGTATTCTTATCAGTGTGTGGTGAGCTTCGGCTTTCAGCTCTGCTTTCCTGAGCTGCTTTGCTTCCCTTGTAATCAGCTTCTAGAGGAGGATTAAAAACTTTTTTTTTTTTTAAGTTGTGGGGAGAATAAAAGAGAACTTCCTAGCATCATTTTTTTTTTCTGGCTTGATAAGGTCTCTCGTTTCTGAGGACTCAGTGGCGTTTGCTCAACTGAGAGGGAAACGGTGTATTACTTCTCACTCAGCCCATTGGCATATCTATTGTGTGTGTGCACATTGTATTGATTCTCTGTGAATTGTAATTCAAGGCTATGTTGACCATTCTACGTGAAGGGTCAAAGGATAAAATAGAACCAGCATAGACAGAAAAGAAATGTGAACTTTATTCCTGATTTTGCCACTTCCTGGGATCCATCATTCTTCTACCTAATTTTCTGGCCCATTACATCGGAGGTAGTAGTAGTTACCCAATGGCTCTCACCGCGTTGTTCTGAGGATCAAGTGGAAGAATATATGGAAGTACAGTTGTCAAGTAGGAATTGGCTTTCAAACCTATGGTTTGTCAGAGGTGAGTCCTGCCATTCCCCTTTCGCCATTAGAACACAAGGGAGCTATGGGTTCATGCCTCTTCCTTATTAAAAATAGTTTTCAAATTCAGTCAGCCTCCTAGATTTCTTGGCTGGAAGAATGTGTCGTGATTGAGTGCCTGGAAAGATGCATCAGCATTGACCCTCTGGCTCAGATACTTGTTTTATGAAATACGAGTGTTGTACAGGTCAATTCTGGGAAATGGGGCTGCATTTATTAACTTGGCATCAGAAAAGCAAAGTTCTATTTGTGGTCTAAATTATTTTATAAACTCTAGGTGTAAATCAGGATTAAAGACTGACATGCATCTATTAAATTTTAAAAGGAGGTATGTACATGCATTTTGTAGTTCCTGTGGATTTAATTATCTGCTAAATATGGAAAGTAAAAGTATTACTGGGTAGCACCAAATGCTTTCTTCAACCAGATCTTTGTTGTGGTAGATCTGCTCTTCAGTGTCAGCTCTGTTGGCCGCAGGTCTGGTGTTCTGTGCCGAGCCGGACGGAAGGAATGACCATCTAAAGGAGATGGGTAAAGGAAACACAGCAGCCTGCCACCCCCCCCCCCCCCCCCCCCCCCCCCCCCCGCTTCATAAGGGAACTCGATCAACTCTTTGAGGTTGGTCACGGGATCGAATTGATGCAACTTACTTGTTCCGAAGAAAGGAAGCTTTGGAGAGTGAAAACAAGCTAACTCTTCTGTTGACTTCTCACTCCTGCTGTTCTAGAATGACGTTGGTAGTGTTGGCTGTGTTGTGATTTTAAAGGTTGCCGTGCTTGAGGGCATGCTCTTAGCCAGCTATCCAGAACAATAGCTTCAGCAGCTCACTAGAATCATTTATGTTCCAAAATAATTCCAGAGCATTTGGCTCTACCCATTAAGGAAGAAGAACATAGACAATGAGAAGAACAAACGGGTAGGTTGGAGGAGTGGTTAAATTTATGTGGCAGTTTTATAGGTAGCCATCAATTATAGTTAGTGATTTATAATTACCCAGGGGTCAGGGGTTAGAATTTTAGTTCTTTGCTGTTTTGTTTGTAGAGTCGTGGATTATGTTAAATGTTATATGAGTCTCTTGAATTTATTAAGAAAAATATTGGGGCTGAAAGCATCCTGAATGATGATCAAGCTTAAAATATCCATTCTGTAGCCCTGGCCAGTTAGCTCATCAGTAGAACGTTGACCCGGTTTGTGGAAGTCCCAGGTTCAATTCCCGGCCTGGCACACGCACACAGGAGAAGTGCCCATCTGTTTCTCCACTCTTCCCCCTCTCCTTTCTCTCTATCTCTCTCTTCCCCTCCCACAGCCAAGGCTCCATTGGAGCCAAGGTGGCCTGGGCACTGAGGATGGCTCCATGGCCTCTGCCTCAGGTGCTAGAATGGCTCCGGTTGCAATGGAGCGATGCCCCAGATGGGCAGAGCATTACCCTCTAGTGGGCATGCGGGGTGCATCCCAGTCAGGTGTATGCAGGAGTCTGTCTCTCTGCCTCCCCACTTCTCACTTCAGGAAAATACAAAAAAAATGTTCATACTGTAGATAAATTCAGGCCTGGAGAAGTTAAGTAACTTACTCAAAGCAAAGCAGCTGATTCATGGTAGAATCAGCAAAAACCCCTGTGTATGGTCTTCAGCTTGATGCTTTCCCCTCATGCCATACTACACAGAGGTGCACATGTGTGTACTGCTTTGTCTGTTTTATATGATTATGTAAATTATATGTTATACTTGTTACCTATTCACATATACATATATATAGAGTAGTTGATGTGGACAACTGCTTTTTCATTAGTTCCTCAAATACTCAAATGTTTTTAATTGGGGTGTAGGACTTGGTTTTTGCCCTCAGAGAGCTTATATTATAGTGGGAGAAACAGACTATCAACATAAAACCTTATTTCAGATAGTGGTAATCACTCTTAGAAAACATCAACCGGTGTAGAGGAGTTTATGGGCAAAATATATGACCATAAATTTATCAAAGAATCTAAGTAGACCACTCTCAAATTTAGTTTTAATTTAGTGGTTTTGAATTTTTTTTTTTTTTTGGAAAAATTCTATTGGGCAAGAAGCGTTCTGATTTTCAAAGATATGTTTGGGAAAAAATTGTGATTTATGAGAGTAATTAAATGATTTAAAAGATAGATTGTTATATGAAGTTTCCTTGTAGAGTGTTTGATTATTAGCCATATTTGGAAATAATTTATGAACACTGGTAATTAACTGCCTGTATCTATGACCTAGTCAACCCTCACCATAAAGTTTTAAAAATGCATTTATGACTACTAGGACTTTATTAGTGCTTTTTGTCAGCCTCCTGTTTCCTTTCTGGGAAAGGAGTCGACTTCCCAGCACCTGTGCTGCACATTGCATAGGAGGGCAATGAAACAGCGATGCTGTATTTTATGACTTCAGTGGCCATACCTTCTATAATAGCACGGCAATCAATGGAAGATACGTCTTAACTAAGATAAACATGTGCTTGTTAGCAATGAATGAGCTAACAAGCAATGGAACGAGCCAAGTCCATTCAGAAAAGCTGGAGGACTTCATTCCATAGATTTATGACTTATTTTCATATGTACCTGTTTTCCTGCAGTCATAGATAACCAAATGTTTGGAAAAATAATGATCACAGGAGTCCTCCCTCATTATCTCCCCTGTTCCCACCAAAATGATAGCTTTGTTAAACCAGAGTTTTTCCTTGAGCAACACAGAAGTTAAGGGCCCCACACCCTTCATGCAATCGAAAATCCACATGTATCTTTTGGCTCTTCAAAAGTTTAACTATTAGTAGCGTACTGTTGACTGGAAGGAAGTCTTACCAATAACATAAATAGTTGATTGACACTCATTTGGCTGGGCAAGAACTGGGATCCATAGTTGTCTTCATTTTCATTGTCTTTTTATAACTCCTTTCTGCTTCTGCTCAGTGAATTGAAACTTTGGCTTGTTTTTTGTGTTTTAAGAACATACTTGTGGTCAGATCGATTTGGTGACAGTAGTAGCATTGAATTAGGAGAATTCTATTGTAGCACCAGTTTCTAGGTTCTGATGGTCTATTCAGTTGCATAAACAGTATTAAAAATATATTGAATATAGTTACATAAAATATATAGAATGTGAGTGGTCCTGATACGCAAAAAGTATTATGACATTGTTGGAGAGAATGGATCACAGAAGGTCCCATCTCATCTGCCTCAGTCAGTTCTGATGACTTTAAAGAAGATCTTGGTGAATTTCTGTGGCATCCAAATTGGTTTAGTACCAGCCAGAGATTAGTTTCAATAGATTTTAAGGTCAGCAAATACAGAAGAGTGCGCAAGGCAGTTTTACCATGCAGCTCTCGGTATATAATGTGCACAGACACATCTCCAATTAGTCCTTTGGCTTTGGTTTGGTTTATTTTCTTCTCATTGGAAAACAGAGACTCTGTAGTGAATCGGGCAGGGTAATAGGTTCCTGTCCTCATGGAATCTATCATATTCCAATGGAAGAGACAAACGATAACCAAGGAAACACAAGTGATATAACTTCAGGGAGTTAACGCTACACAGAAGAGCAGGTAGTGTAAAGTGATGGAGAAGAAGGGGTAGGGTAGGCTGTTTTTGGCAAGGAGAGTCAGGAAAGGAGGCCATGCTTGAGCAAACACCTGAATGATGCGAGGGACAGAGTCATGTGACTGTCTGCGGGGGAGAACCATTCTGACATGCTCCAGAGTATTTGCAGTAGCAGAGAGCGGGGTAATAGTCTAGAACCAGGTCTTGGAGGGCTTGAGAAGTGGCTTGGGACTTGGTAAGTGGTTTGGATTTCATTCAAAGTGTGATGGAAGCCCATTAAGAAGTTAGCACAGGTTGGGACCACCTAACATGCCCACCAAGAATTACATTGGAGAGACATGGAGTTCTTCTGTAGAGTCTCCTTCTCCCCATGTCTCCACTTGGGATTGAGCACAGCAGCTGGGGCCTCTTGGGTAAGAACTCTGGCCACCTCTGACCTGGACTGTCAGATTCGTGCCCAGCATCAGCCTGGCATGGCATAGGTGAGGGTTGCCTCAAGGAGATTTCCTCTTTAGTCTTCCCACAGCGGCGTAGTGCCCAAGCACCTGGGATGCCCATTGGCCAAATGGGGCCCTTTGGATAATGGTGACTATAGTTTAGCCTGAGTTTCAGGCCTGTCTGGATGCTGGGCCACCCACCTGATGGCACAGTCCTTGCGATCCGTTTTCTTTAAAACCAGATCACAATTCTTTTATAAAGAAGGGCAGAAGTGCTTCCTCTGGGGTGGGGCCCTCAAGCTACACCTCCAACAGGCGTTCTAGCTGTAAATCACTTAATCCAGGTTTTACGTATCCCGATCTAGTCATTGTTGTTTTGGAACTCATGTCACCTGACGTGAACCGTTTCCCATATTGGCCCTTTTAGCCCTTGAACTTATTTCAGCACTCCTCGTATCTTAAGTGGCTTTTTTAGGTTATGAGATCCAAATTTAGACTTGCTGATAACACTTGGCTGCCGGTTGACTGGCACGGAGTGGAACTCTGTATGTTTTAGGCAGTGCAGTAGCAGGTCATTTTAATCCTGTCAGTCTTCCTGTAGGCTAGATGCTGGTCTGCTCTCCCACCTACCTCTCAGTCTTCCTGTATGCTAGATACTGGCCTGCTCTCCCGCCTACCTGTCAGTCTTCCTATAGGCTAGATGCTGGTCTGCTCTCCCACCTACCTCTCAGTCTTCCTGTAGGCTAGATACTGGTCTGCTCTCTCACCTACCTTTCAGTCTTCCTGTAGGCTAGATGCTGGTCCGCTCTCCCACCTACCTTCCAGTCTTCCTGTAGGCTAGATACTGGCCTGCTCTCCCACCTACCTGTCAGTCTTCCTGTAGGCTAGATACTGGCCTGCTCTCCCACCTACCTTTCAGTCTTCCTGTAGGCTAGATACTGGCCTGCTCTCCCACCTACCTCTCAGTCTTCCTGTAGGCTAGATGCTGGCCTGCTCTCCCACCTACCTCTCAGTCTTCCTGTAGGCTAGATACTGGCCTGCTCTCCCACCTACCTCTCAGTCTTCCTGTAGGCTAGATGCTGGCCTGCTCTCCCACCTACCTCTCAGTCTTCCTGTAGGCTAGATACTGGCCTGCTCTCCCACCTACCTGTCAGTCTTCCTGTAGGCTAGATGCTGGCCTGCTCTCCCACCTACCTGTCAGTCTTCCTGTAGGCTAGATGCTGGCCTGCTCTCCCACCTACCTGTCAGTCTTCCTGTAGGCTAGATACTGGTCTGCTCTCCCACCTACCTGTCAGTCTTCCTGTAGGCTAGATACTGGCCTGCTCTCCCACCTACCTGTCAGTCTTCCTGTAGGCTAGATACTGGCCTGCTCTCCCACCTACCTGTCAGTCTTCCTGTAGGCTAGATACTGGCCTGCTCTCCCACCTACCTTTCAGTCTTCCTATAGGCTAGATACTGGTCTGCTCTCCCACCAATCAGAGTGTGTCAGTTCCGACTTTTATTGCTTTGCTTTAAAAACAAACAAACGAACAAACCTGGATCCTACATACTTCCTGGAAAACGTTTGCCGAGTTAACTTTTAGTGATGTTTTTGAGACGCCATTTGCTTTTAGCGTTTAATTCTGTGGTCATTCTTGTTTTGAGCCGCTCTGGACAGCTGTCTGTAGTGGTTTCAATGGGGACAGGCTAGTGGGTTGATGAAAACCTAAATGGTGGATGGCAGGGAGAGCAGTGTTGAGAGAGTGATCTTCATTGTCTGAGTCCCTGCAATTATAAGGATTTAGTAGGGAAGTAGACGCTATAAAGATATTCACTAATGAACTACCCACTTCTAAACCCTCTCCTAGCTTATTATCTCTCTCTACTTAATACCAGGGACTGCTCCTCCATCAGTTTTATTCGACGTTGAAAATGAACGTTTTGCAAAAAGAGGCAGGATTTCGTGACGTTCGTGACGGGGATGCGGAAGGACTGTCGTTAGTGACTGTCAAGTAGGAGTTGGCACAGTGGGTGAATGTACTGTTGGAGGAACCAAATAGAGTGACTCCCTAGGACTTGTAAGGTGTGCAATAAAAATACATGATTAAGAGAGGCCCCTGCGGAAACTGATAAAGCCTTAGAATATCTCTGCCAAAGTGATCCAGGAAGAAGCTGAAATGAGGATGGAGTTATGAATCCTAGAATAAAGGAGATCACGGTGGGAGAGTGACCTCCCTCCCATCTCTGTACATGAATGACAGACATGAATGATGGTACCATTCAGCTTTTATGATTGTTCTGTGAAAACCAGAACAGTAGTCCGAGATTAAACATGAAGAAAAATAATCCGTTAAAAAAAAACAACGAGCTGTTGATCACATTTTGTTCATTCTAACACTTTGCCAGTAGAAGCAAGTATGACATATTTTGGTTCAACGTCAGGTAAAAAACATAAGCTTTTCCTCATATATTTTAGTTTCAATATTTCTAGTATTTTTGCTGTTCAATCTGAAATTCCATTTAAGCCCCTGTTTATTATAAACATTGGGTTCCTGTTGTAAGTGGATTTTACTTTCTGAAGTGGTCTTCTTCTTCTTCTGTTCAGCTGGTGTAGACATCCTGCGTATTGGAGTAAAGGCAGTTAGGCAGCTGAGCAGTTTCTCATCTGCTCACGTGTAGACGAGTGTGAAGACCTGGACTACTGTAACTCAGCAGGTGGATGGTACTAGCGGAACAGAGACGATGCTGAGATCACCTCCGCTGTGATCTGCTTTATCTCTTTTTTTCTAGGATTCATACTGCATCCTCACACTCTCTTTTTCCCAGTCTCCATGGACTTTCTATGGCAATTTAAAAATCCATGTTTTAAAATCTGATTCTTTGTTGCATTCCTTTGGTGATCTTTTGTTATTGCCAAAGGAACACTTTTATTAGAGCCGTAAAAGCAAAGGCAAAATATTATTTAGAAAGTCTGGTATGGGGAGAAATCATAAAACTTATTTTCAGATGGAATAGACACCGTATTGGATTATATGCTATAAAAGTTTATCCATTTTTCATTGTTTGGTATGAAGTCGAGTTATAGATAGGGGTTTTCACTTTCTTAGTATTTGGAGTTCATTTACTATATAACATTGATATGACTGAGGTTACAAAGTGATTACTTAGTAGTTGGACCAGAGATGATCCTATTATGTAGAATACAGTAATACCCTAAGGTTCACTGTTGGTAGTGACAGTGAAGAAAAGAGTAGCTTTAGCATTGCTAAAGACAAATTTGATTCAAAACTCAAAAGTTTTTGTGAATGAAGGATTTATATCAGGTCTTTTTTAATGGTATTTAGAGTTGATCTGGAATCATGGTGAGGATAATACATAATTCCCTCTGGAATAAAGCTGATGTCGTAGAAACCGAGAGAGAAAGACCACAAAGACATGAGTAGGTTGGCACTTGCCAGTCAGATGCACCATATACTCTAATATTTGGGGGCTGCTGGGGCCGGAGAAGAAGAGAACTCTATCTCCTGCTGTTTTGCTTTTGAAAAGCAGATGACATCTTTTTTAAAATACCCTTGAAATTTAAGCTCTCTGGGCTGCTCGTTTCATTTTCATGTTGGCACGCAGAGAGGGGTAACCACCAGGATCTGAGATGTGGCATCTATGGCACTTTTTGTGGATTTTGTTTATAATATTTTTGTCACAAATGTAGACAGTAGTAGCTTTCCCAGAGGGCCTTAATACAGGACTCTCTGAATCTTGCATAATTTCAGGACTAAAGAAACCACAGCATGGTATAAAAAGAACCCCCCCCCCAAAATGTAGTAATTTGAATAAAAAGGAACCCAAAATAGGATGGTAGGGAAATGTTCAGGGAACAGTGAGTTAAGACTCGAGAGCCCTCCAGTATCAGGCCCTCAGCAGTGCACTCTCCCAAGTCTTCTGTTCTCCGGACACTGGTCATCTTCCCTCTGGACTTGGAAGGTGACTGAGCAGATGTTTTTCCTCTCGTTTATGTTTCTATTCAGAAAGTTTTACAATAAAAGCATTTCAGGAAGATAACAGAATGTTCTGAAGTTAGTCTTGTTCTCTTTTGAGTGATCAACATAGTAGGATATTTTGTAAGATTAATAAAGACGTACTTATACTTTGGCAAACCACTTGCCCTCTTTGTCTCTACCTGTTTTGTTCCATTAGAAAGGTGTTTTTATATATGGAGGGTTGTTATTCTGAGCTGATCTGGTGTTCCTGTTCAATCCCTTTTGTATTCTTACTCTTTATTTCCAGTGGCATATGTAGTTTTGCTCACACCATACTAGATCAGGAGTCAACAAACTGGAGCCCATGGCCCAAAATCCGGCTGTCACCTGTTTCTGTCGTTTTGTGAGGACACATGCACACCCATTTCTTTAGATAATGTCTGTTGCTGCTTCCGAGTTAGACCAGCGGAGTGGAGTCATTGCAGTAGAGATTGTAGGTGGAGATGGGAGGGATCATCTAGATATATTGTTTTTTTGTTTGTTTGTTTGTTTGTTTTACATTTCTATTATGGCATTTTAGGTGGTTATATCACAAGAGGCATGATTAATGATCAGTACAATATGACATAGGCAATGGCTTCCCAAAGAATTCTGGGCAGTGATTCTAAGTCAGGATGTCACGTTCACATGGAGATAGTGCATATTTATATTCACTAAGAACAAGGTTTTTGAAACATAACTAAATTAATAAATCAAACAATTTGCATCCATTCGGGTTTTTTGTTTTGTTTTGTTTTTGGAAAATAATGATTGCCAGTTGTTGGAAGAAGGTGAACTTTATGGGCAGCCTTCTATATAGTTTTATTTAGAGTACTTCTGTAATGAGCAAGGTCTGGGTACAGGTTAGCCGTTTGAATCCTGTCTTACATGCTTTTTGGGTAACGGGAATGAAGTTTCTATGCAATCTAGTAACCAGGGGTCTTAGCTGAAATTAATGAGAAACTTGCATTTTCCTATAGTTTACGATGGAAAGTATACCACTTGGCAGCCTGTTACTCATGACCATACTTAGGGCTTTGTCATGATTTCCAAATTACATTTATGAAACAGTCATTCAAGTTTCAAGATTCACAATCTGTCGCTTAATTAGGTCAGACCACTCTTCCTTAGACGGGCTTCTTGGATTTGGGGCATTTCAGGTTTATTGAAGTCCCTATAAATCCTAGTTCTGCCTGCATTTTAGAACCTGTATTGTTTACGATCCTTGTTGGGAAGAGGGAGCTCTTTGAAACTTCAGCTAGCCTTTATTCAGAATAAGGTTTGGTAAGAAGCAAAACTTAGTCACTGTGAATGACAGTTGACCAGTGTGGAAAAAGTGGCTGAGAAGAAAATGTCAGGGATAAAAGGGATATTTTCCAGCTTTTTTTCCTGAGGCACAGCTCTTGGTAATCAGTTTAGAATGACTTAGTAAAACCCACCATCATGGGGCTGTATGTTCACTGACAGTGGTGTAAACAGCGCCCCCTGTGGTTGTACTGTCAAACCTCAGTTACAACAAAAGGCAAATTTAATACCGAAACGCATTCCAGAGTAAGTATATGCTGCTGCTGTTGTTAAATTATCTGGAGAGTTGGATTTTATTGCTCTGCTTTGCTCACTAAAACCTATAGTTGAGATTTGGAATTGTCTCTTGTGTTCACATTCCTGCCCACAGCAAGTTAGGTGGTGTAGTTTGATACGGAACCGGCTTGGTTTCTAAGTTTAGCTTCATATCACGAGCCAGCAGTGAAACCTAGAAGTATTGGTTTTCATGGAAGCCGCGTGGAAAAGCTCAGCAGTTCCCGAGTCTCCGCTGCACCGCGCAGAAGTGAGTCCCCCGCTCTGAGAACAGAGCTGCGGGGTTGGGTTTCACAATGCCGCTTTCACAAGACGGGCTGGAGCGTTGTGCGTAGTATTTGCTTCCAAGGCTCCCAGTGACGGTAAGAGACAGCACCTTGGACTTCAGACAGCTTTGACGGCAGGTTTTCAAGCTTTGTTCTTGCGATATCTTTTCTACAAGGAATTGCTTGGTATCTGATAATATTCCAGAACTCAATAACAACAACAACAACAACACGACTCATTTCCTTGCTAGCTTCATAGGAAAGTGGGAAGAAGAGGGTGCCGGAGGGATTACCCAGTTAGCCACGCGTATGTGCGCACATAAGTGGGTCCCTTCATACGTGCCCAGATCCCCACCAGCTGTGTACTGTTCATCTTTCACAGGGGGTGAGGGTTTTCCTCTGACGTAGAGACATTCCAGATGGACAAGAGTGTCAATGCCAGGTTGCATTTTTAGAGACTTACTAATGGAGCCACAGCAGATTAAGAGGGGGGGGGGGGGAATATGGCGGCATATATTTGTAGGGAAGGGCGTACCGGATACCATCAGCTTTGCTATCCACTAGGATCCTCTCCTGTTGACATTATTTTATAAACTAATCGCGTATTTTCAACTCTTTCCAGGGAGTAGAAAGGAGATTCTTAATGGCACCTTTTGTTGAAATAATATTTCAGGCAACCTTTTAGTAAAGCCACTGATTGGGTCTTGGTTTTAAAATTAAATTTTAATATTGTTTTAGGGTAAAGGATAACAAAGCAAACAATGAAAAAAAAATCTGCCCAAATTTAATTTATGTACATAAAAAAAAGATTTTTGTTTGGGGAGTGGGTTTATGCTAATGTGTGACTTTTCTTTCTCACCTAAGCCTATGTAGATGCCTTCACAGTTCTAGGAAACAAAGCATTTTATTTGACAAAGCATTTTATCCCTAAAACTTCATTATTCACAGCACTGGTGGCCTATTTATGTTTTATTGTGACTTTTGATTCTGCGGTGTCTTCTCCAGTGTAAAAGAAAATGCCATGTTTGAAATTATTTCCCCAAAAGTAGATTTAGTTGTCTTTGCATGAATTTTGAAGAAAAAAAAAAGTTTCTATGTTGTTTTCATTCTGTTTTAAAATACATTTTGAAAACATGTATCCACTATGGTCTAACTGCTCTTTTCTGTTGGCACTATCTTTATTCAGCCTTAGTGAAGAAATACATTTCAATGCATAGCAACCTTATACCATATTATAGGAACTGCTGCAGAGTTCTGGAATGTGACTCGCTTCAGCTGCTGTGTTGTGGCTCCTGGCTCAGGACATCTGCCAGCTGCCTTGCTTTTCTGGCTTTGTCAAACCTTTGTAACTTCAGACTCGAGAAGCCAGTAGTTCTTTGCCTCTTTATTCAATATGGTCACCATGTTTAGAAGTTCACTGGCTCCAGACCTTCATAAAAGTTTTCTCTGGACAAAATGTTTTCCTTTGTAGAAAGAGCTTTTACATTTACCAACTTGGTGTTGTAAAAATGCAGCAACTGTGTATCTCACATTTATAAATAAGCATTTGGATTTGGCTTTCAAAACCACATGGATGCCTAATGAATATTACTTGGTAGTTGTGACTTTTATTTGTGCTTTGAGCCTTGTGTAATGTTCTTTTCTCCCCTGAAACAGGCAGATTTGGATATTAAGGCTTATTATTTTTTTATTATCCCCCATCGGGCCTCTATGAGTCATATTCTGGGCACAAACAGAAGTAAATGTATAATGGCACAGCCCCTCTTTGTCCACAATTACTGGATAAAATAATTTGTAATGTGCACTGAGCATCTTTGCTAAAGGAATTTACAAAATTGTTTTCATAAAACAGACTCTCTATCAGATGTAAAGCCTCAAAAATTCTACTTTCTTGGATATCATAGGAATTTTAGGTTGGACTGCATTCTATCTGGCTAATTGTGAGGTTGTTACCATTTGCATCTGATAATTTAACTTCATCCCTTCTCTGTCATCTTTTTTTTTAATACCCTATAAAAACAATGCTCTTTATGTCTCATTTCTCTATTTCTGGCAGTATATAATTTATACACATAACAGTATCTTAGAAAATACTGTATATCATCACACCCTTTGGGGAACCAAGAAAGGAATCAAAGTAAGAGTATGACTGGTTGTAATTATTTCTATATTACATCAGTGATGGTGGGAGGGGGAGGTCCATGCTCTTAAAGTTAGTTTTGTTTTGTTGTTGTTGTTGCAGGATTAATGTTTTAATGCTTGGAGACAAGAAGAGAAAGAAGTGGTTGTTGAATTGGGGCCACCCGGTTTTCTGAGGCTGAGGATCAATAATGACACTGACAGGTGTTTACGGGTGACACTAATTGATGGAGAGAAGGCATTCGGTGGGGGGGAGCAAAGGGGTCGGGGGCAGGAAGAAGGGACTAGGGGATGAAGGGACAAAGTGCCCTCTTCCCCAGGAACTGCATCCAGGGCCATCCAGGTCTAGAGCCACCCAAGTTCACCTTGAAAAAAATTTTTGGGTTATTTTGATTTGTTCAACCAATTGTATCCTGTATCTTACTATAGGGAGTATACACACAAACCATATATATCTATATATCTATATATATATAGATACAGATATATATGAGTGTATACACACATACACACACATGCCATGTTAAAGGTTAGGCATTTGTTTTAGAGTTTTCTGAAGACTATCTATGAGATGAACAAAATTAGAGCTCTCTGTTTTAGCCACTCAGATCAGTTGCCTCCAACTAGAATAATGTTCATAACTCCGCTCTGTTTATACACAAACCGTATAATATCTTAAAGCTAATGTCATTGTTTTTCCCCTCCTCAGAGTACAGTCTGTTTTGATCTACAGAGGGAATATTTTTAAAAAGTGGATGTTTAAGAATGTAAACAGTTGGGAAGGGAGAGGCAGCTGTGTATGATTGACTTTTAATCTTCTGTTCTTTCCTGGCTTCTAATGGCCAACGACTTCTCTTTACCTATTATAGCGCATGGCTTAGGACTGTAAGTAAGCATACCACTTCTGGGTTTTTTTTTGGCTTTCTAAATAAAGGGCGGAAGGACGGCAGGAAAGGTTGTCGGGTAGAAATACCCTGGAGCGTCCAGCTCTTCCCCTGGCCCTGGAGAGAACGGGTTTCTGCTATCCGGGCCGATGGGTGCCAGGCCCCCCTTACCTTTGGCTCTGTGTGTGTGTTTGTCAGAATCTATTAGGCACGCCCAGTTGCTTGCATCCTCTACTGTCCAGACTCGTCAGGAAACGAGAGCTTTTACATGTAGAGTTTTTGCAGGAGGGCACGTAATAAAGGATAAATGAGTGCTTTTAGGAAGGCAGTCTCTTTGGCACACTGTCTCAGAAGTGAAGGTAATTCTGATGCCCTGGGGCCTGATAGGTGAAATGTGGTTTTAGCCGAGTTAGTTCAGATTGATCAGAATGGCATTTCACTATGTAGTGTATCATTGCCCTTTGTAAATCGAAGCTCACCCCCCCACCCGTTTCCTTTTATAAAAACAAGTCTGTGTATGCCAGTGGACTTCCTTTAGCTGAGGGGTTTGACGGTGCTTCCCCCTCCCCCACTTTTTATAGAATTGTCTCTTAAGTCCATGGTCTAGAGCAGCGGTTTTCAACCTGTGGGTCGCGACCCCGGCGGGGGTCGAACGACCAAAACACAGGGGTCGCGACCCACAGGTTGAGAACTGCTGGTCTAGAGCATGGGGTGTGAATTCCAGTTGCCATATTTACTAGCTTTGGGATCTTGAGGAATTTATCCTTTTTGAACCTTGGTTTCCTGGTCTTTAAAACAGGAATACTAATAAAATCTCAGGATGGTTGAGAATTAAATGATGCAATGTACATTAAAACCCCTAAACGTAGTACCTGATGTGGAACAAATGTTGGCTTTGTTGTTGGTGGAGAATCTGTGAGTGAGCACACGTGTGTGTGTGTGTGTGTGTGTGTGTGCACGCATGTGCACACTTGATATGTTTACCCCAGGCGTGGTTTTCTTAAATATTCAGGGAGTGAGGAGGATATAAGTATAATTTGAACAGTTATAATCAATTTTGAAATGCCTTCATTTTGTTAGTCGTGTATTTAATTTGTGGCATTTAAAATTAGGTTGAGTTTATATATATATATATAATATATTTATTATATATATATATCAAAAGGAGGAGGTAACACTATTAAAGGATTAGCAACCATCGCCTACTTTACTCACTGCCCTATGTAAAAGAAACGTCCCCAAAACATAAGAGCCCATCTTCTCTTTGGCTGAAATTACCCTTAATCAAGACATATGGACCTTAGAATATGTATGTGGATACCTATGATTTTCATAGAGACACATTTTGAGACAGTGTAAGTAGTTTTTAATTGAGTGCGAGTTGTGTATGAAACATTACAATAAATCCAGTAGGAAGTTAAAGATGAGAAACCTCAAGCACAATATGGTAAAGGGTGTTCGTCAAACGAAGCTATCATCACAGTCTCAGAAAAGTAAATACCATGGCATATTTGGAATAGGATATGACTCTACCATGCCTAGGTATAGATCTTACCTTTCAGCTAACAGAGTTGAAAAAATCAGGTGACGGAAGTTCAGGTGCTTTATAATTGCTAAGGATAATCGACTTAAAATAATGGGTCAACTATTAAAAGGATAAGTTCAAAGCCAAGTAGGAAGCACCTTCACAGCCAGTGGTAAACTAGTGGTAACCCAGGCAGAACTCCGCACGATGCGTGTGAGTGTTGGGGTCCCAGGGACAGCAGCTTGGAGGTGCCCCCTGCTGCAGACACGTCGGCAGTATTGCCAAGGGCGGAGGGCGTCCGCATCAAGCACCTACCTTCTCATTTCGGTTCCTCTTTCTGCCTGCCCCCTCCCGTCATGGTTTCTGGTGGTTTCCTGCTACCGGAAACCATGAATGAATTGTTCTATAATTGCTGAATTGTAGGAGCCTGTGCCTTGAGTTTTACAGTCACCGTGTCATTTAATCCTCGTCACGACCCAATGAGTTGGGCACTTGTAGCACCATTGTACCAGGAAGCCATAGGTCAGGGAGATTGCTCAGCGCCTGAGTGCCAGTAAGGGGTGCTGGGGGGGGGCTAGGGTCTCCCTGCTGTCTGGTGGCCACATGGGTCTCACAGTAAGGGCCTTGCAGGTGATTTCCAGCCCTCTTGTATCCAGTCGCCTTTGGTGAAATGTGTTCTCACTCTGTCCCAGTTGGTCATGTGAATTGTGTGTGACATACGCTGTCAGCAGTGGTTTGGGAATGAGCTCTGGGAGAGTGTCTCTGGCCATGTCATCGTTTCTCTATCATTTCCTAAAGCCATTAGCAACATACGCCGGTTGCGGCTCCAGGTCAGAGCATAGGGTCAGGCCTAGTGAATGAATGAAGTCGCCACCAGGTAGCCAGGCCTGTGCCTGCTGTGAAGCCTCATTGATGGGGGAAACGGGGTCTTTGTAAACTGACTTCATAATGAATCGAACTGAAGGGCATGCCCTGGACTAGGGCTGTTTGTCTTCCTGTAGAAATGGGGACCAGTCTCCTACGGCCTGTTGACCTCAATGGAAGTCATTAGCGTACAGTGAAAGTTAGATAGCATCCTTCTGTGTTTGTCTTAGTCTTTAACAAATTTTGATAGCTTTGGATCATTACAGCTTTGCTGCTTCCCCTGGATATTGCAGAATGTGCTAGTTCTGGGTCTTCCCCTGCACGCACCACACTGTGTATTACTTAGGGGTGAGGACACCCTCAAATCTCACCTCAGTGCTACTAACCAGTTTCATGAGTTCATTTAATGAAGATTCTAACTTCAAACAATAACCACATGACCAAGGAAGTTCTCATAATACCAGGCCTGGAACTGCTTTGATTGTTTTGTTCATACTAATCTGTGAACCTTTTATATGGTGACTTGGCCATAGAGTGGAAGTCACCGATATGGTATCGAAATGGGAATGGAGCATCTAAAACAAAGACTTGAATAATTATCACCCCGATGCATATTTTGGTTAGACATCCTCTTTGCCACTTTTATAGAATTCTCACTTTCATAAAACTTTCTGTGTTGAATTTTGGTTGAGTTCTCTTTTTATTTCTTGGGTCTGTCCTAGAAGAAATGCCGGTGAACCACTAAATGGCCAATGGCAGAGACAGAGGCCACCATGGTGAAGGGCCCGTGCTTATTTACTTCTGTCCAGGGGTTCTCAGATCACTCTCCTATTGACTTTGTCTTGCTCTGCAGGAGGGTGGGAAATGAGCAGTGACCTGGGTGCTCTCAGTTCTCATGCCCCAGTTGGAATTGTTTCTCCTCGGAGCTCTCTGGGGAGAAGCCAAGAAGAAAGGCCATGTGGTAGCTCAGTGGGTAAATCGATGGACGCTGTTGGGTATCACTTATGGTCTGGGAGTGGGGATAGCTCCGAGTGGGGGACAGGAAGACTGAGGAGTGTTTCTGAAGAACTGCAACTTGGCATGGACATTTTTGTGGTCATGTGCCTCCTTATGTTGTCAAGGCAGGAAAGAGTGGAGAAACCAAATAAACAGGGAGGCAAGCCATTGCCCATCTGTGATATGATTTTGTGGGGAAAAAGAATGTCAGACCATTTTTTGAGCATACTTAAGCCAAGTTCATCATAGGGCTGTTAACTACGTGTTAAGCGTAGCCTGTCGCTACTTGATAGCAATGGCAACATTGTGTGGCTAGGTTTTATGTGGAAGGCATTCTGTCAGCATCTCCGGCTGTGGTCTAGAGTGAATACAAGCTATTGCTTCCTTTGTGTAGTTGAAGGCAACAACAGCTTCTGTGGCTGTGTTTAAAGCGGATCTCATCTTATTGCTGTTATCTAATGGTTCAGTCTGAAAAACTTTGTACTTACCCATCTGGAGATCAACCTGATTTTCTACTCATTATCTGATTTTTAGAATTGAGAACCCTGTGTACCCTCATCGATAATGGTATATGTGCCTTTCCCACCACCCTGCTATTTTTCTTCAAGTTTAAATGAAGTTTATGGAGAACAGACCTAAAAGTGTCTTTCTGGGAAGACATCTGATACTTAGAAACAGCAACTGGAATTTCTGTCTCGGTCTTTGACTATTTTTTTTTTTTTTTGTAATAAATTATCTTCCACGGTGGGCATTTATTTCACAAGGCATAAAACAAAACAAAGCAAAAAAAAAAAACCCTTTAGGAAATAGTCTTCTGACGTAGGAGTAACCTCTTAAGAGAGCAAAGTTAGTGGATAATTTTTTAAAATTTGATTCTGGAACAGAGGGGACCTACTCCTTAATTTATATAAATATTTTGCTCCCAGATATTTGAGGGCAATGAGCATGACTAATGTCACTAGTCACAAAAGTAAAGGGTCTCCACTTTATAATGTCCTTCTCTTATTATCTCACTGAGTTTTGCAGCTGATCTTGAAGACTAGGTATTTTCTCCATTTTTTATTAGGTTGTGGAGGCAAATGAGGTCGGATGACTTGTCCAGGACCAGACAGGAATGACTGGCTAGGCTGGGCGAAGATACGGCCTGGGAGCGATGAGATCCACTTCCCCGCAGGGCTGACCCATCTTCCAGGGTCAGAGCAGGGTCACCGTGCTGCTGCTCCCCCTCGGACCAGCGCCCAGGGCTCTCCCCTCTCTCCTCACTGCTGCTGGGTCACACGCAGGAGCCTCCTGTTTTCAGGAGGGACAGAGGAAACCACGGGCCAGGACTGCCTAACCACATTAACTAGCTGTCTTCCAGTGGCAGGTCATGAGGGAACAGGACACAGCAGAGGGAAGTTTCCATTAGTGATAAATTAGGAAAGGCTGTGAGCATGGGGACGGGGGGCCACCCTTACGACCCTGAAACTGTGGGTGACAGTCAGAAATCAAGGAAGACCTGAGAACAGGAATGCCTCTTCCCTCCCACTCTTTCTTCCCCGGAACTGGGCTGGACCTCAGCAACTGTGGACAGGCACGTTTGGTGGCTTCTTACATCTCCTCAGCTAAAGGCAATGGCTCCGGGGCATGGGTCTTAGCCTCAGCACCATTGACATTGGGGGGCCAGAGAAGTCCTTGTTTTGTTGCCGGTGGCCACCTTGTGCGTTGTAGGATGCCATGGAGTCCCTGGTCTCTACCCGCTGGGTGCCAGAAACATCTTTCCCACCTTACCCCAACCCCAGTTGTGACATCCAAAAATATTTGCTGGCATTACTTGGAGGGGAGGCATGGTTGCTACGTCCGCAGATTGAGAACAACTGCTCTGGAGATATAGTGTGGTGCTTGGCGGCTGGGAGAGCATTTCTCAGCGGACCTGAGGGTCACTTTCACAGACCCCAAGTCTCCCCCTGGACACCGTGATCCCTCAGGATCACTGATAAGTGTTCTCAGTAAGGATCTTGTAGTTAACAACTGTCACCGCCTCTGGATTAAGAATTGGGCACAGCTGTCCTCAGGATGCTTCTAGTTGAGCGAGGCAACGAGTTCAGCACCCCAGTGAGCATGATGCATTTGAATTCAGATGCTTAATCCAGTTAATCAGGGAACTTTCCAGAAAACGCCACTTTTCCAAATGAAAAAGAAAAGGGCTGCGACCTCCCATAATGGAGGAAAGAGAGTGGAACATGAGCCACGTGAAAGTGAGACTTGAGAGATGAAAGCAAAGGACCAGCAGTGGTGGGGTCAGTGGGCGGAAGGTCAACCCCCCTTCTGTGAGCTGGAAGAATTTTGATTCCTCATCTGAGACTATAAAAGAAGTGTTTGCAGTTAGTTAGAAATCTGTCCCATCATCTGCTTCAAAGACTTTCGAGATGCCGGCGATGTATACGTTGTCAATTACTTCAGATTATCTTCGCGATTTCCTTCCCTCCTCTCCCAGCTGCCAGCGATTAGACGTGTGCATCTGGCAGCGATTTCAGTTTGTCATCAAGTTCCTCGGGCAGCGTGGGCTGGCTGTGTCACGCTCCTGTTCAGTTTCTTCCGATGAGAGATCGGGGAAAGGAATCCGGAAACAAAAGCCACCCGTTCCTCCCCCAGCAATTAGAAACATGCTTTAGAACCTGGAAATGGTGCACAAGAATTGTGCTTAAACGTCCGTTTAAGCCTCATCATGAGAACTCTTTGTAAATTCTCTCACATAGCATCCTAAGTCTTCCGTTAGCGACTTAGAAAGGGGGGGGGCTTCAAGCAACTCATCTCATTGCTTCTGGGAAGGCAGTTGACATGGCTTTTCCACGGGGTCTCTGTAGATGGCATTAATTTAAGAGCTGCTCAAAAATATGCTAATGCTGTTGTCCTAATGTTTAATTTGTGCTGGTCTCTGGAGGTAGGTAGGTCTTTTCCTAAAATCGTATCGCAGGGTTATAGTCTCTGCTTTACGACTACTACTTTTTGTTGTGACACTTTCTCCAGACCTCCCTTCTCTCGGAATTAATTTGGTCTCCCTTCCTAAGAAAGAGTCTCATCTTGCCTTCAGCTTCAGGCCTTTGCTGTCATCTGGTCTGTGGTTTTATTCCTGCTCGCCAGTTCCATCAGGGCATTTTTGGCTGGTATAGATTCAGGTATCCAGAGAAGATGTGAGATCTAATGATTCCTCTTTCTTGATAAGAGTGGTTACAATAAGAGCTACCATGTGAGGACTTTTGTATAAAGCACAGTGGTAAGAAATTTAACCTCAGTGACAACCCTATGACATGGGTTCTGATTTACCCCCATGTGACAGATGGAAACATTGAGATTTAGGAGGGTTAGTCTCTTTCCCAAAATCACAGAGGTAAGAACAGTGAGGGAACAGCTCATTTAAGTTGTCTTAGTCTCCTTTTAAATTTTCACTTGGAATTAAGGTTTGAGTCAAAATTGATCAGGCTTTAAAAAAAAACCTAACAGCCACACAGTAGCTCCATCTTCCTTCTCGAAATAACCTGTTTTGGATTGTTTTCTAAATTACATTTTAGAGTTCACAGTTGCATACAGTTTACTCACATATCACTCAGTCAGTGGCCACTCAAGGGAGGCACGTATTTATTGCATTACTTTATTGCAAGCAACATTATAGCTTATCTTTAACATCACCCAGTTCAGTAGAGGTCCCACCTGTGGCCCTCTGTAATCTAAGTAGTTTTCCATCCCCCTTAACGCTGACTTTTGTTGAAGAATTGCTTTCCTAGCCCAGAGATCTTTATGACTTTCATTTCTTTAACAGGAATCCTTAAGGTAAAACAAATAAAAATTCTAGGTTAAATACATTTGAAACATGCTGCCCTCTACTTAATGTATTTATGCCCAGTTTCATTTGGTTTCAGAGAACGTTCTTTTATTAGTTTAGACCGTTTAAAAAATTAAAGAAAGAACAGCTTACTTAACTTCAAAGAATCCTGGATTAAATTCTTCCTAACATTTTCCTCTTGTTCTTCTCAAAGCAATAGGAAAGACATAGGCTGAAACCTTTTTGTCTGTGTTTTATGATAAGGGCTTCCAGGAGAAGTCAATTAGGTGTGTGTAGTAGGGAAAGTCTTCTACTGATCTTGAACTTCCTGGGAACAGTTGGAAATGGTTCTGTCTTCCAAAGCACCTCCAGGAAGATGATCGGGGCCACACATCTGAGGGACCTCGTGGTTGCTTGTAAAGATGCTTGTTCAGTTCAGTACATTTTTCTTGCATTACCAAATTCTTCCATAAAGTCAACCGCAACCCATATTATCGGGGACTCCAGCTAAAACTTGTGGTGAGTAGGAAATAGATTAAACATAGGTTTTCCCTTTTCTCTAGCTGCCAAAAGTGATGTCAGTGGTGCTAATGATCCTTACCTCAGCCCGCTGCAGACCGGGGGCCTCCGTGCAAAAGCTGTTTTCTCCTCTGGTTCCTGCGCTATTGAAGAAAACTTCATGATGGTTGATAAGAAACAACTGGGTAGCAAGACAGTGACTCAGATGTCAAGTGAGGCACTTGCTTTCTTGAAGCAATTTGTGCTTCGACTCCAGGGAGTGGGCAAAGAATGCAAAATCTATCTAGTGTTGAACAGAAAACGTGGAGGCAACATGGCTAGGCCTGCTTGGTTTCCTCTGGCCTCGTTACAGAAATGGTATTGCAAACGCTTTTAACCGTCTCTACATCACGTTGTAAACTCGGTTGCGATTTTAATTCCAGTGCACTGCTTTGTATCAAAGTCAGACCGGTGAAATCTATGCGTCCTGTATTTCTGAACGTGAACAAACAAACAGAGACAAACTGATATGCAGTGACAGTATAAACCTTCGGAAGGGGAATGAATGTGATTCTTCCGAGGGAGAAGCCTGCAGAAGTAGGTCCCGTGGAAGCAGAAGAAAGACTGGGTTTTATGACTGTCTCACTCAGGTGGGGAAGGTGAGGTGGTGTATCACCATCACGTCTTTGAGTAGCAAGCAGGTTTATTTGGGTTGAGCTCTGTGAAAATTAAAGCTTCCTGTCCCTGCAGCGCATGTGGTCTGACTTGAAATGTTGGGGCGATTGTTCTCCCAAACGTCTCTTCCTTGACTGCTGGCTAGACAGGGACCTATTGTAATATTGGGAGAAAAGAAATTGAAGGCATTTCAGTTTACCCCTGGAAGGGGGCTTTTTTATGGCGTTGACCCCCATTTGCTTTATTTACTAATTATTCTCTCGCTTTATAGGCATGTTCCCAGTTCATAAAAAGAAGGGGGGAAATAACCAATGTGCATATTCTTTGGCTTAGAAAGAGTTCTGGATGTTTGTTCAGATTTCCTTAATATATCACTGACAGAATCCATTTAGTTGTTGAGAACCATATGTTGTTGTTGCTGGTTTAATCTCCCTTCTCCGTAAGTCCCTAACCCTCTTGAAAGGCTTCCAGACCCTCCTCCTGCCCGTGGTGACTGGGGAAAGAGAAACCCACACGCTGACAGAAGTCACCCCAGCGGACCTCAGCGGGAGCCCACGGCCTTCATGTTGGTCTGTCCTCGGCCACTCCCTCTCCTTTTTTCCTGGTCCTAACACGTGTGCATTTCTTCATTGGTGGTCTCCTGAAGGCACCGGCCCAGCCAGGAGGCCTTTCACTGGGACAAAGGGAGAACTGGAGCGAGGTGGCCTCTCACATGTTGGCAGCTCCGTCTGCATTTTCTTCCCTGGCAACCCCGCACGCTGCAAGGGCCGGCCAGCAAGCTTGTTGTTTTCGCGGGCCCTCTCCCATGTGACTTGCACCGGGCGAAAGTGCTATTTAAGCAGCTCTTCTGCTTTGACTGATCTGTGTTCCCCTTTGCCATTTACGATCACGAAACCAAGTCTTCCCAGCTCAATGCTGGCCTATTTTTAAAAAGTGGTGGTTTTCCTTCTTTAGCTAACATGGCTTTCTCCTTTCAGCATAAAGTAGCGACCGTCATGGTCTTCCCTCTCTCACTTGGGTTCAGTCCTGATGTGAGGTGTCACCGATATCAACGTTCAGTGGTGATGGTCTTCAGGCTCGAAAACAAGGCTCTTTCAGCACGTGGGTCTGTCCTTCCCCAAAGTCTCGGGATGGTGCCTGGTGAAAAGCAGACAGGTTCTCCCCGTGTCCCACACTTGAAGCTCTGGATGTAGCTTTTCTTTCCTCTTTTCTTGGTTGACTCCCGTAGCTAACAGATCAGGGGTGATCATGCTGCCTCGTCCCTAGGGGCCACCATCTAACCCACATGGTGGAACCCAAGCTCGCAGCCAGGAAATCCCTTTAACAGGGGGTTCCAGGTTCATCAGGTGGATCATTGGCCTCATTTATCCATCTGAGAGTGCATGGTTGTTTGTGAATGTTGAAATGAGGAACACCCGTGCACTACCAGAACTACAAATAAATTTGATATTGATGATTTTAAAAATGAAACAAAACCTACTAGGCCCATTTGCCAGATTTCGGGTACACTTAAAAAACATAATACGTTTTCAGTTTTTTGTTTTTTTTTTTAAAACAAGGTGTTTTATTAATATGTAAGCATCCCAGAAGACTGGGTCAGCTCTAAATTAGTGGTACCATAAATTAATTACATCAGCATCAGTGAGGTGGCTGGAGAAATGAATGGCGCTTGTGGTAGTGCAAGAAAAGTGGTGTGAAATAAGAAATAAGCAGACCTGTGAAGATAAGCTATACAGAGATGTCACAAGGGCCACGCTCAGCATCCTGCGAAGGACAGAGCTGCCCACTGATATCTGTTCTCACATTCTTTCCAGGGGCTGTTCCCTGAAGGATTTAGGCTCTTGGAAACTAAAGCCAGGAAGCCAGAGGTATTTTCTGTGACCAACCTGCCTTCTTTCTGCCTCTACACAAAATTCGGAGAATGGGAATGGGATGGAATACCCCGAAGGCTTAAGAAGTTGGTTAACATTTTATATATTTCCTCTTCATTGATTTTTTTTTTTTTTTACAGATGGGGAAGATCCAAACATGATCAAAATATTATTCTCCTCTCCTCTTTAACCATTGATTAATATACTCTAATTGGTACTCAAGAATCTTTCTGTATTATACTCAAGAATTTTCTTTTAAAGTCACAGCTGTTTACATGAAGAAAAAGGGAAATACGCTGTTTTGACCCATTTCTTTAAGTAGAGGAATTGATTTGTACAAATTTTTCTAGTTGAGGCAACAATATAAGATTTCAAACAATGATCTCCATTGAAGAAAAGTCATTACTAGAATAATTTTTTTTCTCCCAAGCACAGATAGTTGAGGGAGACTTACTGTCTGGCTACATTTTAGTACATGACAGTAGCCAAGCAACTTACAATATTTTTATTCCTATTTTCTCAGTAAAAGTAGAAATTGCTAGTAATGCTCTAACCAGGCATTTATAACTACCATATTTCCCCGTGTATAAGATACACCTTAATTTTGGGGCCTGAAATTTGGGAAAAAATGTATTACATAAAGTAATTGAACTCAAGTTTTATTCATCATAAAATTCATACAACTTTTCATCACTGTCAACACTCCCATCCATTAGCTTGTCCTTATCTGTGTCTGATGACGAATCACTGTCCTCAACAACGAGCGCTAAAACAAGTGCAAAAAAGCAGGAAATGCACGTTAAAACATCTACAACCACTGTATAAGATGCACCCAGTTTTTAGACCCCAAATTTTGCAGGGGGGAAAAGGTACGTCTTATACATGGGGAAATATGGGATGTTGTACTGGACTCAACAAATTGTCAGAAAGTTTTAAGGCGTTTAGTACAAGAGAAAAAACTTGATCAGTGGCTTTGACTGAGAACACCCTATTGTTCTGTGTCACCACCTGGTGCTGTCTGCAGCCATGTTGATGGTGGAGACCGGTCCCTGGGCTGGGAGCGTGAACAGCAGCACAAGCTGCGTGTGCTTTTCAGCCCCCGGAGGCATGGTGCAAGGTGAGGCGGGCTGGAAGATGTCGACTCCGACCAGGTGCAGTGATGCCGCCGTAAGCCGCAGGTCTCCGATAGCATTGCTCAAGTGTTGACTTCTTGGATAATGCTTTAAAAATGATCTTTTTTCATTACTGTTAATGGGATTGGGTGGGTTTTGTCTTACAAGAAGACACACGGGAGGGTCTAATAGGTGCTGAGGTGGTGATGAAATTTTGTCAAAAATGTGATTTCTTGCTGCTACATCTCGGGACAGGTACATCGTATTTCTGGGTTCCCAAGTTATTCCCCAAAGATGTGAGTAGAGAAGAGGAGTCAGTGGCATCACTCTTTGATATTTGCACAGCTCTTCTCCAAGGAAACGTTCTGCTTTTTCCGTGTCCGGTTAATGTGTGAGAGTCAGTTGGGGTTGTAGATATAAAACCCGTTAAACACATGCATACTCATGGCTTCCTTTTTAGCGCATATTATTGTCTTTATTATTGCATTTTCGTTCGTCACTCAACAGATGTTTGTTGAACTGAATGACTGCAGGAACCTAGGATGGTTTTGTTTTGTTTTTTTAACAAAATCCTAAATTACAAAAATGTGTGATCTACATGTTTGCTTCTGGTCAAGTGATTACCTCGCTTCTTGATTCCACGCATGTAGAAGCGAGGATATTGGCAGTTGAATTTGAGTCCATGAAGCACACGCTAAGGTCTGTCTATAACATTAGGAGAGTTCCTTTCCAACAAATCTCATCAGAGCGATTGTGAACAGCTCTGTTTTGGAAACTTGGGTTTTGGAGTCCTTTGGCTTTAGATAATACCTCTCTGGGAACCATTACCCAGCTTAATCAGCCCCTTTATTCACCATATTTGGCTCTCAAAGCTGTTTGGCTGTCTCCAGAGATCAAATGAGCCTTCCAAGGGCCAAGGCCGGCTGCTATAGAGACCATTCAAAAGAAGATAGCCAAGGCGGAGAAGGCAGACACAAAAAAGAAATGAGAACTTGAGAAGGCATTCCAAAAATGCCCCAAACAATGGCTGCATGATTGGAATAAGGATTACCCCCAGGTGGCTGGATGGAGGACAGTTCTCACGGAGGGATGTTTGTCAAGAATCCATGTCATTACTCTGTAGCTAAACTGTATGTATATTTACACACACACACACACACACACCTTGTACAAAGATAAACAGATCTGACCTTCAGACGTTCCCTGTCAGTTTTTCTGGACCTCTGTTGCCTGTTTAGAGCTCCCTGTATCCATCCTACCCTTGCATGTCAGGATTACCTCCCGGCTGCTTTTATTTTTGTGTAGACGCCCGAGCTGATGGCACTGGTAGGTACCATTAGTGCTGGAGGCGTGTGATTGGTCAGGATTCCTGACAAAGGGCTTGGAAAGGCAGGATGCTAAGAGTATGGAGGGGAGGTGTAAACTCCTACCAGATGCAGTGATGCCACTGTGGAATTGCTAGGTGCTTTCATCTCCTGCTCCTTGAACATCGGTACTTGGGGGGAATCGCGGGGACGGTGTGGAGAGCCTCACAGCAGCAGGTTCCCGACTGCGGTCAGGCTCTGTCTGTCTCCTCCCCGGGCTCCCAGGCCCCGCCCTTCTGCACCCATGCAGGTTGCCACTGGCGGGAACAGAACTGGATGCAGATTTGTTCCTGTGCTGAGCTGTTTGCTCATGTATTCTGGAGGAGAGCCAGATATGAAAGCAACGTGTGACCTTCGCTTGTCCTTCATTTCACCTTCGGCGGTTTATTGGCCTCACCCTTTCATAAAATGTGGCCTTCAGAGTCGATCTAGTTTCTCTGGCAATGAAGGCGTATGGTTGGAGTCCTTCTTTGTTTTTCTGTGTTGTCTCCAGGTCAAGTCTTTATTTACAAGTGGGCCAATAGGCTGGTTACCTGTTGTCTAGGGGCAGAGTCCATATTTTGAAATTAAACAGAAATCCCCTCATAGTACTAGAGTTCTCATTTAGTAAATTTCAGCTTACCTGAGCCATTCTGTGCATAGCAAATCCTGACTGATCCCAGCCATGCCCTGCTTCAAGAGGAGAGACATAAAAAAAACAAACAAAAAGAAACAGTTATATTGCTCAACATTTTCATTGTGCGAATTCTAGAATCCATCCCTGTCCTTGCAGCTGACGTGGATTATCACCACTGCACTTTGATCCTGGGACAAAGCATGTCCTTGTTGTCCCAGTACTCAGATAAAGGTGTCTTGACCTGACATTCAAGGCTCTTCACCATCTGCCCCAACCTGCCTTTGGAGACTTAACTCTTTCTACCCCTTTTCAGAGGCCTTGCCCTCCCGCGAAGCCACAGTCTTCGCCTTGTTCCATTATGGGCTTTCCGTGGGAGCATGCTTTGCCCCTACCCAGCTCCTACGTCGCGGGTACCTGCTCTCCGCCAGCGCTCATGCTAAGCTCCAGTGGTGCAACATGCAACCAGCATAGACACAAACCCCGTTTCCACACCCCCAAATGACTTTCTTCTTCCAAACCAAGCCAAGTGGGTCAGCGGGGTGCTGCCCTTCTATTTTCAGCAAAATGTATTCTTTCCCTCCTCTGTGGATCTATCATGGAACTCACCCCTTTCTACCTCTGCATTCTCTTTACAAACAGAGCTTTCTCGCTTTCTCATTTCTAGAAAGCGGGGCTCTAGAGTGGAATTCAACTTCGTATTCTCCATTGTATTTAAGGGAACCATTTTCCTGATTTGACAAGTATTTATCGATTAACTATTCAGGACGTTCTATAAATATTGATGTTTATGGAGAGCTTTAGAATGCCTGAAAACATAGGCACGTCACAAGGACTCTCTTGTGTTGATACTTGAAAGCCCGAGAGGCTTGATGAGGTTGAAAGGTGGGTCTCCGCAGGGGAGGGGAGGGGAGCATGCCCTTTGAGGTCTGCCTTCTTGAATTGCTTAAAAGAAATGGGCTTCTGCCAAAAATACTTTATTTCTACTAGACCTAAATCAGATCCTTTTTTAAATTTAATGATTAACTTGGTCTGTTTTGCTCGGGTTTCCTTTAGTACCTAAAATTTTCATGTCCAACAATGGCGTGATAAAAACGGACTTCAGGTTTTTTAGTGTTACGCCTTGCCACTGCAAATTCTAAAATTGGCAGGTGACTTTTAATTGAAAGAAGATTCAGCATAGTTTGACTGCAACCTGCTTGCCCTATTTTGTTCTAGTTTTGCACAGTAACTCTGATGTGCAGTTTTGTTTTGCTCATAAGAACATCAAAGCATTGTGTATTTTTGTGTTGCTAAGCCTCGGAAACCTCCAGATCACATTGATTTGTTTGCCGACTTAATATTGACTATTTTGAGTTTGTGATGGCTTTGGACTCCCGCATTTTGAAAGAAAAAGAGAAGTTAAATACCGTTTGTTGACTTTTTTCATTTAAGCACACAGTACCGTTTGTGCCTGTGACGTCTATGTATCCGATAGGCCCCCCTCCTGAAAGCAAAACCTTAACAAATTGCTTTTGGGATGCCTGTGGTGACGAAATCTTCCCTTTTCTCTTTCAGAATGAAGACCTAAATGACCTCAGCAAATCCTCCTCTAACTCATGGGTACCCAGACTCTAACTATTTCATGATTCACAACCAGGACCTCACATCTTCCTCCTCAGTAGATGGTACGATGCACCCATTTCAGCTTGTTTACTTTATCAATCCTCAGGAGTCCGTTGACTGAACTGCACGTTCTTTATTGTGCCAAGCAAAAAAAAAAAAAAAAAGAAAGAAAGAAAAAAAAAAGCACTGTGACATCAGGACAATGAGTCTGCATAAACTTCAACCTTAAGGACTTAGCTGGCCACATGAGCTGATGTGCCCACCGCCATGTCACGAGAGAATGGGTTTCCTCTCATCTACAGGATGCATTTCATCTGCTGCTGAGACTGTGTGCGATAAAGCATCGTTGTAAATTATTTCACACGAAACAGTTCGCGTTGGGTGGAGAGAGTATTAAATATTTAACATAGGTTTTGATTTATATGTGTGATTTTTTTTAATTAAAATGTAACTTTTCTTACAGCGCACATTATTATTATTATTATTATTTTTGGATGTGGAACTGAGGTATGCGGTGTTCTGTTGTAAAGAGTGGAGCAAATGCTTAAAACAAGGCCAACAAGAGTAGACTAGGGTACAACCCTTGTTTTAAGATTGTAATTCAGAAAAATAATATAAGAATCATAGTGCCATAGATGGTTCTCGATTGTATAGTTACATTTGCGGATACTATCTCTTGTAATATAGCCCTGGTGTTGAGCTGAGATCCTTACAAGAACTAATCTTAATTTTGTATTTTTCCTGTAAGGCAATAGGCCATGTTCATTAAACTGAAGAAGGGTATAGTGTACTGGGGATATTTTCAAGTGTCAGCTTAAAATTGGCAATTGAATGGAAGCAACATTATAAGAAAAGGAAATGAAAGTCTTCCATTGTACATACTGTACAGAGAAGGAGACACCGGGGATCCCTTCCAATCAGAAGCTCTCTTTGGAATGAACAATGTGGGTGTTTGTAAATTCTGGAAATTTCTTTCTATTCATAATGAACTAGAGACTGTTGATCTCCCCCCCCCTACTTCTATAAGCTTCCTGCTCCATTGCCATCATTTCCTCCCCCGCACACATTAGGATGTTTCATTTCCTGCGCTGTCTCGAGAAAAATGGTCAGACAAGTGACTGCTTGTCTTTCATTTCTAACCAGGAATTAAAATTCCAGAGTGGTTTTTTGTTTTTGCTTTGTTTTGGGTTTTTTTTGGTATTTTTCTGCTTGTTTTTAATCATGGCCAGGACTATATGTCACTTTTTTAAAGAGCTTATCTCATGCTTTCTGAGAACCCCCAGTGTTCCATTATTTAACTGAATGTCATTTGGCCCATTTGCCCTGTTGGGTCCTAGCCTACTAGTGATTAGTTAATAAAACCCAGTGTACAGTGTGCCCATCCAAGCTTAATGACCAGCTATTGAAATATCTGGCCAGCAGTGAAAATGTTAATCCTTTTCTTCTTTGGAAAGTACTGCATCTTGGCGTTTTTTTCCTTGTGAAAAATAAATGGCAATGAACATATTGAGAGAGATTGCCTAAGGAATTTTTAACCTTTTTTACCTGGAAACTTCCTATAAGTGAAGTAACGCCCATATCCGGCTTCCTCGCAATCTTTGGAAACCCGATCAGAAAGTCCCAACCCTCTTGTTGAAGGAACAACATTTCATTTCTCTGAACAGCTGGGCTCCCTGGGCAGCAGTGGGGGTGCCCGGCAGTGGCTGCCACCCCTCATCACCTGGCTGGGGACCCCTGCTCTACTCAGAGGGGGGTGGAGATCAACGGAACCCCTCACACTGCTGAGGCCTGTGTTACTGTTAATTCAACCGGATGGCACGTACCTCACAGACTGTTGTACAATGTTCATTGTTGCAGATCCTAATCATTTGCATGCTCATCAGTTTCTAAGAAAAATAGGTCTGTAGTCATAAGAATCCATTGTTTTCAAGGAACTTACTGAATTACATCATTCCCTATTTGGAGAGAACACTACCAATTTAAAAAAAAATCTGATAGGAAAGGTTCCTTTTTTTAAAAAAACTTTTTATGAAAAACACTTTGTTGAGCAAACAAACTTTTATATTTCAAGTATTCTGACTTATACTCTTGCTAGTAGTGTAGGGAAAAGCTAGCTGGCCCTCTCTCTTCCACTGAGGACTTAGGGAAGCTAAACAGAAATCAGTGAACGAAGCCAAGCCAGTTATGATTTCTCAAGGAACCTAAACTTGGAATGATTGTCACCAAGATACCTCTGCATGTGGAATTCTATCAAAGTGTTTTGGATGAGGACAGAAATGATCAGACTGGAAAAACCCATCTCTTGGTTTCTGTTTCTCTGATGTTGTGTTCAGTTAAATAGCATAGGGGTAGAAATTCTTATTGAAGCTGCTTCTAGTGGCTGCTGAGCTGGGTTTGATGCTAGTATCAAACGTCACCAACTTAAAACAGGAAGTTGCTGGAATTTAAGGCAAAAAAAAAAAAAAAAATACCACCCCTCATGCTCTGGCTACATGAGAGGTTGATCTTGAGTAACTTCAGCTGCTCAGTCCTTGTGTTCAGTTCCTGTTGAGGAGACTGGGCTTTTATCTATTTCCAAGTATTTGTAGGCCCAGCCAAGGGCTTACATGAATGGGATTCAAGTAACCTCTGGTTAACCTGGAAGTTAGTGGCTTTTTCTTCACGAAACCAACCTTTCACAGCTTTTTTTAAAGGAAACTTAAGCAAAGTTTAAAAGTTTTTCTTTGGAAAGAGCAAATGTATTTCATGACTTTGATAATATCTTCATTTTAGGCAGAAAAAGGAAAAGGAAAAAAAAAAAGTCCTAGAACCAGCTAGCAGTGAAGAGAAGCTATTAATGATCAACCCGCCTGAGTCAATAATGACAAACCAGGGCCGATGTTACATTGGTGGCTATTTCTTGCTAACTTTCAAAGGTCAGGGACCCTCTTGACTCATCTAGGTTAACTGCAACCAATATGGATTTATTAAAATCAGCCAGAGGGAGAGATTTTTTAGCCTTTCCTTCCCCTGACTATTGTCTCCTAGCTAGATGTCTTAAAAGTTGAGGCAAAGTATTAATAAACAACTTGACCATCTTGTAAGAAACAGGATTGTGCGATCCTGAAGCCCTGTTCTGTTCCTGAATGCAATATGCCATGTAGTTGAAATTTTTTTTATTTTTATTGATGAAAGGTGGCTTACAGACAGGGGAAGGGGGCTCGTTGTCCACTGACACAAAAAGAGCCGTGAAAAACAGGATGGATGAGAAGGACTCCAACTGCTCTGGCAGCGAGCGCTCCTCCGCAGGTCAGTCCATCACACCCAGGAGGCGTTGCAAACCCAGACACGGGGGGAATTAAGACCTTGATTGGGGAGAGACAGAACCCTTTGGAAGGCATGCGGAGGAGAATGGATGGAAGCCAAATCTGAAATCGCTTCTTTGCAGTGACTTGACAGGGGAGTTGAGTGTTCCTGGGACCCAGTGAATGTGAGTTGGCGGTGATGCTGCATTCATATAAGCTGCTGAGAGCATGCGCTGCTAGGGATATGAAGTCTCCTCAGTGTGGCCAGAGAAAGTGTGGGTCAGGCGGCATGTGGGCGTGTCCCTACCTCCTTGTAACCAGAACATCAAGTTAGTACCGGGAGGAGGTAGAAGGCTACTGAAGGTGTTTGACCCTACTCTTAAGGAATTTCAGTAATTAGAAGTTTATTATCAGCTTATAAGATTAGAAAATGTATGGCTTGCCTAGAGAGTTGTCCGTCCTTTCCTGGTTCTCTGATGACTTGGCGTTTGTGCTCTGTGTACACCAAGAGACCTGGTGTTTTAGACTCCTGCCATTCACCCTGCATTTCAGTCTCTCCCTGCTTAAGTGGTCAATTTCCCCGGTGTTAACCAACGTGCCACACAACAGGACAAATTCAGCGAACAGGGAAACTTGTCTGTATTCGTAGAAGCAACTTTAGTGCTTTTTTTTTTTTTTTTTTAAAGAACTTTTCTATTGGATTAAGAATGTAGTTCCTGGAACAATTTTTCTTACAGAGCTCTTTCCTTACACCTCTTGGCTACAGGGTGGGCCAAATGAAATACATATATATTTTTTCATTTAATGTATGTGCAGTCTGGTTTATCATCTTAGGATGGTGGTGCTGCTCATGGTGCTACTTCATCTGTGTACAAAAGGACCAATGCATGGTCTGTATTGCTACCAAAACATTACTGTATATTTGTGTATACCATGTCTTATGTATATATGTAACGGGTACCAGGCCAGGTATATATTTTTATTTAGAAGTGTTTCACTTTTCCAAGTTTTCTTTATAGTGTTAATGCTTATTTTCAGTTTTTGTTTTTCTTCCTGATTCTGTCTGGTACTTAGAACTGTAGTGTCTTTATCGTTAATTAAAGAAAACCGTCTAAAATGAATTCACGGATGTGAATGTTAGTGATCCTTAATGTCTTTGACTATGGGACATAAAACTGAAACGGCCGATTAAAATGTGCTGGGGCATTTGATTGGGTCAGAGCAGTATACACCATTTAACATACTTTAATAAATGATTTTGGAACAGATAGGTTGGCCTCATCCTATCCCTCGTCAGTTGGCTTTCCATGGCCAACAGGACAAAGAGAACAACCTCCGGAAGCACGTTAACTACTTCTGTCGGTGGTACAATGGGAAGAGAGAGAGACAGGGTGGAAAGACACATGTTCTTTTGGGAGGTACTAAGACAGCCTTGTCTGCCTTCAGTGTGCATAGAAATCCGCCAAAATGAAGATTGCCTCTGAGGGCATCTGGGGCGGGGCTTACACTTCGAACCAGCTCCCAGGGCTCCAGGTCTGCTGATGGCACTGGGTAGCAAGGTGGGGGTGGGGGGCGGTTCTCAGCCCCAGCTCAACATCGGCATCATCTGGGTAGCTTTGAAAGAGCTTACTGGCCAGATCAGCTCCAGTGAGGATGACTGACTTTATCTGGGGTGGGACCTGGGCATCTAACATCGCTGCTGCTGCCCTTTGTGACCTCCAGAAGATTCTAGTACAAGCTCAGTTCTGGGAACGACTGCTGGGAAGCGCTGCCCCAAACTGATGATGAGAGTCACAATAGAAGTGCTTCCCTGAACTATCTGGGAACGGGTTGCTACAGGTAACTTTTAGGGTGGCTGACAAGTTTGGGAAGTCCTGATTTTTGTACCAGGGGAGCCTTTTAGATCATTTCACCACTGGAAGGGATAGGACACTTATGATTCTATTTTTTATGGAGTTTATTGGGGTGATGATTGTGAAAATAATAAAGCGTATTGGCAAAACAGAAATAGCCAACTCCCCCACTCACTCCTCCCAAATTGAGCTTTCTTGCTTAAACAATTTAGAAGAGATGATTGATGTGTCCTAAGTTATTAAACAGACTCAAATGATTGAACATTTTAGAAACAGATTCAAGATTCTTTTTATTTTTCTTTCTTTTCCTTCCTTCCTTCCCTCCCTCCCTCCCCCTTTCTCCCTCCCTCCCCCTCTCCCTCCCACTTTTTTCCTTCCTTCCTTCCTTCCTTCTTCCCTCCCTCCCCCTCTCTCCTCCCTCCCACTTTCTCCTTCCTTCCTTCCTTCCTTCCTTCCTTCCTTCCTTCCTTCCTTCCTTCCTTCCTTTCTTCCTTCTTCCCTCCCTCCCCCTCTCTCCTCCCTCCCACTTTCTCCTTCCTTCCTTCTTTCCTTCCTTCCTTCCTTCCTTCCTTCCTTCCTTCCTTCCTTCCTTCCTTCCTTCCTTCTTCCCTCCCTCCCCCTCTCTCCTCCCTCCCACTTTCTCCTTCCTTCCTTCCTTCCTTCCTTCCTTCCTTCCTTCCTTCCTTCCTTTCTTCCTTCCTTCCTTCCTTCCTTCTTCCCTCCCTCCCCCTCTCTCCTCCCTCCCACTTTCTCCTTCCTTCCTTCTTTCCTTCTTCCTTCCTTCCTTCCTTTTTCTTTCTTTTCCTTTCTTTTTATGAGCACCATGCCTCGCTCTTTTTTCCACACTAATTTGGTGCCTCAGCCTGGAGAGCACTTCCTTCACCCTGGCACTATGGATGGTCTTTTCCTTGGTAAGAGGCAGCATGTAACATGACTGAACAGTGACAGTGCTTGAAGCCACTATTCCATCTTCACTCCATATTAGCTCCATCCATTTTTACTCTAAAAAACAAAACAATTCTTCCTTCCCACTGGTATTATAAACATCACACTAATCTCTATTGAAATTACACACAAACATCCCTAATTAGTATTAATGAGGGCAGTCTAGTTGAAGTGAATTAATGGTGTAATTCCTAGCATAATTGTCTGACTACCTTTACACAGATACAGAAACGAGAGCAAGTACAGCATTGTCAGTGAAACACCTGCGAGGATTTCATAGTCATCGCGAGTTGTAATTACCTCACTGATTCCATTCTAAACAATAGCAACACTCACTCTGCATTCATTCTAGGTTAGCCACCAGGATTTGCATCAATGACCTTGGTTTGTTTTTCCAGCCGCTCAGCGGTACAGACTGTCATTATCCCTGTTTCCCAGATGTGCAAGCAGAGGAAAGAAGGGGTGTGTCTGTGGCCAAGTCTGTATTCTCATAGACACCACTGCAAGTCTCTGGTTTCTAAATACTTAAGACAAATTATGGTCTGTGCATTAAAAGCTATCACTCCGCTGCCTTGTGTTATTCATTTGCTGAGCAAATATAATCCATTTCCCACCAGCCTGAGAGTAAATCTCTGTCTAACTTACAATTTCCGCCCTACAAAGCAACAGGGCCTTATTACATTTGCTTTAATTCTTTATCTTTGTGTCCAGCTTAATCCCTTTGTGTCTAAAATCATGTTCTGGTACCCTATTGTTTTCCTCAATGAGTGCACCTCGTTTTAGCAACAGAATCAAATCAGCTTTGTTTGAGAAACGCACAGGAGCAGAGGGTCGAATGAGAAAGCCACACTACATTCACGGGCCTGCGTTTTTAGGCCTCAGGTTTTACATATTATCCCCTGTAAATGTACTGATGACTAGATAAATGACCAAACTGGCAGTGGTAAAGATGTGGGCGATGAGGATGCCCGAGTTATGGCCTGAACTGAGGAGTCCTTACCCAAAGGGGAAGGGTAGTTGAAGCTCCTCCCGCCCGGGAACGTCTTCTCCTGTCATACTGCCCCATCCGTGAGGGAAAAGTGTCCTGCGACCCCTTTTCAGCCCCTGCCTGGGTCTGAAAACTAAACTGACAAACACAGGTTCACAGGAGACAAGCATATAAATCGACTGAATATACAATGTACACGACGCGGGGCCATTTTCACGTGAAGCTTGATGAAGAGTGAGCCTGCGCGGACAAACATGCTAGGTCAGAGAGCACACGGCAGGTGCGGCCCTTGCGGGGAACTCGGCACGCCGGCTCTTGTTTGTCCAGACCCTTCTCCGCATTTCTGTCCGCAGAGAGACGGATGCTCCCTTCCTCTGGGTGCAGGGAGGGCAGCGCTCCCGGGAGGGCTTTATGACCTGTGTCTGGGAGAAGGGTGCTGTTTTCTCAAATTCCTTCAGCTGGAAATAAGCAAGAGCCAATGTACATCTTGTGGTGTAGCATTTCCTGAACCCCTCCAGCCCCGGAGCTTCTCAGAGCTGGGACTGCAGGCCAGCTGTGAAGAAGGTCTTGAAGGGCTTCTGTGGATATGAACACAGGCCTCAGGAATCACCATGAGTAACAAGTCCCCCCCACACACACGGACGGGGCGCACGCACCCCCCCCCCTTCTCTTCGGGGTCACGCTCCACCCTGACCTGGGAGGGGCATGTTGTTGGAGTCCACCCCCCTCTCTGTACACGGTGCTCCAGACCTCCCCCCCCCCCAGCCCCTGACTGCAAACGTGGTAGAAGACACGATACTGCTGAAGCCCCTCACTGCTCCTGAAAAAAAAAAAAAAAGTCCAACAATCTGTGCTGGGAACTAGTAAAACTTGAGTCTAAACTTGCGTAGCAAATAGAATACAAATAAGAGATTTAGGTAAATTTGCCCTACACCATGATAGCGTTCCTGAGTTTATAGAACAAAAGCCCAAACAAACTGTGAAGATGTGGTGTCAGGCTGGTGGCCGCGGCCAGGAGGGTCACACTGGACTCGGGCAGACGGTGGAGGAACTGCGGGGGTGGAAAGCATCGGGCTGTTCCCGCCCTTCCAAGGCACGCAAAGACAGGCGGGCGTATTGAAGGACCAGGGAGCAGGTAAAACCGCACCTGGCAGTAGCGGGAGAGCGACCTGGGAGGACTGCGGCGGAAGGAACACGCCCGCCGCCTTCCATTGAGCACACACACGTGGCGCTGCCGCGCGCCAGGCGCCATCAGGCAAAGGGCTCGCAGCCGGTAGAGCCGTGAGCCAGCCGTTTTCCCCACACCGTGGTATGTCTGATGGCATTAGGAATGACTTTTATCTTTTCTATTTTTTTCTGTAAGTTTTTACAGTGATTATGCCTCATTTTCATCATGAGAAAGAAAACAGGATGTAGAAAACAGAAAGGAGGTTGATGAGAACCTTAGTGACTGCCCACGTGTGGATATTACCATAGATCACACCACTCCATGGTTAATAAATACATCAGGGGTCAGCCAACCATGGCCTGTGAGCCAAAGTCAGCCCAGCTGCTTGTTTTTGTAAATAAAGTTTTATTGGCACATGGCTTCTCTCCGGCATTTAAGTATTTGCCTATGGCCCTACCGCAGCCAAGCTGAGGAGTTGTTGTGGAGACCTATGGCCCCTCGAAGTTAAATACTTACTATCTGATCCTTGTTTGTTCCCACCCCACTCCTCTGGTGATAAATGTTTTTTAAGGGAGAGGATTGGCAGGAGGCAAAGTCCCTTGCTTTGGGTTTCTGACATTTCTGGACCTGCTAAAGAAATGTCTTGGAATTCTGCGGCCGCCACGCTCATGCTGTTGGACAGAGTCTAACGTCACCTCTTCCTTAATTCCTGTGCACTGAGCATTGGACTGCTACAAGGCCCTATTTAAGGTTTGTCCACAAACACTAAAATCATTTCAGTGTTAAGCGAGTAGAGCGGAATTAAAGTACCTGACCTGGGATGATCATTTTTTCTTGGTGCTTTAGTTTTTCAAGATTAAATGCCAAAGAAAAGGTAGTAGAAATTAGTTATAGGTTGTCTTTTTCAAATAGAGGTTAGATTTTCCCCAAGAAATTTCAAATTTCAAAGGAAATAGACGAGGGTCCCCAGAGCAACAGAACCCCGACCAGTAGTGGAGACAGTGAGCAGGCAATCCTCCTCCAGGCTGCACCCTGATTCATCCTCAGCTGCACGCCAACAATGAGTCTCAGTGCCCAGCGGCTGCGTCCGGGTCAGGAACATGACACCTGGGAACCTTTGAGGCGAAAATAAAATATCTGGGAAGTTACTGGATTAAGAAAAAGAACCATTGTTATAAATGAAATCATTAGGTAGGGAGTTCTTCCCTTCTTTTTCTTTTTTTTAAATCATGAAATCCCAGTATGTTTTCAGTCATCACACCGTTGCTACTATTGAGAAACGACTGTATGCTTGTGTGAGAGATAGGGTTCAATGACATCTCCTGTCCCCTAGAAGCCTAAAAGGGGAACGTGCCGAAGGTCCCTGGATGGGTCAGTGTAGACCTGGGATTCTCGCTCAGTTCCATCCACCTCTTTGAAAGTTTCAATAATGAAAAGACATGGAAACTGGGGTGGGGGGGGGAGGGGAATCCATGTCCTTTGAAATTCTGGTATATATTTAGCGACACCTGGTTGTCAGCAAATGCCATGTATAAATTCTTGATTTGAAGATTCAATACTCCAGACACAAGCTGCACCCCTGCCCCACCACCACCTCCCAGGACAGCTTCCTTCTCTAGCACTGTTGAGGGCATCTGGGTCAGCCAGGCTGGCAGTGCTGCTCAGCTGTCTCGTTAACTTTTTATTTTATTAAGTGAGAGGTGGGAAGACTCTGAGAGACAGATTCCTATATGCTCCCTGACCAGGATCCACCCGACCAGACCCCTACAGGGCAATGCTCTGCCCACCTGGGGCCGGTGCTCTGTTGCTCAGCAACTGAGCTATTTCAGCACCTGAGGTGAAACCATGGAGCCATCCTCAGCACCTGGGGTCAAATTGCTCAAACCATTGGAGCCATGTCTGTAGGAGGAGAGGAGGAAGAGAGAGAGAGAGAGAGAGAGAGAGAGAGAGAGAGAAGCGGAGTGGTAGGGGTAGGGGTAGGGGTGGTGAAACAGATGGTGCTTCTCCTGCGTGTCCTGGCCAAGAATGGAAACCAGGGCTTCTGCACGCCAGGCCAATGCTCTAGCCACTGAGTCAACCAGCCAGGACCTCATTAACCTTCAAAGTTCAGCCATTCATTCATTCAGGGCTTTTCCTCACCAGGTGCAATGCGGCTTCCCATGTGCTTTTCACAGAAGATGGCAGTCAAATGCACACACACACAAACACATGCACATCACACCACCCTTACACACACATACACAACTATACATACACATCACATACACAAACATGCACATATGCAGAATGCATACCATACCACTCACACACCGTATCCCATACACAGATACACACACATGCACACGGGCCCACCACACCACTCAGATAACACACAGACCCACACATAACCCATGTCACACCACACCTCCCTCCACACAGCATCCGAGGAGGAAATGTTAATGATGCAGCTCAAAGAGCCAACTTATTTTCCACATCAGCAGCACGTTTCTGGTTCAAGTTCAAACTGTTCATTTAATCTGGCACCCTCCTCTCCTTCCCACTGCACACCAACAACTCGCGTTAGCGGGGTCCCAGGCCCCCTATGGAAAAAGAAAATGGAGCGTTCTCAATCTGCTTTGCTTCATTGTTGGAAAATAGAATAAGTTTGGCTGAGCTCAACAAACTTCTTCCTGAATAGAGGAACCTGGCTATTTGTGTTTGCTGAAATGTTTGACAGATGGGAATCTGATGGGGGAGGAGGGGTGTTTCTTTTAATGATCGTGTGACTACTTCAGCTCTCTGCTTTGCCATGAACTAAGAAACTTGGCGCAAAGCATGCGCTCTGGCCCTCTGCGTCTTTGTTTACCAAGTAGGAAGGTTATCTGATCTTAACGTGGGGTCCAGAAATGCGTCAACACTAAAATCCGATGCAGTGTTTTTCATGGGGATGGATGGCTGTGTGCATTTTTTATCCTAGGGAGAAGAAATTGTGACTTCCAGTGGATTCACCAAGGGTTCAGGGCAGAGAGATGCCTTCTTACAATAAAAGAAGTCCATGGTTTTTGTGACTCCCTAGCTCATTTTACAGAATTAGGGACGGGCTGAGGGCAAACCTATCAGGTCAGCAAAATCTGTCCCGACTTTTCTACCTTGCTTGAGGTTGGTATTGACCTTTTCCAAATGTCTTCCAGGGTCTTCCTGGCACGGAGAAAACACAGCTGATAACTAATTATTTTTCCCCAGGGGTATATTAAATTAATGTATTAGTTCAGAAAACCTACCCAGAAGAAAGAGAGCACATTAACAAAAAGGAACTTACTGCTAAAAATGGGGTTTGGGGTACCCATATGGGGAGATGGTTAGATGTTTAGTGGGGACAGTTTGACCACTTTATAGGCACTGAGCCTTGAGAAGGAATATGAATGATATAGGTCTCTTTGTGCTATATGTAATTAAAAGTAAACTACTTTGACAATGACATAAAACTTGCATGTTTGCTAAATTAAAATAACTTCTTTCTAGATTTTCTGAATCTTAACTTTGTGTACATTCATTAAAGCTAAACTTATTTTCTCGTTTGGCTTTTTTTGGGGGAGGGGAAAGTGCTCTCCAGCCCTGCCTGGGTTCAGCACCTGCATTCTCGGGTCTCTGAAAGCCTTCTCCTGTAGGTGATCATGTCCCCGGCCCACGCACGAAGTTGGCTCCCACCCACTCCACAATGCACCTGGCTTAATTGTTCGCAGAAAAAGAACTCAAGTGGGAAAAGAATGAAAGCATTTCCTTTTGGCTGATGAACAACTGCTACTTGTTGCTACTCATGGGACATTGATTTTCACTCTTCCTGCCCCAGCAGTGGAGCTGATCTTCATGGCACAAAGAAACCTGGAGCCAACAGTTTAAAAAAGAGCCTTTCTCTTTGGCGATTATAAACTTAAAATCTCTTCTCTAGGAAACTACATTATTTCAGGTGAGGAGACCATGCCTACTGTGTATGTTTCATAAAAATTTCGACCACGCCCTGACCCCCCCCTAGCCAATAAAAACACGATCAACTGTTAAAGATTTTTGCCAAAGATGACGGTGCAGTTGAAATCTCCCGATGAAATTTCCCTATTGTGGTAATAGAGAGATGAGTTTTTATTCCAGCTTTGGAATTAGATAGTCCTAAACCAACCTGGAAATCCCATTGCCTAGCTAAGAGACCGTGGGAAAATCGCTTAGCTTCTCAGAGCCCCAGTTTTCCCGTCTGTAACACAGGGGTGATAATACTCACTTTGCAGAGATCTGCTAACATTAGGAGACACTCCCAACGTAGGCAGAGCGTTTGGCACCCTGGCGTCTACATGGTAGACGCTGTATGATTATTTAATTCTAAACATCTTTACAATTTCTGGATACAACCTCTTTTCTTTGTGCCAAACCAGTTTGGTGCTCCCTTTTGTAAATGTGAAGTTTAAAAGGTCTTAGACACAAGGAGCGCTTTCTTGCTCGATGTCTTCACCTACTGTTCTGGTGGAAAAAGGCCCGTATTCCAAAAAGCCTTTAAGGTGAAGCCACAGGCGGGATTTTGCCATCGAGGCTCCAGTTCTCAGGAATGTCCTCATGTAGCTTTCTGAGCATAGAACTGGTCATTAAGATTAATGAATGTGCTGGCTAATTCTACCTTGAATTCCAACTACTGCACTTCCCCGAGATATATATGAACTGAGACAAACAACTCTCGTCTAGTCCAGGCTCGGTAAATCTCCGCGTGGGACTCAAACCCGGTCCCCGAGTCTCACACTCGCACACCTCTTGCTCATCCTGACACTGCTGCTTGGTTCTGAACCCGGAGGCATCTTCCGGAGATGTTTGTCTCCTAGCAAATACCCTCAGCGCCATTGTGCCAGCAGGGTTGGCCGAGCTTGAGTTCAGTTCTTTTTATTAAGACCAAAGTTAATTTTAAAAAATACTCAAGAGAAGGCTGCAGTTCTCTTTCAGTGGTAGCCTAGCTTCTCCTTACCACGACGCTCGTAGAGAGGAGGGTGTCCAGGGGACCCTGCCAAGGTGGGTTCAGCCACCCTGAGGCTGTGACGGGGTGCTCTCTGGAAGACAGGGGGGCCAGGCAGTGCCCAGCAGCATTGCCTCCTGCCCCCCGCTTCTCATCTTGTTTCTTGTCTCCCGTCTCCCACCGCCTTTCATTTCCCTTTCCCTCCATGTTCTGGGCTGACCCATTTCTTAGTTTGGCACGGCAGCCCTGACCTGTTGCTCTTGTGCTTTCTTCCGCCCTTCACCAAGGATGTCTGATTATTTCTCTGCTTGTGCGTTCAAGGGCGTCGGGAACATTGTGTGCTATGGCTAACCCCTTGCAGTTCCCCGAGGTGCTCTGTGCAGCGGCTCAGGAACTTTTCATTTCTTCCAGGCCTGCGCGCTCTGTCCGGACTGCCGCGTCTCTGGAGCGGGGCTGGCCTCTGTTTGGGGGAAGCTCACTGCCGCACAGCGAGACCATCTGACAGTTGTTATCTGCGACCTGAGTGACAGAGCTGCTAGCGACGAGAGCCAGAAGCAGCAGCGATGAGCTGTCCTCTGAGACCTCCCGGCTCCCCAGCCCCCAGCACCATCTGGGACCACCCGAGGGAAGAGGCCAGGGTGACACCATGAGGACGGGGCACTTCTCTGACCGCCGAGGCCGGCCGCGGTCTGGCCTCAAGGCCCTGCCAGTGGTGAGAACCAGCCAATTCGTCTGCGTGGATGTCTCCTCCCTCTCTTTTTCCTCTCCTCCTGTCTTGTCTTCCTCCTCTCCTTTTATCTACAGTTCACAAAAATCTGGGGACCGGCTGCCGGCCAACAGCTCTCTGGGGGGCAAACACAACGGCAGGCGTGACACTGGGTACAGGCCAGAGATCCATGTCTTCGGGGAGGCTCCCATCACGCTGGGGATGGAACCCGGGCTCTGTCAGGGTCAACACGGCCCCCAGGGACTGGCCTCTGCCCGCCGCTCCCTGTCCACCTCCCCCACGTCCCCCTCGGCCCCTTTGCTGTCAGCTCAGTCCAGGCACCGAGGCTTCACGGGCACTGTAAGGCTTCCAGACCCTGGAAGGCTGTGGCTTTGGGACCACTGCTAGGTGCTTTTCTCTCACCCAGATCTCAGTCCAAACGCTCCCTCCCCAGAGCGGCCTCCGCGTGTCGCCCCTGCCTCTGTCCCTCGCTGGTGGGTGTGCTGTTCTAGTGTCCGCACAGTGCTGTCTCCTGCGGCAGGTAGCTCTGTGTTTACTGGTTTGCTTGCTTACTCACTTGGTTTACTTGTTTATTCACTGCCCTACCCCACTCTCCCACCCCAAACCTTCCTTCCTTTTTTTTCCGTGTGGCCTCCAGTGCCTGACACACAGTTTGTCCTCGGTAAATATCTGTTGGATGAATGGATAAATATACACTTCAAAGGGGACATGAGAAATCACAAAAATAACATCATAAATAATGATGATGATAATAATAACGATGGACTTTTTTTTTTTTTTGGTCTTTTACCAAGCACTGTGTTTTGTGTAAACTATCTTGAATCTTCAAAACAGGAGAGAGGATATTATTTATATATTTTTCCCCCAAAAAAGGAGGCTCCCAAAGCCTCCTTTGGAATTGTCCCAGGGCCACCCACCTAGTGAGGGGTAGACCTGGGATCCATCCTCAGACAGGTCCGTCTCTGAAGCCAACATTCACTCTCTCGTCTCGGCCGTGATGTCTAATACATGTAAACAACTTTAATACAAGCCAGAAGTGATTTGCTCAGAGAGGGGACAGATAAAGCAGCGTGGGGATTCAGAGGACGGAGTGGCCTCTGAATGAGGGGAACAGGAAAGGGTTGTGACAAAGTGATTTGGTTTCTCTGGACCTGTCCCCCTGGGGACTTTAGGCGGGGCGCTCGGATGATTTGGACACTTAAAGGTGGACTGGGAAATCCTAGGGGTGTTGAATGAGAACACCAGAAGGCTGTCCTGGGAGTGTGTGTGTGATTATAGTAGTGGTTAGAAAGGTGAGACTGACAAGTTGAGTTTAAATTCTATTCAGAGGAGGGTACTGGTTGTAGCAGGGAGTGTTTTGGGAGGGGGCGGTGTATTTTCTATTCAGCTCTTTGATTCTTATGGGAAGGCAAAAGTACACGTTGGTATCAACTTCAGGAAGAGCTTCATCTAAATGTCTATCATCCCACATTTTTGTTTAATCAGACCTCACTATTTATCTCCAGAGGACGTATTTTCTTATTGAGTCATATTTTAACTTCAGATCTAGTCTAAAAGACCCCAGGCCTGTCTAGCCTGGGGTGGGGGAGGGGTCTCATGTGACCACTTGACCCCTTAAACCCAAGCTTTCCTGACTCAGTGGCCCCCTCTCCTGAAGCTGGACTTCTGTCTCCTGCAAACGAAGTCTCCGCCCACATTTCTCTGCTTCTGTGTAGTGTGTGTGTGGGGGTGGGGTGGGGGGGGTGGGGGGGCACCGGCTGTGCTCACAGACAAGCCCTTCGTGTCTGCGCTGCTCTGCCCCCTGCTACCGGGCACTGCGCATCCACGGGCTCTCAGACCCTGTGCTTTGGCCAAGCCCCCAGCTCCCTCTCCAAACCCAAAGAGTCCCAAATAGTCCTCGGGCACAGGTCTTTCTCATCGGAGGGCAAAACACGTGGGGGACGGCTGGGAACCAGAGTGGAATAACAGATGTCCATTGCGACCCATACGCTGTGAGGAACCGAAGGTAAATGTTACAAACCCTGGGTGTCCCTGTGATAGCAACAGGACAACGTGGGGGACGTCCTATAAGTGCACTGACTTCCTGACCGCTCAGAGGGAGGGGCAGAATCTGTACTTCAGAGCGGATAAGGTGAGTGGTAGAAGTAAAAGCATACTGAAAGTATAAAGAGACATGTTATGAACAGAAATTAAATAGTGGACGAAAAAGCAGTGAGGAGGAAACAGAACTTTAAACAAGTGGAATGTATGGCTTGTGAGTTCTATCTCAATTTTTCAAAAAGATGTGATAAGCGTCAGATACCATGAGAACATCCAGGTACACACTTCAAAGATTGATTCTCGTTCTGTCTCCCAGATGCCTTACTGGGGGTGAGTCACACCTAGATAAAGGATATAAAAGGGTCAAGAGCACGGAGATCAGGAGGTGATTCTTCAGGAGCAATGGTGTGGGGAGAGCTTTGCAGCAAGCGCCAACGCTCTTCCCGGGCTGGGGTGGGGAGTACTGTCCGCCTTGAGCTAGGCCTCGCCTCACTTGGAGACCTGGGTCTCAGCAGTGACACAGGACAGTGGCCAGGCGCCTGGTGCGGACCTAAGCGCACCAGCGTGGCCCTGCCCAGCAGACCCAGAGCTATATTGGGAACCGCGGACCCTGCCTTCCGATGGGCGGTCAAGGGGCATGACCCCAAGGTCCAGCTGTGGAACCCTTAGTGGCCACATTGTCCCGGAGATGCCAGCTGTGGGGACCCCTCCTGGCAGAACTGCATGGGGCCTGATGGAGGGGGCTCTCTGCTCCTGACAGTTGTATTTGCAGCATCCCAGGACCAGCTCTCCAGAGAACCCATGAAAGCCCCCACCAGGGAAAGTGTCAGCTTGAAACACCTTTCAGTCCCAGGGGGCATGTGACCATTTTACAACGGTGGCGAACAAGTCAGAGCTCTCCTCCTGGTCACCTCTCCTCCCCCCTTGCTTGGATCCCAGGGAGACCGGAAGCAGCAGGTGGTAAGGCAGGGAGGAGAAAATGAGGGTCACCCCACTCCCGCATTTCAGATGACTCCAGGCAAGATTTCGGAAGGCGACGTGGTTGGCTCAGTGTCACCCACCTGTTGCTGGTGGAGCTGGCTTCCTTTCCCGAAGCCCTTGGCCATGCTGCCGTCCTGGGCGGGGGGGGGGGGGGGGGGGGGGGGGAGGGGGTGGAGGGGGAGGGAGGACATCTGCGCAGTGGACTAGGACAGTTTTGATTCCTAGTGGCTAATTTAGAGCAGTCAAAGGCAGGGCCGTGATGTGCTGCAGAAGGAAGAGCCGTTGTGTGGAGGGTCCGGGGAGGAAGGGCAGCCTTGGGCTGACCTATAGGATCACTCGAATCTCCAACTTTTCCAGGAAGTGCTCATCTGTGCACTCGGCCTGTCCCACCTTCAAGCACTGCCTTCCGGAGAGGCACGTGCCTCCCTCTGCACAGAGGAAAGAAAAGGAGAAACCCTCGCAAACTGAATAACAGAGTGAACGTCCTGATGAGCTGCACGTGCATTTTCCTAGCAGGTTCGTGACTGCGGAAAATATTCACCTGCAAGCACTTTCTCATCTGTGGCACCGATGGTACTGCATAAATTAATTTCTTAAACAAGTGATGCCCAGCACTTTCTACACAGTGCCTTCATTTTAGAGACTCCTAGGTTTACTTCAGGAGGTGTTTGTGTTTGCAACAGCGTCTACAAGTTTATGTCGTTCATTAAAGCTAGGAAAGAACCTAGCAGAGCAGACACTCGTTTATACCTACGGGCAAATGCGGGCCTTTGAAATAATGATTTTTTGGTCAAGTGCTTGGCCTTCCATAGGACTTGACCATCACAAATACGATAGTTATAGTCCTGGCATTATTTTCATTGTTTTCAGAAAATGACTCCGTTCAAACAATAGTCATCTCTAGTTAGAACTTTAAACAGGTGCTGCTGATTCTACACATCTTTATCTACAAAAGGAAAAACAATTTTCATTGCATTTGTATTCTAAAAGAGCAGCACTATTTCTAAGCTATACATAGAGCAATGATGTTTCAACTCTTTTCAAAATGCAGGTCAACGGGATTAGTAAAATAGAGATTCGGGTATGCAAACCCTGATCTACTCTAATCCTTGCATTTGACAGATGAGGGCATTCAGGCTCAGACGCGAAGTGTCAAAGGTGAGGTGAGGTTGTCTAGTTCTAAGACCAGCCTACTTTCTACCACCCAGTGTTGTCAGATGGTCAGTAGTGCCTGGAAAGTAGCCAAACACCACTTATCAAATGTCCTGAACAATTCCTTCAAAACTCTGACTTAAAGTCAACTTGACCCGAGCAACAGGAACTGCATTACAGTGGCCAAGCCTACTCTGCCCTCTGTCTTATTGCCCTCCTGGTGAGGATGAGAGGAGCTCCCTGCCTTGTCCTCCTAGAAGATAGCAGTGGCGTTGACCAGCTGTTGCCATTCTCTGTTCACAAGCACCTAATGATTGGGTTTGCTACTATTTAATAGAAAGAGAGTGGGAGTGCTAGAGAAAGGCAGACCAAGTGGGTTATTCATAAGCGGGTGTGGGACTGTGTGTTAAGTTTCCTATGGCTGTGTAACAAAGGACCGTACACTTGGTGGCTTCGAAACACACACATGTATTCTCTTAGAGTTCTGGAGGTCAGAAGCCCAGAACCAGTTTCCCTGGGTCAAAATCAGGGTGGCAGCAGGACTGTATTCCCTCTGAGCCTCAAGTGAGGGATGATATTTAGAGTTTTGCTGGGTAACTCAGGATAAAGTCCTCATCTCAAAATCCTTAATTTAATCATACCTGCCAAGTCTCTTTGGACAAATAAGGTGACTTTCACAGGTTCCCAGAATTACAGTCTCAATATCTTTTGGGAGTGGAGCATTATTCAGCTGGCCACAATCTGCAAGGTCAGTAAGCTTTCTCGTGGGTACACACAAGCTACCCTTATTAAGCATAATTAACTCTACAGGGTCATTGGGTACAACCAAGGCACCGGTATGCTGTGGGATTCTAGAATACGAAAGAAGTTCATCTGCTTTCCAAAGGTCTAATTTACAACCCAAGGAGGGGCCTAGGAACCACATTCAGTTTTTAGCCACAACACCTGCTACCACTACTTTATATTCAGCCTGTTCTGTTCTCCGTGCTTGCCTGAGTTTGTGCAGGCGTGGAGCATCCTTCTGGATCCTGAGTGAGGCTCTGGGCGTGGTTACCTTCCACTCCATAGTTGGGAGCCCCACCTATGACACTGGCCAGGGAAGTCTTTCCCTCTTTCCTTGGCATAAGCCTTTAGGTTTAACCTACGAGTGCCTGCAACTTCTGGTGCTAAGGGTGCTGTAAATGGAAGTGAGGTGAGTGACTCTTACCCCTGGATACCTCCAATGATCCCGATGGGAGAACTGATTTAAGACTTAAGGGCCCAGGCTCTGGAGTTAAGACTGCCCGGGTCTGCATCTGGTCTGTGTGACTTTAAGCAAGTTGAGGAATTTTGCGGAGCCTCGGCTTTCCTGTAAAACGAGGAAAATTGCAGTTCTTAGCTTCTAGGGTTGCTGCGAAGATTGAACAATATAATCTGATCAAGCTCTTGGCACAGGGCTCAGCATCTACAAGCACTTGATGCATGAAAGCATCAATAATGGGTCCGGACATAAGGCCTCCTGGGACATGGATTTGCTCAATGATTCACCAAGGTTACACTGAATGTATGTGTATGGGTGTATGGGGGAGGGCTGGACTACATCCTGGGTCCCATCTTTAGTCATATTTATGGAGGCTTGAGTCAGTGTGCTTGGGGAGACAGAGATGTATGAAATAGACAAATTAGCATCTGAAAGAGAGTAAAATAGATGTAGAAGTTCTCATAGATGCCCAAGGACTAAGGCAGCTATATCAGACGGTCACAATCCAGAGCAGGAGAGAGGAATTTGAGAGCGCAGGAAGGAGGGGCCGCTTTCTAGAGAATGTAGGGCTCCAAAGACTTATACATTCCTGCTCACCTCTCTCTTGATTCTCTGAATTTATTTCCATTTGCAATTCCTTGATGTCCATCTCTGGTTAAAAGCGCTGCACGCAACTATGGGGTCTGCAGGGGCGGACTCTGGAGAAACACCAGCCTGGGCAGCTGGCTTCTCACTCGAAATTTCCTCCGATCCCCTGCCTGGGCCGGGGAGGGCGGGGCCTGTACACCCAGAAACTGAGCTCTGGGGCTAAGCAGGAAAGCCTGCTGCTAAAGGTCTAACCTTTCAACATGCACCTTTCATTTCCCTTCCCGTGGCCAGGAGTGCCTGACCGCCCCCCCCCCCCGCCCCTTGTGATGGCCTCTCAGATCAGGGTGACTGTATTCATTTTCCAGGGGTTCGTGTAACAAAGAAGCACAAACTGGGGGCTGGCTTTATTTGCTTACAGTTCTGGAGGTCAGAAATCCTAAATGAAGATGTTGGCGGGGTCGGTTCCTCCTGGAGGCTGGAAGGGAGAGTCCACTCTCTGTCTCTCTCCTCGCTTCTCTCTCTTTCAGTTGTTGCAAATCCCTGATGCTCACTGGCTTGCGACACCATAATCTCCATTTCTCTGTCTCCTCCTCATTGGATTTAGAGCCCACCCTGATTCAGGATGGTCTGATTTCAAGATTCTTACCGTTATTACACTTGCAAAGGTTATTCCAAATAAGGTCATATGCTGAGATCCCAGGTGGATATATTTTGGGGGGTATATTTCAACCTAATAGAGTGATTATATAATTTTATGTTCAAACCAAGACACGTTGGGATTGACAAATGTTAGCTGGACAGAATGCCAGCCAAGTGTCCTTGCTTGAGGGCATCGGGCTGGCTGTATGAACACCCTCTAGGTAACCACCTATCATCTTCCCCCTGGGAGGAGCAGCTCTCAGGCTGTGTGGGTTGGAAGAAGGGAGGTGAGGAGTGAACTATTCTTCTACCAGTTTCTGAGTTTGTCTGATATTCCCCGGCAAAAACTCACGTGCTCCTTGATGAGTTGCCTCCTTCAGATGAGTTGCCTCCAAAGTTGAAACCAAAGTCACTCCTCACTTGTCCATTCGTTCCCCCTCTTCCAAACTTTGATGTCTTATTCTGCTATTCTTTTTTTAATTAACCAATTTATTGTCACTTTAATGGAGAAAAGGACAGTGAGGAGGAGATTACCACAGGAGTTGGGAAGGAGGGAAGAGAAGGGTGCATGCTTTGTCTGCTTTTGTATAAAAAGCTGTGTGCAGTAGAAAACTGCATCTTGTTTTTATTTTTATATTAAAACACAAGAAGTGAATAAGGGTAAGGGAAACCTTAACCAATAATTTTAAACATTGCAATTAAGATGACAACTAATACTTATATTTAAATATCATCCCAACAGTCTTTACAGTGGTATCATGCTATTTAATGTTAGCGACAATGTGGGGAGAGCAGGCAGACTTTTCTGGGGGATGAGTTGATATCAAATAACAAATTCTTGAAAACTCTGCCTAGCCATTTACCCAGTTTCACCTCTAGGAAGTTACCTGGAAGAGAAACAAAGAAGGAGATTTGGTACAGATTTCTATTATGAGAATATGCATCACAAACCATATGCAGGTCAGAATCAGTTGAAACGTGAGTATGGTAATGATTGGCTAAATTAGAGGCATCCACAGGATAGCACTGCATTGCAGCCATTAAAAACCATGTTTTAAAAGAGTGTTTTATAACAGTGCCAAATGATCAGGAGATTATTGAAAATTTAAGAGGCAATTCAAGAGAAGGGAAGACTTCCAAGCTCATTTTATGAGACAAGCATCACCCTAATTCCAAAACCAGCTAAAGACAGTATAAAGAAAGAAAACTAGAGGCCAATATCTCTGATGAACAGAGATGCTAAAATTCTCCAGAAAATATTAGCAGACCAGATCCAGCAATACATTAGAAAGATCATATATCATAATCAAGTAGGGTTTATTTTAGGGAGGCAAGACTGGTAAAATATTTGCAAATCAATAAATGTGATTCATCACATTAAAAAACGGGAGGGGTGAAAATCACATGATCATATCAATAAATGCAGGAAAAGCGTTAAGTAAAATCCAGCACCTATTTATGATCAAAACTCTCAGCAAAGTGGGAGTACAGAGAATATACCTCAACACAATGAAGGCCATATATGACAAACCAACAGCCGACATCACACTCAATGGGCAAAGATGAAAAGCAATCTCGTTAAGATCAGGACCAAGACAGAAGTCTCCCCCTTTCACCACTTTTAGTCAACATAGTACTGGAAGTTCTAGCCACAGCAATCAGACAAGAAGAAGAAATAAAAGGCATCCAAATTAGAAAACAAGTAAAACTGTCATTATTTGCTGATGACATGAATTGTACACAGACAATGCTAAAGTCTCAGCCAAAAAAACTACTAGACCTGATAAATGAATTTCATTAATGTGGCATAACATAAAATTAACATTCAGAAATCAGTGACATTTTTATACACCAGTAATAAACTGTCAGAAAGAGTAATTAAGGAAATAATCCCATTTACTACTGCAACAATAACAAAAAATAAAGTACTTAGGAATAAACTTAACCAAGGGGGTAAAAGGCTTGTACTCAGAAAACTATAAGACATTGAAAAAAGAAATTAAGGAAGATACAAACAAGTGGAAGCATATACCATGTTCATGGAAAGGAAGAATTTACATCATTACAATGTCCATGCTACCCAAAGCAATTTACAGATTCAATGCAATTCAGATTAAAATGCCAATGGCATGCTTCGCAGATCTAGAACAAATATTCCAAAACTCTATATGGAACCAAAAAAGAACCCAAATAGCCTCAGCAATGTTAAAAATGAAGAACAAAGTGCAAGTATCATACTTCCTAATATCAAGCTATAGTGCGAGGCCATTTTAATCAAAACACCATGATACTGGCATAAGAACAGGCATACAGATCAATGGAACAGAACAGAGAACCCAGAAATAAACCTATGCCTTATGGTCAATTAATATTTGACAAAGGAGCCAAAAGTATACAGTGGACTAAAGACAGTCTCTTTAATAAATGGTGTTGGGAAAATCGGACAGGTACATGCAAAAGAATGAAACTAGACCACCAACTCACATCATTCACAGAAACAAACTCAAGATGGGATAAAAGGCTTAAAATGTATGTTGTGAAACCATAAAAATCTTGGAAGAAAACAGTCAGTGGACCTTCAGACATCTCTCATAGCAACATCATCTTTTCTTTTTGTAGAGAGGTGGAGAGAAAGAGAGACGGGAACATTGAGCTGCTCCTGTATGTTCCCTGACCAGGGATTGAACCCACAACCTTGTTGTTTGGGGACGACACTCTTAACTGACTAAACTAGCCAGCCAGGGCCTCTTATGGCAATGTTTTTGCCAATGTATTTCTATGGGCAAGTGAAATAAGGGACAAAATAAACAAATTGAACTATATCAAGGTAATATGCTTTTGCACAGCAAAAGACACCATTAACTGCCCTGGCCGGATAGCTCAGTTGATTAGAGCATCGTTCTAATGCACAGAGGTTGTCAGTTTGATCCCTGGTCAGGGCACATACAGGAATAGCTCAATGTTCCTGTCTCTCTTTCTCTCTCTTTCACTGAAATCAATAAATAAAAATGTTTTTAAAAAGACACATTAACAAAATAAGACAACTCATTGTATGGGAAAACATATTTGCTGAAACATCTGATATGGGGTCAGTAACCAAAATTTATAAAGAACTTCTAAAAGTCAACACCAGGAATGTAAACAGATGGCCAACAGGCATATGAAAAAATGTTCAGGATCACTAATCATTAGAGAAGTACAAATTAAAAATACAGTGTGTCCATAAAGTCATGGTGCACTTTTGACCGGTCACAGGAAAGCAACAAAAGATGATAGAAATGTGAAATCTGCACCAAATAGAAGGAAAACTCTCCCAGTTTAATACCTACTCAGTGTAGTTCGATGTGGGCTCACACACAGATTTTTTAGGGCTTCTTGGGTAGCTATCCCATATAGCCTCTACAGACTCATCACTGACTGATGGCCTACCAGAACGGGGTTTCTCCACCAAACTGCTGGTTTCCTTCAACTGCTTATCCCACTGAGGAATGTTATTCCTATGTGGTGGCACTTCGTTATAAACGCGCCGATATTCACGTTGCACTTTGGTTATGGATTCGAATTTAGCAAGCCACAGAACACACTGAACTTTCCTTTGTACCATCCACATCTCGACTGGCATGGCCGTGGGCTGCTCCGCTGTATAAATGATGTTACGTCATCATCTGCGCACGCATACATGCTGCCACATCATCCTACAGAAACTGGGAGGGTTTTCCTTTTATTTGGTGCAGATTTCACATTTCTGTCATCTTTTGTTTCTTTCCTGTGACTGGTCAAAAATCACCATGACTTTACGGACACACTGTACAATGAGGTTATCACCTCATACCTGCCTGAACGGCTCTCATTAACAAGTCAACAAACAACAAGTGCTGGTGATGATGTGGAGAAAAGGGAACCCTCCTGCACTGCTGGTGGCAATGCAGACTGGTACAGCCACTGTGGAAAACAGTATGGAGATTCCTCAAAATATTAAAACTGTAACTGCCTTATGACCCAGCTATCTCACTTCTAGGAATATATCCTAAGAATTCCAAAACACTAATTCAAATGAATTCATGCACTTCCATGTTCATTTCAGCATTGTTTACAATAGCTGAGATCTATTGTTTACAATAGCTCAGGTGTCAGTGGATGAGTAGATGAAAAAGTGTTGGTACATTTACACAATAAAATACTGTACACTGTGCAGCTGTGGAAAAAAAAAGGAAATCTTACCTTTTGCAATGGCATGGATGGACCTGGAGATTATTATGCTAATAAAATAAATCAGGCAGAGAAAGACAAATACCATATAATCTCACTTATATGTGGAATCTAGTGAACACAATAAACAGGAACAAAACAGAAACAGAGGCAGGGTCACAGGGAACAGCTGGACAGCTGTTGGAAGGGAGAAGAGGGAACGAGATCAAAGAAGATGAGGGGATTAGCCAAATTATACATTCGTAACTTATAGATACAACAGGGTAGCAATTCCAGAAGGAAAAGGGGGGATAGAGGTGAGGGAAGGGGAGCAAAGGGTAAAATAGGAATGGAAAGAGACTTTGCGTGGGGCATCGGGGGGCATGATGTGGGGGTAGAGGGTGATAGGTTGAGCGGGACACTTGAAACCATGTCAACACAATAAAATACAAATACAAATTTTTTAAAAAAGATAAAAATATTTAAGAAGCAGGTTACAAAGCAGTATGGTCGTAATGATCCCCAGTTTTAAAAAGCCAAACAATGTTATATATTGTAAAATAAATGAATAAATAAAAGGCATCGGAGTGGATTTCTGTCAGAATGTTAAAGTTGAATATTTCTGAGTGATATGATTACAGGTAGTATTTATTTCTACTTTTGTAGTATTCTGCACATATAGATTTCCCACAATATATAATACATGTATTAATATCGGTTGCCATTATATTAAAAAATAAGGCCCCAAAAGCAAAGGCAAAGAGGAAAGATGACATGACAGGATCCGAGTCCCTGTCCCTTTCCCTTCTCACGGAGTTCCTCGCATGGTACAGGGTCAGGCTATCTAGGGAGTGCCAGCTATACGTGCTCCCCAGGACCGGTGCCCTCTCCCTACCCGCTATGTCCTTGGAACCAAGCCCTTGGTGGCACTGGTTCACAGACCCTCTGACTCCCACAGTGTTTCTCCAGGCCTGGCTTGTTCACATGTCATCGTTGGAAAACCCTCTGGACCTCAGAGAGGGAAGAGATTGCTTTTCTTTTAGCTACCCTTTTAGAACGAGATTCCAACAGCCTTTTGTACTGTTTTGCTCTCCTTGCAAAGCGGCCCCTTCCCGTGAGTCACCTGGGTCGGGGAGCAGCGCTGAGCTGGGACTGTGTTTGTAGAGGGGCTGCAGGGTGGGGACCTCCTTCAGTTAGTGAGGCTTGCCTTTCTTTCTGCTCATGGAATTATTTACTTTATTTATCCGGAAAGCTAATCTTTTGATGAGGCAGATAATCTGAACTTCTTTTGCTTTGGGTGTTGATAAAATATTTAAGGTCTTTTCTTTTTCCAAAGGTGTTGGTTGATCAGTTCCACAGACTTAGAGAAACCTAACACCCTCTCTCCCTTTGGGCCATTTCCTCCTTCCCTCTAATCCACTCACGGGAGCAAAGATGCTATAATTTCTGATCCTGATATCATTGTCCCTATAACTCACTTTGGCCTCGTTCATTTTGCCTACGGGGCTCACTCCTCCTGTTCAGTTTGGTTTCTTTCTTAACTTCGTGTGTGTGTGTGTGTGTGTGTGTGTGTGGCGCAGACATACAAGAAAATGACAGTAGCGCAATTGAATATGTTTGCACAGGTTAGATAATCTGGGATTAAAAATGTCTGACTCTCTTTATCACTTTCTCCATCAACATTTATGTACTGCCCCTTTGTTTAGGTGGCCTTAGATTCTGAAACAAAAAATTAGGGCACATGGTGTGAGAAAGTACTTTTCCTAGTGTTTAAATATCCATTTGGGCAAAATCTTACAAAAGAGTCAAAATTAAAGAACGCTTAGTTTAAAAACCACCTGTATGGGTAATAATAAAACTCTATGACTTGAGGGCTGTTTTAGACATCTTCAGCACCTGGCTACTATTGTATTGCTACCCTGTGTGTGTGTGTTTGTGTGTGTGTGTGTAAATCTACTTTGTATATAAGTAGCATTTCTAGAAATAATTCCATGCATATTAGAATATGTAATATCTCAAAACACAGTTTCTGTTGGCCCATCAACTTGTTAACTTATCGGCCCCAAACACGTTTAACACTGAACAGCGATTGTTCCTGGTAGGCTGTTGCCGGCTCCTCCCAGCTGCCGGGTGAAGGAAGGCTGAAAAGGACTCTGTAGACGGGGAAACTTACATCTTATAAAAGGGTATTACTGATAAGGAACACAGTAGGGTGGTTTTCAGAACAAGAGTTCCAGACTCCTGGGGCTCATTCCCTTACCTACTCCATTGTCTATCAGACTACAAAAGTTGCATGTTGAAAATAATTTTTAAATGCTGAAGTATAGAAAAAAAATACTGAAATGTAGAGAAGCGTAGAGAAAAATAACTCAGTGTCAATACTCAGAGATGTCTGTCAAGATTTTGACTTCAATTAATTTTCTGTATATATATGAACGTATAAGAGATCATGTTGAATATGTAGTTTTATATACTGTTTTTTTTACTTCAAATAATTATGCTAAAGCAGCACTTCTCTATGTGATTAAAAATTCTAAAAATACATAATTGTTTAAATTACTCATAGTAGCCCATCGCAGATACCTATTTTGCTGACCAATGTCCACCAGGTGCCTAGGATAGTGCCTGGACTCAATACGCACTTAATAGATAGTTATTGAATAGTTCTCTGTATTATAAATGCGTTCTAATTTATTTGTTCACACTAGTTATGGACAGTTCTTTTCTTTTATAAATTACATTTCTATGAATGCTTTTGGGCACATTTATAAATCAACTGCCTTGGGAGGTATATCCTAAAATTTGATTTCCTGAAAGTATAATTATCAAGTGAAACAGCACAAACATTTTTATGGCCTTGGGTGCGAATTGTTTTTCTGTATGGTGCCCAAGTTCATGGAAAAGAGGCTATGTAGAGATTACAGATGAAAATAATCTCTACCTAGATAGCCAGTTCATAGGATCATCAAACCATGACTTTCCTGAAATAATTTAACCAAGATAGCGTGCTAATCAGAGGTGATAGGGAAACGGCTAAGTCAATATGTCTAATTGTCAACTTCCCTCTCTCACAGTTAATACTAGGAACATTTATTATTTATTCAATAATTGCATATTGAGTGCTAAAAGTGAATCATGTGCAAAGCTCTGGAAAAACCAGGATAATCACAGTCTCTGCCTTTATGGGGCTCACAGTTAATTGGGGGAGACAGAGGCCGATGAAGGTATAGTGCCGCCAGGGAGTGCTGAATCCGAGAAAGACATCCGAGTTTATTTCTTTGAGTACTTGAGGGAAACTACATGTAGTTTACTTGTTTCTTAACACATGACATTTCTTCTCTCCGGGGTGAGATAGTCAATATCGTTAGACAGAGTTTGGAAAGAGATGGGACCCATGCATGACTCGGTTAAAGTGTTAGGGACAGAGATTTGAATAGACTCAGTAGGGATGCTCCAGCAGAGGTCTTGGGGTTTCACCGATCACATAAAAAGTTGTCATTTTAAACCCAGCTCTAGCCTTCTTTGACATCTAATCTTCAGTGGTCTCTGCCTGCTGGTTTAGAGGTGAACCTTAGGCTACCCCACAGTATTCACTGCGTCCTTAGGGCAGAACTTTGTGTTTACAGATGAGCAGAAGGTTTAGGGAGTTCCCTGAGGTAGTCCACGATTAGTATTTTCAAAAGGAAACTTTTTAATAATAAAAATGGGTGAAACTGAGCCCCCATTCACCATGTGCCTGCTCATCTGGACACATCTTCTTCTTGCTGATGTGTTGACCACCCAGACCCAGAGCATCTAGGAGCATAATGTCAGTTTCCTTTACACTGTTTCTTGGCTTAATGTGCACCTTGGAATGCCATCGTGACAGATTTATATTGTTGTGCAGATACTGAAAACAGTGCCTTTATTTATTTATGGTGTGGGCTCCTGGATGATATTCCGTCCGTGTTCTCTCCTAGATCAGCAGTAGCCTGGGACACTGGTTGGGTGCTGCTAAGGGTGTCAGGAAAGACTGTTCCATTCCTTTCGGGGGTAATGCTCAGTCACTGAAGGACCAGCATCTGGCGCAGAAAGGGAAAATAAAATCGGATAACTCCACCCAGACGGTGTGTCAGTCTGAAGGACCCAGGCAGAGGAAGAACGTTCGGTCGGTAGGAGGAAAACCAGCTGAGCTAGAACCTTAGGAGTGGAAGGGAGATGGGACTTGAGCTGAGAGTGGGCACGGCAGCTTTTTATAGCTCCCTCGTCACCTCTGAGGATGGCAGAAGCTACCATTAAGAGTAACTGGACCTGGCCAACATTTAATAACTAGAACAGTGTTGGTAAACAGGATCCTGGCTGGCCAGAAGCTGGTAGCAAATTTCACTGGAACAGCCACCCCAGCTCAGGGCCAAGGAGCAGACGGCAGGACCCCGGGTCGTCTGTGCTCTCTCTGAGCACATCGAGAGACAGCGGAACGCTCAAGGTTGGGTATCGAGTGATACTGAGCGACTCTGTTGTATCAGCTGTGATTACAATAGATTTTATTTGATTGGCATAACCTTCCTTATGCTGTTTTGCTGCCGGGAGCTCATTAGTGGGAGAGTTGATGTCAGCCTTCGGGGCTGCTCCATACATGGCCTTTTTTCCAGGCCAAGAGCCCTTCTGGACAGATGATGAGATGACGGCGTGCTAGACTTCTCAGCTTTAATCATCCAAAAGGGAGTGAACTGAAGATGAGTTAAAAGAGAAAGGAAACTTCTCTTCCATGAGGTACATAGAGCCTTGTTAAGAAGAAATTGGCGTTTCTCACATCCCTTTCCCAACTTAAAAGCCAGCAAGGAAGTCGCCTCACCACAACCGTGACTGTGCTGAGGAGATGGTGCGGTCACCTCATTTGTCCTTGAGTGTTTGCCTGACTTGAACTTGACTCCTTCCTCATGTTAATAACCCCGGTGCCAAACCAGGACTGTGTGTACTAGTTTAACATTTTCCTTTGGGAACCTGCACTGTCTCTTCTTGTACTAGCTGTTCCTCTTTTATTGAATGGTAGCAAATGTGCTACTCAGTTTCAAATCCATATTTGGCGAGTTCGCCCTCCAGGCAGAAGGGCCAAAGGAGGTGATGGGGACAGCTTTACTTGACTTTTTGTAAGAAACTCAATTCTTTGTTGCAAAAGAAGCTTGCCAAGTGTTTACATTAGAAACAAATCTATCTACACAAACATTGCTTGAGTCAAAGTAGCATCAAGCTATGCTTTGAATTTACATGAGATGAATTGTTGACCTGAATAAAGATTTATTCTACATTCACAAAACATTTATTGATTTCTCACGATAGGTCAGGAATTGTGTTAAATACTTACTATAAAGTTTATATTGATAAATGAGATAATCATGACCTTCAAATTACAGTCTCTTAAGGGAGACATATAATAAAAGATTAGTGGCACATGGTGAGTAGTATTTAGATATCAGTAAGCACAGGAGACTAGGGAGCTATTTGGGGGGCTCCAGAAGGGAATCTCAGGCTCAGAAGATCACCCATTGAAATCGCAGGGACTGGTATAGCTACCTAGATGATCCTTAGATCTTTCAGCATTCCCCAAGTGCCCTTTTACGTTACAAAGTTTGATACCCCATTCTCTCTGGTTTTTCCTCAGAAATCACTTCTCCTAATGAGGTCTTCCCTGATCATCCATTCAAAATTTTACCTTCTGCCTGCCCTCCTTTCCTCATTCCCTACTCTTCTATCTTTCTTTCTTTCTTTCTTTCTTTCTTTCTTTCTTTCTTTCTTTCTTTCTTTCTTTCTTTCTTTCTTTCTCTCTAGCAGCTATCATCACTGGTTATAATACTTTTAATTGTTATTATTATTAACCAACTATCTCCCTGCCCCCTTACTGGAAATGTAAGCTCCATTCTTCTACAGTTGTGTTCTCAGCACCAAGAATACTGGCTTCCATAGAGGAGGGGTTAAGTAAATATTTGTTGGCCAAAAGTAAGGATGAGGACTTTTATCATCTGCACAAAATTAGGGATATATCTTGCGCCCTATCCATGTCATTTTTTTTTTTTTTTAGCCAAACAACTTCAAGAAAATAATATTAGGGAAAAGTTAGGTGGAAAAACAGTCATCTTGCAATTTATTAATATTTCTTGAATGCCTGTTATATGCGAGGCATAGTGGTGGGTGATGTGGTGAGCACAATGAAGCTTAAGAGAGCTCTTTGCCTTCGAACATCTTATAATTGGTGAAGGAGAAATGAACAGTGCACAGAAAGGTAACACATAGGAAAATAATGTGAGCTGTCTTGAGCAGAAAAAGAGAAAGAACTATAAGAATGTCTGAGCAACCTTGGCTGAGATGACTGCCTGGTCAGGAAAAATTTCCTGGAAAACATAGGACTTGATCTTGGGTCCAGGATTTAAGGAGAAAGAAATGAAAGCTATGGGGCTGGGAACCTGGTGGTGGAGAAATACAGCCTGCAGGGCTCATTGCTTATGGGGAAGACTGTGCAAAGCATTGTATTGGGAGGTATGCTGCGGCATGAAATAGCCCAGGGAGATTTACATGAGGCTTCTTCAGAGAACTTACCTTGGGACGCAGTAAGCTTATTCAAACAATACTACCTTTGTTACAGCCATTGTGAAATGCCCCTTTGAAAATGATCTTCAGAGATTAACTTGTGCCTTTGAACTTTACCACGGGGGCATCCTTCATTATTGGAGAACATATTTAATATTTTGAGAAAAGCCAATAGTACTTCAGGGTCAAGCTGGATGCTATGGGCTGAATGTTTGTGTGTCCCCTCCCCCCCCCCCATTCATATATGAAATCCAAATGCCCAAGGTGACGGTATTAGGAGGTAGGCCCTTTGGAAGGTGATCAGGTCACGAGGGTTCTCCTGGGATTACTAATAAGATTAGGCCCTTATAAAAGAGACCTCAGAGAACTCTCACACTCTTTCTGCCAGGTAAGGAAGGATACAATAAAAAGACAGCTGTCTGAATTACAGAGTAGGCTCTTATCAGACATCCGGTCCGCTGGAGTCTTGATCCTGGACTTCCCAGCCTCCAGAACTGTGAGAAACAACTGTTTGTTGTTTATAAACCACTAGTCTGTGGTAGCAACCTACGTGAGCTGAGATACTGGGTTAAGAAAGTAACCGATCGAACCAAGTAGTACTGTTTGGACCTCAACTGAAGTGTGATTTTTAAAGAAATGGGCTGAATTTTCAGATGTGCCTCAGACATTAGCATAATTTCAAAGTTGGAATTTAAAAACATGTTGATAAAAACTGTGTCTTTGGCTTAAGTCACCTTTAAATTTTTTTTTTCAATTATAGTTGACATACAATATTATATTAATTTCAAGTGTACAACATAGTGATGAGACATTTATATAACTTGCAAAGCAATCACCCCACTGAGCCTCATACCTATCTGATACCACACATAGTTATTAAAATATTACTACCTATGTTTTCTATAATAGATCACCTTCTAAGATGATTGTTTTGAGAACCACTGTTTATTTAGATAAATAATTGTTGGTTTTTAAAGCAGCACTACTTCTTAATAAGTCACTCTTCATAATTGTGAATATGGATTTCTTTCTAATTTCCCTGAATTCCTTCTATAAGCCCTTTGAATGTGCAAATGTATTCTCTGCTTCTGTATTTATAGGAATTGAACCAATTACCTGGGATGATGAAAAAATGACCTTTCTTGACTCAAGAACAACATAGGGAAAAGAGTAAAAATTCAGCTCTTATTTAATTACTAGATGAATAATATTGGTGTGGTCAAAGGAGGTAATTGACTTTGCCCTTAATAAAATAGGCAATGGCTATGTCATACAAACAAGAGATTTGAGGACATTTCTCCTCTTTTCTTGTGCTCTGCTGTACTCCCCAAACAGACTTTGGCCTCAGGCCTAAATCCAGAAACGCTCAGGTGATTGGCTAGCTATTTTCATGATAATCTCTCAACTTTGCCTCAGATTTCCTAGGTGGGTGTTATTTCCATGTTCTTCAGCATTGGATTGAATATTATTTTTTATTTTTTGATGGGTAGAGAGATGATAATTACCCAACCATTTCTATTTCACATGTAAATTGGTGACCAATAATCAGATTTAACACTTGGAATCCATAGAATTTATTCATTTATAGGCACTTGCAGAAGATTTTGACAGGGCTAAGTGCCAATGGCTAACATTAGAAAGGCAGACCTGGCTCCTGTGTCTTTGAAGGTCCTTCACCTGGGTGGGTTCGTACCAGTTTGGACCATCGGAGGGGGCAGAGGGAATGTAGATGTCACCCAGGCCAGAGTTTCACAAGCTGCTGACAAATAGATCCCAAGTGCCAGAGGTCACTTGGGAAGAGCCAGCCTTGTTAACAGTGACAAGGTCACATTTCAGGAATGGCAGTTCAATTGTTACATCAGTCTTGAAATCCATGACACTTACGGCCTGTAAGGTATAATGGAACCCTCCTAGTTCTATGGTCCTAGACCTCACATGGCATTAGAATAGGAAACAACCAGGAAGAATAATTCACTTTTCCCAAATTCACATTTAATTAATATACAATTTGCCATTTTAGCTTTATGTGGGTTTGACTTAATCTCCAAGACTAGAATGTATGTTCCTTGGATATACTACAGAATACTTGCATCTATATCTACTTGGGTTAGTGAATGAGTGTTAGTCTCGTTGGAGACACATGGTTGATTATCTGTTGAGTTACTATAGGGACTAACCACTTGTATTTATTATTGGGTCTCCCAATATCTGCAGGAAGCAGAGGAGCGTGTGTGAGTGTGTGTGAGTGTGTGTGTGGTGTGTGTTGGGTGGGGAGGGTAAAGTGCATATTGCTACAGGCAAAGAGAGAAGAGACAAATTATTCCATAGCAGACATTTCTTCCATCCGTAGCTCTCACAGCCGTGTAAGACATTTAGCTGCGTGGTTTTAGCTCTTTCTTTGTGATTGCTGTCAGAGCTGTAATTTTAAAGGCAATGTACTAACTGGTATTTAAGTAGGAAACGAGAGGCTGCGGTATTTGCAATGAAATGCAGGAAGAGCAGGGAAACATGAGCTAGTTGGCACTTTGTAGATCATTATTGCCCTTGCTTAATAAAGCAATAGATGCTTCCAAATTGCTTTGAAGTGGTTGCCAGCTTCCTCACAGCGCTGTGAAACCCGATACTTCTGCCTTTAAACAGTGTGTGAAAGTGCAAACGGTAGTACTTGCAAATTCATTCAGCGACTTCCAAACTGTCGTCTAAGCAGGAAATGGGAACGGGGGAGACCGGGAAAGGAGGGGAAACGGCCTCCACAAGCCTCCCTGGTTGGATGGCAGATTTGGCTGCCTTTTCGTTATGCAGACTTGAACTTTACAGAGAGATAAACACTGGTTTCCTCAAAGGACCTAAAGGAATTAAGGGAAAGGAACTTTGATCTTCTTAATATATATTTTCTAATTTAATAAGCTCATGCAGAGTTAAGTGAAAGCAGCTCAACCCACATTTCATAAAACTCTTATTGGGCTACCAAATTTGAGAGATACATTTTAGAAGGTGGAAATTAGTGTCCGAGTTTAAAGGAGAGTAGGTCAGAAGGCTATTTTCCGTGCTTGAACTCAGCTGACTCTTGCAAGAGGCCAGCTCAGCCCTAAGGTCAAAATGGCTCTCTCTGATGTGCCTGTCCCTCTTGATCAGGGTGTCCATGTGTTGAGGTTCTGGAAAATGTCCAGCCATCTTTATAAGCGTCAGCTGTGCTACACAGGAAAATGAGGAAGGAAGCCTTCTTTCCAGACCTGTATAAGAGCCTCGGCTACGCACTCACAACCGCTGTTGCCTTTGAAAAGGACGCGGTAACTAGGTTGTTGTCTTTGCCCCATTTGCTTGCTAACAATGTGGTTGAGAACAAAGGTTGTCCTCCAGGCGGCTCACTGCTTGCCTAATTGTGTAGGAGAGTCAGAAGTCTGAATCTGTGACTTGAGCTATTTTTGAAGCAACCAGCCAGTAAATCAGGACAACAGAACGATGACTTTCATGTGCTGCGCACACTGGGAAGTACAAATGAGGAGGTTTTATTCGAAGGCTGGTCCTGCAGCAGCAAAAGGCCTCTCCAAAAATTCATCATCTGGGTATTGGGCTCTGCAGCTCAGCTTTACCGTGAATAAAACAAAACAAAACAAAACAAAACAAAACAAAACCCAGTCCACATTCTGTTCAATAACACGTTCTACAGTGAAAGAAATGGGCTCTACCTCACTGCCCCAGCCACGGGTGGCTACTGGGGAGGCTGAGGAACTAGCTTAATTTTACTTATTTTTAATTCACTGTAAGTAGCCACATGTGTCTCATGAATTTTATATTGGTCAGCACAGTTCTACAGGGACTGTGGCGGGGATCTGAGCACCTGTTCCAAGTGCAATCTAAACTCTGTGGTGTCTGTTTTTGAAGTTGGGGAGCTTCCATCTTTCTCATGAAGCTGCGATGCTGGTCATAAAAATGAGGCATGTCTCTGCAGTATGATAAGGCCCTCATTAAAAACAAGAAAGAAAAGCAATGAAAAGGAAAAATGTATCTAGCTGTGGTTCCAGGTGTCCCTGGAGAACGACTGACGATTCCTTCTCGGCCAGCCTGTGCCGCGATGCGGAGCAGGACCGGCTCAGCGAGCACACCTCTTTCTGGTCGTCGCTCCTTTTTGGATGCTGGGCTCCTGCACATTCATGTTGGAGAGCTGTCTGACTCCTTTCCAAGCCGTATCTCAGAAAAGGAAAACAAAGCCAGACCCAATGGAACAGACGGAGGAAGAGGCGCTCGGTGTGGGGGAGTGCTGTCACCACACAGGTTTCCACTTGCTCCCGAGTCATTCCCTACGTGACGGTAACTCCCTCATCTGGAATCTGGAACATGCTCCCTAGGGAAGAAGCACTTTTATAATTCACCGGCTTTTAAGGCTAATCTCTGGTAGTCTATTTTACTTATCATGGAGCAGAGATACAATATATTGGCAATAAAAATATTAGAATACACTTCTGTGGAATACTAGCTGTTAATGGAAACACACATCAAAAAATTGGCAATATTATTTAATTCTGCTCTCCAAAAGCATGTAAGAGGTTTAAAACTTGAATAAGAGCTCTTTATTTTTTAGTCAGAGACAGAGACAGAGATAGAGATAGAGATAGAGACAAATGGGAAGTTGAGAGATGAGAAGCACCAACCTGTAGTTGTGTCGTCACTTAATTGTTCATTCATTGCTGCTCATACGTGCCCTGACGGGAAGAGGTTCAACTGACCCAGTAACCCTTTGCTTAAGCCAGCAGCCTTGGGCTTCAAGCCAATCACCATGGGAGCATGTCTATGATCCCAAGCTCAAGCAAACAACCCTGCGCTCAAGGTGGTGAGTCTGTGCTCACGCTGATGACCTCGGGGCTTTCAAAAGTGGGACCTCAGCATCCCACCCAGGTCAACACTATCCGCTGCACCACCACTGGTCAGGCAAGAGCTAATTTTTAGTTTTGTTCTGAAGTGTTGAATACACAAAGAAAAGCAGATTAAACTTCAAAGGAGAGAGAGACTGGAAAAAGATTTTGGGGGTATTCTGAATTTATTTTTGAGGATGATTGTACTTCTTAAGCCAAGTCTTATATTTCATTTCAAACATTTTATTTCCAAGTTGACAACTTCCCTTTTCTTGTCTGGTGTATATCCATAACGCTGCTCTTAGAATCACTCAGTAGGTCTTGTCTTTTTTCTTTAATTATAAAAAATTATTGATTGATTTTAGAGAGAGAAGAAGGAGGAAAGAGAGAGAGAGAGAGAGAGAGACAGAAAAACATTGATTCATTTCTGTAGGTGCCCTGACCAAGGATCGAACCAGTGACTGTTTTGTACAGGGAGGAGGCTCTAACCAACTGGGCTATCCTGTCGGGGCTAAGTAACCTTACTTTGATTTGTGAGTGGAAAAAAGAGCAGGAAAGAGAGAGAAATTAGGAGGGAAAAAAGGACATGTGTAATGGACAAGAGTTGAAGGAAGACTTGTGAAAGAGGATCATTCCTATTAATAGAGCATTTCTATTCAGCACCAGGAACTGAACTAGATTACTAACATGAATTATTCCATATAATTCTCCTGACCCTATGAAGTAGGTCTTTCCCTCTATGTCTCAAATGTGGAAATCAAAGGTTAGAGGTGAAACAATTCATTCAAAGTACTCTCTCAACCCGTCCACATAAAAGTTGATGGTCTAAATTTAAACATAAGCCTGTTGAGTGCCCAAGCCCTTACCCCTTCCATTACAATAGAGCCTAGACTGCACTGAGTTGGTGAACATGAAGACATGGGTGGTCATGAAGAATATGAGCCCTTTGAAAAGATAAAAAAAAAAAAATGCCGGCCCTGGCCGGTTGCCTCAGCGGTAGAGCATTGGCCTGGCGTGCGGGGGACCCGGGTTCGATTCCCGGCCAGGGCACATAGGAGAAGCACCCATTTGCTTCTCCACCCCCCCTTCCTCTCTGTCTCTCTCTTCCCCTCCCGCAGCCAAGGCTCCATTGGAGCAAAGATGGCCCGGGCGCTGGGGATGGCTCCTTGGCCTCTGCCCCAGGCGCTAGAGTGGCTCTGGTCATGGCAGAGTGACGCCCCAGAGGGGCAGAGCATCGCCCCCTGGTGGGCAAAGCGTCGCCCCTGGTGGGCGTGCCGGGTGGATCCCTGTTGGGCGCATGTGGGAGTCTGTCTGACTGTCTCTCCCCGTTTCCAGCTTCAGAAAAATACAAAAAAAAAAAATACAAAAAAAAAATGCCAAAGAGGATGTTGCATGGGTTTCTGATGCTCATCCCCAGGACCACAAGAGAACTTAGAAGAGTTATGAGCTGGCGAGGAGCAAGATGGGGTTGATCATAGGGCCTCTGGTTAGTGGCAGGCACCAGAATTTTAATGAGCCAGCAGTTCCTAAAACAAGAACACCTCTTGTTGCATCCATGTGAAAGAAAGTTCATTGCCACAGAGGAAGAAGTTGAGACAGCTTGCAAACTGTTGGACAGCAGCTCTGTTGTTGGAAATGTGTTGACTAGTTTGCGGGTTTGCAGACCTTACCTTTCCGGGGACTTGGCTTTGAAGAAGGCCCTCTTCAATCTCAAAGGGTAAACTATGCAAAATGATATATTTGCTCACACCATCAGCCTTTTGAATACTTGCCACACGTTGTCTATCTTTCTACATTCCACAAATATTGAATGAGTGCCCCTTGCGTCTCAGGTGCTCTTTGATGCCACATCATTTGAACACCAACTTGACAGATTGGACAATGTCTTCAAAAAAGTCAAGTTTTAACTTATTGGACCTCTTATTTTGATACAAGCTCTTCTCCACCCTTTGTCCCACAATACTGTGGGACACTAACATGCTCCTTAAAGAAAATGAGAACATTTTCCTCTAGAGTATTTATAACTTCTTTGGACTTAAGAGATTGACATGGCTGAATAGAAAACTAAATATAACGGCATTTGTGTTTTCCCTTCTAAGCCCACTGGGCATTGGAAAGGAAGGAGAGAACAAGAGCTTTGTGAAAAATACTTCCAGTGTTAATGAGCAGCTGTATGTATCTCAGGAAAACAGTTTGTAACTAAAAATAGACTCTATCTAATTATAGCAACTCATAGCATTTAATACTCCGATTCTGCCCGGGCAGAAGTAGACTCCGAAAGAGTATGTGAGTAAGGAGGGGTGTGTGGTGGTGTTGAAGTGGTCGGACCCAAACCCAGTGTTCCATTTATCCACACGTGAACTTCAATCCACTCTGCCTACTGCATTCACATGAGATGTCCTGTCTCAAAAACAATTAGAAACCAGTGGGTAACAATGAAGTTAAAAGAAAAGACCGTGTACACTTGCTATTTTTTAGCACAATAAACCACCTTGTTGGGGAAAAACAGAGCAGGGGAGAGTAAATAGGAAAAAAGGAAATATACTCAAAGGAAAAGGTAATATATAGTTCTTCAACCATATCTATAGTTTACTGACGATGCGTGATATGTTCAGAACACTGAGGATGTTGTTTTTAAAATGGCCATCTTTGTATTTTATTAATATTTGTTAAATTCAGATGACTAAAAAGTGGCTTCCTAAAATGAATTGTGAGTTTTTTTGGTTTCTTGTGGGGTTTTTTTGGTGACCTAGGGCTACGGACTGAACTCTGTCCCGCTTTGCTCCAGAGTCACATATTGAAGCTATGTCACCCGGTAGGATGGATTTTGGAGGTGGGACCTTTGGGAGATAATTAGGTTTAGATGAGCTCATCATGGTGGGGGCCTCATGATGCGATTAATGCTCTGACAAGAAGAGGAACAGACACCAAAGCACCACCCCCTTTCTGTAAGCCAGGAAGAGGTCCCACACCGAGAACTGAATCTACCACACCTTGATCTTGGACTCGCCAGCCTCCAATGCTTTCAGAAAGTCAAGTTTTAAATGCCCGTTTAAGCCACCCGGTCTATAGTACTGGCTTATAGCAGTCTAAGCAGACTAACATAACCAATCACTGCCATCGAGCTGTTCAAAAAATAAATTGTGTGGTTATTGTCCAGTGATCAGGGAAGGACTCATTAAGAATTTTTGTTCTTCTCATTTTTTTTTTATTTCCTCTTTGAAGACTGAAATCCTCTGGAAATGTCAATAAGTAAAGGTATCTCCTAATACAGATATTTCCTGATACCCATTGGCTTTCACTTGACAAAATGTTTAAGGCATTTCCACAAGGGGTAGATTTTTAAATTAAAAAGCAAGACCCGAAGAGCTAAGCATTTCTACATGAACGACAGTTTAATACTAAAAAGAGGAAGCGAGACACTGCCAATGTTTAAACGGCTTATGGCCACACCTTTGTTTTGAAATCATAACTGTTATAATCTTGGCAGTGGAGGATGACCTGGTTCCATATATCTAGGTAAACACACGAAGGAATTGAACCTTCCCATATTGAATGTGGTAATGCTTATTTATAATTCTTTGGTGGCTGCCCTACTTGTAACAACAACAGTCTGATTAACTTGAGACATTAAAACATAATTACTTTTTCGAGAATGGAATCATTCTTCTAGATCCTTCCCACACACTATCTCATTTTTTTTTGAATTTGGGGGTCAAATTAGCGTGGTTGGCCCAACAGTACTGTGCTACTGATGAAGAAACTCAGTGAGGAGTTTGAGCAAAAAGATAATTTATTCCTACCTGTCAAATGCTTCCTCGGAATGTTAAAAATAACAACTTTTTATTTCTAGAGGACTCAGACCAACTGCTCTTAAATTCTGTTGATGTCCCCCCCCCCCGCCCCCCATGATGAAAGGCCCGGAGCTGTGGAAGACATTCCATTGCTAGTCTCCGGTGCATGTACCCAAACATGGGTATGGACAAGGGAGTGTTGAGAGCACCGTGTATTGCTGAAGTCTTCTTGGTTAAAAATGGAATGAAACAAAATGAAAGAAAACAAATGCATTGTGGGCAACCCCCTTTCCTGGGCTGCAGACACGTCAGTAGGATTAGATGGTTTTAATTTCATCTGTTTCTCAGGTTGTTTTCATGCAAGTTGGACTCTATGAAATTGCCACCTTTGTGGGTCAGAAATGGTCAAATATTGGCAATCTCTTATGCTCATACCGAGAATGGCGATTTCTAGGTTTAAGAGGCTCAGGTTGACTGTGACACTGATCGGGAGTGACTCACGCATTTTCAACTTTGTTCTATCTCCCTTCCTACTCCTTTGCTATGATTAGTTGACATTTCCATGTGATACAAGCTCCCTGAATGTACTCAGAATTTCTTGAAACAATAAAATGGGAGGGGGGTAAAGAGAGGGGCTCCCTATAGTAGCAGTTTTTGTCATCACAGGTATTAAGAGCCGGTGGCATAGATACATAGGCCATAGGCTATATGCAGCAGTCCACAGCTCGCTCGCTGTCACACAGGAGAAAGGTTAAGTGCAGTTGTCCCTGTTATAGGAATCACCAGGCGTTGGCTCTGACATTAAGAAGTCAATCATTTTCCAATTTCAGTAATGAATTATTTCCATCGCACCTTAGGTATAATATCCATGGTGTCCTGACCCTATAGTCGGGAACACCCGATGTTGTCTGTAAGAGTGTGAGGATGGGGGTTACAACCTAAAGCTTGAGCGTGGACCTGAGGGAGTGTGTATAAGAGGTCTGTCCAGGGACTGTCAAGAGGTCCACATGTCTGGGAAACCCCCTTCTGTTTGGATCCAATCTGTAAGTTCAAGTCAATTGCTTTAACCCCCTCCCCCCAATGTTGCATCCCTTGGAGGCTAGACAGGGCCTCTGTGTGGCTGAGGTCACTTACAGGCAGCATAAAATCTCAGGTAGGACAGTCTCATAAGCATGACTACCAGGCCCATGTCAAAGAGGTACCAGTGTGTCAGAGAGCATCGAATGAAAGCAATTAAAGAAGGATATGGTTGATAAAGACCGCTCGTCTAAAACAGCCACTTAATGCAACTGCAGACTGAGAATCAATTTGCAGCTGATATCAAATGCCTTGCTACAAAGAAACATCCATAGACCCCCTGGACGTGGGTCTTCAGGGGACAGAATTAGGACTACAGGAGCAGTGGAGGATGCAGGCAAGCAAGGACAGGTGCAGGAAGTTAGCCCTATGGAGCTAAGAATTTCTACCAATTCCTTAGTAAGAAAGGCTTGGGAGTGAATACTGCGACCTTACAGAACAGTACCGTGGCTTGTTTTCTGGGGGAGTGTGTGCACATGCTTATTTTAATTATTAATCTCTTTCTAGTTTCTTTATTTCAGAGTGTGGCTTTCATCACTTTCAGTGGACTCTTTATAAAGTCTCAGGTCTTTATAGAGTTAGTCTGTTCAAATTTTTTATATGTGTCGCTGTACCAGGTAGAATCAACCGTGAAGTTCTTGCGAGATTGAGATCCTCAGAGGAGGCGGAGCAGACAAAGAGTTCTCCTCGGAGTGTGCCAGGAGCGGGCGCCTCGCAGCCTGGGAGCCTCCGCAGGATGTTAGCACAGCCACACGCACGCTGGCTCACATACCCGGTGCTTATATTTGGCAGAGACAGGCTGGGAAACACATTTACATATTCTTTTTTTTTTTTTTTCCCCAAAGCAGAGTTTGGGGAGGAAAACAATCAAATTCTAAAGGCTTTCAGCATAGCGATATAAATGAATGAAGTAAATTGAATGTCACAATATATTGAAAAGAGGACAAAGACTTGAATCTTAGAAACAAATATTTGGGATATTACACACACTCACAAAAAGGAAATAAACCCCCACCCCAAACAACAACAACAACAACAACAACAACAGGAGTAGAAGACCAATAAAATAAATGCAGGTGAAGACTTTAAAACCAGGTCAGCCTTAAATGACCAAGTTTTTTTTTTTGTTTTTTTGTTTGTTTGTTTGTTTTTCCCTCTTCATTTCAAGTTCTCGGTTGGACAGATGAGAACGTATGGTGGCGGGAAGACAGTATGAACTCTCTTGGTGGTGGGCACTCAGGTTAAGGTCTAATTCCGTTCCGACTTCTCCAGCCTTCCGCAGGTGAGACACACACTGGGAGCAGTGCTGACAGGGTTCTGGCGCACGGCTTTCTAGTCCGTTTGTTGTCCCGAGAGAGGAAGCGTCCTCTCCTTGTTGATCCCCGCAGGCTCTGGGCTGCTTCTCCCAAAAGAAACCGCACCTTTGCCTCCCCTGCAAACGGAGCTGGAGAGACACGTCTCCGGGGGGCACGAGGGCACCCGGTGGGGGCAGCATTGTCGGTCACGATCATTAGCAATATTGCTGTGAGATGATCCGCACAGGCATGAGTTTTAATAATTCCTGAAAATATTAGTACTTGTGGAACAAGGCAGGGTGTATATATATAGAAAACAAAAATACACATTTTGTGTCATGGTCCAGCCACGACAAGTCTATTACAGGGTCTCACACTGGGAAAGGTATGGAAGTGAATAAATGACAGAGACTTAAAGATATACACATACAGATGGGTTTGGGAGGATGGCACGGAGAACAGTCTCTACTGTTCCTCAGCCGTAACATGGCTGCTCCCCAAAGCACATCAGTCTTTATTCAAGGAAAAAACGTGGTCCATTAGCAATTCAGTTGTTTCCAAGACAACTCAAAGACAACCCCCACCATACCATTCAAATCTAACTTGACACCAATAAGAAACTAGCTTCCAGCCTCTTCCGGAGAACGTGGGTGGGACCCGCCAGAATCAGGTATAGCTCTTTGTTAACCAGGCAGGTGAGGTGGGGGTTGGGCCCAGCACCTCTGACCCCAAGATATACCCAAATTGCAAAAATACCTTGTTTGTATTTCGGTCCCTAACAATTTTGCACAGTTTAAGCAATTTGTGATCAGAGGATAACAATATAGAAAGAAAAAAAAAAGGCAACTCTCTCACTAGTAGTCTAGTCTAGACTCCTAGTCTAGAATACGAGATTTCTACTTTGCAACCTTGAGGTTTTTTTTTTCTTTGTTTTTCTTTCTTTTATTGAGAGACAGGGAGGCAGGCAGACAAACTCCTGCATGCACCCCAACTGGGATCCACCTGGCAAGCCCCCTATGAGGCATTCATTGCTTTGCCCATCTGGGGCCACTGCTCCATTGCTCAGGCAACCAAGTTATTGCAATCAAGCTATTTTAGTGCCTGAGGCGAGGCCATGAAGCCATCCTCATGCCAGGGCCAACTTGCTCGAACCATTCAAGCCATGGCCATGGAAGGAAGAAAGAGAGAAGAAAAAAGAGTGAAAGAGAGAAGGGAAGGGGAATGGGTGGAAAAGCAGATGGTTACTTCTGTGTGCCCTGACCAGGAATTGAACCTGGGACTTCCACATGCCAGGCTGATGCTCTACCACTGAGCAAACCATCCAGGGCCATGCAGCCTTGCGTTTTGAGGGCTGTAATGGGAAGATGTGAATGGACTCATAGAAAGGAGGGAGGAGATATTAAACAGAAAGAAACAAGATGATTTATTTATTATTATCTGCTCTTTGGGCAGGGCAGAGGTGAACAGAACAGAGGAGGGCAGGGCAGGGCTGGGCAGGCTCCATTGCTATAGCCTCTTGCTTCTTCATGGAGGGACTTTGATTAGAACAGAGATCCTTATATTTTGAGGGGGGGGTCTTTTAGAAGTCTGTCAAAGCCTATGAACTCCTTCTCAATATACTCTTTTTAAATGTATAAAATACAACATATCATACTATAGAAGAAATTAATTACAAAGAGAGGCCATTATCAAGATAGTAAAAATAAATTGTGATCGATGTGTTTCTTAATGAACCAAATGACTGGACTTAGCAGCAGGGTTGAGCGCCCTATTTTTGAAGTCCCGAGGCCCAGCGAGCCTCTGGATCTCTCCACAGCTGTAATGTGCTGGGGCAGCGCCTCTGGACCTCTCCACAGCTGTAATGTGCTGGGGCAGCGCCTCTGGATCTCTCCACAGCTGTAATGTGCTGGGGCAGCGCCTCTGGATGTCTCCACAGCTGTAATGTGCTGGGGCAGCGCCTCTGGATCTCTCCACAGCTGTAATGTGCTGGGGCAGATCTGGGGAGGTTACTGCTGTGAGTCGCCAGCACTGCTCGTATTAGCCTGGCTCCATCACCGAAGGAAATGCTACCTTTCAGCTCCAGGTGAGTAGGTCAGGTACAGGTCAAGATTAATAAAGAAGTACTATTTGCCCCTCTCCAATTTCATAGCCCCCTGAATTCTCTCTAGGGGCCTGCTGTTAAGAACCCCTGGCATGCTTTCCTTACGCGTTTTTATGGGAAAAGGGGAGGGTTTTTTTGCCTTGGTGACTTCGAGAAGAGAGACACAGCCTGCCCAGCTCTGCCCTGCTCTGCCCAGCTCTGCCCTGCTCACCCACATCTTTCTTCCCCACCCAGCCTGTCTGAATAATGCATATTTCCTGCTACACTTTGACCTGCAGAGGGGCTGTTTCTGTGAGGGGACCTGCGGTTTTGCACTGTGCCAGGCACTACAGGGACAAATCTGTCCCTTTCAGTGGTCACCGTTCACAATCCTTTGCTGTGGTACTAAGTGGTCCGATCCAGCTTTTATCAGTAGTAAAGCTGCTGGTTGGTCTCCTGTGGTCTGCCTGCTCCGTGGACCTCCCGCGGGGTCCCCAGGACCTCCCGCGGGGTCCCCAGGACCTCCCGTGGGGTCCCCAGGAAGCTTACGCGTGCGGCTGAAGCCTGTGGACTCTGGCAGCTGACCGTGTGGCTGCAACGCCAGCTTCTGCCGTGACCTGCTGGAGCCCTTGTTAAAGCAATGCCTTCCTTGGTTGCAGTTCTTTCATCTGTAAACTGGGGTAGTAATAGAACCTACCCCTAGTGCGATACGAGACCTTATGGAGTTTGTTCATACTACGATCTTAGAAAGATGTTAGAAATGGGGTACGTGCTCAGTAAAAGCTCACTATTATGGTTCTGCATGGTTGGTGGGGAAAGGGGAGCTGTTGATTGAGCCCCCAACCCCAGCAACTTTTTCTGGGATTGAAAATAATCTGGTTTCCTACATGGATTAAGTTAACTTGACACCTACCAGATCATATCTATTTGTGCTGGATAAACACCACCCAAGTGTCACATAAAGCCTATTTTGGGAGAGACATAATCCCAGAACATACACTATATGACTGTGTTGGTTACTGAAATCATGAGGCATAAGTCTGAACTCTATGAACTTGACAATTTTGTAGGCCAAAAAATAGCTAAATATCAATAATTTCATATGACTTAACTTGATGCTTCCATACTGGTTGTTAAATAGCCTCCCAGTCTCCAAAGGACACCCCCCCACACACACACACACAAGACTCCCTAGAGCTCTCCAACCCAAGGGTCCCCCCGGACCTCTCTGTAGTGCTGAGGCTGACATCCATTCTGGCGCTTTGGTGCCCTTATAGTTATTCAGAGAAGGGTTTTTAAGAATCTTATTTATTGAGTGTCTGATGACTTGTGTTGCATGTTGAGGCCATGTCAAGCACTCAGTCATGGCTTGGACTTCCACTTTCCTAAGCAATCACTTAAACAAAATAAAGAATTCAAGGCCTCCAGTGGTTTAATCTGGAACATCAAGGCATCTGTGACATTTCTTGAATGTCCATGGTCCTTTTAAACAGAGATGATTCCGATGATCTTAGATCTTGAACGTGTTGAGATTTAACATCCGGTTCTCTTCAGGGAAGCATAGCACGAGGACAGACTGAGCAGAAGCCCCTGAAAGAATGATCAGCAGACACATGGCCCTGCGTCCCTGGCTGAAGACAGCCTCCTGGAACAGGAAGTCTCTGTGCCCAGCAGGAAGAAACAGACTGAACCTAGGGCCTGGGTTATACTGTTACCTCCTGCAGTATGTAAGTCATCCCCTGCCCATGTTCAATCTGACAGCTGAGCTAACCTGGGGGAGCAGACCACTAAGGCATTATTTTGGCATTTCAGACCTCTCAGATTCAGCTCTATTCCCTAGCCTCTTCTCTAACAGGTTGTCCCACATGGTTTTTCCCTCTGTGTTTTAGTCCTCTTTGCCTCCTGAAGTCTCTTTTCCTTCCGCCACTCACTGCTGAGATAGATGCACAACCAGCGCAGACGCCACTGCCTTCTCAAAGCCTCCCAGCGCAGATCCTACATCCTGCCGGCTCCTGGCTCACCTCGAGGCTGCCCTCAGCTCCTTTCCCCGCGAGGTACGCAGACCAGAGCTCCCTTCTTCAAGAGACAAGAGGGTTGATGGGGATAAACGTAGTTGAGCTCCTGGTATGAATCGAACACTTCTGCGAACTACTGTTTGACCATTCACGAGGCAAATATTTATGTGCCAGGCATGTTCTAGGCGCTGGAGATAGAATGAAAAGCAGAACATAGTCCCCATGCTCAAAGATGCACAGCCCCTAAACTACACTTAGGATCTAGATCTATTTATGAAGCAAAACCTTTCTAGTAAGGTCCTTGGTACTCTTTTGTGAGATCATGTACACAAACACAAATACATACGGAATGAGAACTAGCCTTGGTTGTTTCTCTGTAAATAAATGTCCCTCCTTCTCCAAATAGGGAATTGTAACCACTGTGCTTCCACCTCAACCTCTAACACACTAGCATAAAACACACAAAGGCCACAGAAACAAAATAAAATAAAAGAGCCCAGGGTACGTGCGCCTATTTCCCCTGGTGACTGACGACCAATCGACTTCTCCCACGTCTCCATGGACTTTGGTGTGCCAGGCCCATGATAACACCAAGCGTCTGTGTCACTGGGCTACCAAGGCAGTGCGTAGGCCAGCCAGGCCGCCTGTGCGCAGAGGCCTGCTTCATTTACCAGCCGGCACGTGCAGATATGGAGGGGTCCAGACTGGACACGGCGGTGAGGTCATGCTCAGATAAGCAAGGCCAGGCACCCCTGGGGGCACAGGCAGTCACAGAAAAGGCAGCTCATTGCAGTCCCACAAATAGGCTGCCATTGGCTCCCTGCTTTCTTCGGGCTGGGAACCAGTGTTATTCAGGAGAATTATATTGGGATACTCATTTACCAAAACAAAAGTCTGTGCTTATCTTATTGTAAGTATAATAAATAGTATTATTAATGTAAGCCATTTAGAATTTTACAGATCTAGGGACCTCATTTTTCACTTTTAAAGCAAGTAGTTTTTTTAAAAACTGCCTTTATGTTGCATATATATATATATTTTTTTTTGTGTGTGTGTGTACATTTTTATATGTGAGGTCTACTGTTGTACGTAAGCAAGCAGTTTTCTTTTTTATTATTATTCATTTTAGAGAGGAGAGGGAGAGAGAGAGAGAGAGAGAAGGGGGAGAGAGGAGCTGGAAGCATCAACTCCCATATGTGCCTTGACCAGGCAAGCCCAGGGTTTTGAACTGGCGACCTCAGCATTTCCAGGTCGACGTTTTATCTACTGCGCCACCACAGGTCAGGCAGTTTTCTTTTTTAATGAGAGTAATGTAACTGCTAACATTACCAGGTGAATGTATTATATATGTGAAGTATCCTTTAGATCAGGGGTCCCCAAACTATGGCCCACGGGCCGCATGCAGCCCCCTGAGGCCATTTATCCGCCCCTGCTGTACTTCCGGAAGGGGCACCTCTTTTATTGGTGGTCAGTGAGAGGCCCATAGTTCCCATTGAAATACTGTACAGTTTGTTGATTTAAATTTACTTGTTCTTTATTATAAATATTGTATTTGTTCCCATTTTGTTTTTTTACTTTAAAATAAGATATGTGCAGTGTGCATAGGGATTTGTTCATAGTTTTATAGTCCGGCCCTCCCAACGGTCTGAGGGACAGTGAACTGGCCCCCTGTGTAAAAAGTTTGGGGACCCCTGCTTTAGATCTTTGTGGGCAAAGATACTTTTTTAATTTTAATTTTTATTTATTCATTTTAGAGAGGAGAGACAGAGAGACAGAGAGAGACAGAGAGGAGAGAGAGACAGGGGGGAGGAGCTGGAAGCATCAACTCCCGTATGTGCCTTGACCAGGCAAGCCCAGGGTTTCGAACCGGCGACCTCAGCATTTCCAGGTCGACGCTTTATCCACTGCGCCACCACAGGTCAGGCGCAAAGATACTTTTGATTGAGGAAGTGTCTCGGATGTGTTAGTGTGAAGTTAGTCTCTGGATAAGGATATTTACAAAGAGCTATGCATATTCATGTAGTCATTTCTATTGAGCAACATGACTTTCAAGTAACCAATCTAGCTCTGTGTCCAAGGAGCACCGTCTCTAATTGCCCTGTGATAAACTAGGAACAGAACCCACAGCTGGATAACAGATAGCGGGACAATCTGTCAATAAAACCAATGTTGTTACGCCTCACCAGCTCTGCTCACTTGTTAGAGTTCTGAAAACAGAATTTTAATGGGGAATTATTTGAAAGACAGGCACGCCAGAACACATCTCGGCTTATGGGGTATGATGTGGTGAAATCTGCTATCCTTCAAAGCTTTTCATAAAGGAGCAACGCACGTACAAAAATATTTAGGTAAAAAAGTTTCCTCCTTTGAAGACTTATGTGTCTTAAGGGAGGACCCAGCCAGGATTATCAGGACTCAGATCAAACATTTATTGCTCCTGTTTCTGAGGTAGGGACACTGTGTACCAGCCCAATGTGATTACCATTTAAATAGGCTAAACTTCACTTCGGGTCGGTAAACACTTTCATCACAGTAATATTCCCAGTCTGCTTTATGACGTTTATTATTAAACATTTTGTTGTATTAAATTTGCTAAACTCCTAAATAATTTAGTAGGGAATTTAAAAAATATTACTCTGAATTGTGGAGTTGGAAATTGCCATGACTTTGTATTAGAGGCGGCGGGGGGTGGGGGGGCAGTGATTGAACCTATCTGAAATTACCTTTCAGGAAGTCACGGAGTAAAGAGATTAAGACGCAGGCCGTAGGTGGTAGGTGAGGCTGGTAACTGCCCTGTCGATGTCGATGCCCTGTGTGCCTTTTCACTGTTCCTCTGATAACAGCCCTTTGTTTTCCTTGGGTTGCTAACCTTGCCCATTCCACGTGAGCTGGTGGGGCTGGCAGCCACCGGGGCCTGTCCTCTCTTGACCACAAGAGCCAGGCACATGACTCAGCATACCCCTTTGTCATGGCTGCAGTGATTGGTTCGGAGATTGGCACGTGGCCCAGTATGAGCCAATCCCTGACAGCATCCTCTAACATGTTTCAGTTGGAGTTAATCATTTTTGGCTGGAGTCGCTAAGCTGAGAGGATGTGGTTGGAGGCCACCGGGGGACATCTTGGAGAGACTCGCGTTGAAGAACGAAGCAGAGCGAGGTCAAGAGACACGAGAAATGGAGAGCTGGAGGGCTGAGGGCGTGCTTTCTAGGTCCTGACACGGCTGTGTCTGAAACCAGTGATAATTCCGGACTTTCTGGAAATAGGGGTTGCCTCTTTCTCTCTCTCTTTCTCTCTCTCTTTCTTCTTTCTTTCCCTCCCCCTCCCTCCCTCTGTCCGTCCCTCCTCCTCCTCCCTCCCTCCCTCCCTCTCTTCTTTCCTTTCCTTTCTGCAAAAAGCTAGTTTGAGTTGAGTGTCCCTCATTTGAAACTCAGAGTTGTGATAGGTACTGAGGATTACCTGTTTGTTTATTTTGATCAGAAAGCCTAAGTAAGTATAATTACTACGTACAAACCCCACCAGAACAGGAACCTCTCCTGCTAAGGTGGAAGATACAATTTGGAAGGTAGTTCTGCTAATGTGACAAAATATATTGGAAGTGTTATGAGAGGCCTCGAAAAGCCATTTCCACTATTTCCACGTGATTTCTATTTTAACTCAATACTGTACGTTCCTAGAGGCTATCCTCTTCATGAGATAATTCATTCAGTGTGTTGAGTTATACATCAAAGTGATATAGGAAATAATAGAAGCACACTGCACAATAAAAGCAGAAGACAATCTCCTTCTCTATCATTTGGTAGTTGTAAATACTACCTCAGAACTGGCCATGTCTCATCTCGGCGACTATTCTCAGCATATATTTCTACTGCTGGACCTTCCCTGAGAATCCTATGTCCAGCCTTTTCTGATGACTCAAGTGACTGATCTCAACCTCTGTACTAGATTAACTCTCACACCTTCATCTTGCTTTATTTTGCTGTTTCTTAGCCTTGACCTGACTTCTAAGTCCCACTGTCCTTACCTGCAAACTGTCACCCCTTCTTCCAGGGGTCCCCAAACTTTTTACACAGGGGGCCAGTTCACTGTCCCTCAGACCATTGGAGGGCCAGACTATAAAAAAAAACTATGAACAAATCCCTGTGCACACTGCACATATCTTATTTTAAAGTAAAAAAACAAAACAGGAACAAATACAATATTTAAAGTAAAGAACAAGTAAATTTAAATCAATAAACTGACCAGTATTTCAATGGGAACTACGGGCCTGCTTTTGGCTAATGAGATGGTCAATGTCCGGTTCCATATTTGTCACTGCTAGATGTAACAAGTGATGTGACGTGCTTCTGGAGCCGTGAGGCGTGCATCCCACGTCACTGGAAGTAGTACTGTATGTGAGCGATGCCATGCTTTGCGTCTCTCACTGACAACCAATGAAAGAGGTACCCCTTCCAGAAGTGCGGCGGGGGCCGGATAAATGGCCTCAGGGGGCCACATTTGGCCCACAGGTCGTAGTTTGGGGACCCCTGTTCTAGGCTGTGCAAGTTGAACACAGTTCTTTTAGTTAAAAACTCCTCCTTGACTGGCCTGTACTTTTAGAACTCTCTCTGTCCTCACACGGACTTTTAGAAGTCCCCTTGCCTCCCAAATCTGGTCTGTCACTTCTAGGAGGTGACATTAGAGTCCGGAAAGGAGTCTTGCCCCATCAGGCCTCGGAAATCTAACATTTCAGAGGTTCGTTCCCTTGTCTGCTTTCCTCCGTTGATAAGATGCCGGTCTCGCCTGGAGTAGTAATACGAGTAGCCTCTTCAATAATGTTTTCCTTTGGCATCGCTGTTGGGAATGACTATAATATCTACTCCTACCCCCTCTGTCCCTGACCCCTGCCGCCTTCTCCGGGGACTGGGGATTGATCCAGCTCCACGGAGAAGGGACCCTGGGTGGTAGCCAGTCCTGTCATCTTCTTCCCCTCCCAGCGACCGGTTCCGGAATTCAGACAGCACAGCTTTCCGTGAAGAGGAGGCTTTGAGTCAACGTCTGGGGAAAGCATCTATCTCCTCCTCCCTCCCTGCCTCCACTTCCACGCCCCTCTGTGGATATGAATGAAGACGCATGGGGCTCACTGATTGGTACATGTAGCTCTAACCACAGAGAAAGCAGCCCCAGAACGCAGCTGACCCTGTGTCGGCGGAGCAGAGAGATAGAAGGAACCGGAGTGTTTCATGACATTGTCCACTCACTCCACTATCTAACCCTTCTCAAGACTTCCAGATACGTGAGTGCTGCGTTCTGCATTCAAACCCTCAGATGGAAAAAATACCTAATGTAACCAAGACAGTGGGTCTATCCGCGTTCTTTTCTGCGATGGGGTTTTGAGTCCAGGAGAATAAATAGAGCAAGAAGGAGGTAAGAGGGAAATTATTTCCCAGAGGGAGACCGACTAGGGTAGAATATAAACAACGGGAGTGAAAAACACCCAAAAAGAAACCTTTTACACCAAGAAGCACGCCGGAGGGTCAGCACTTTATCCAAGTAGCCTGGAGAAATGATTATTTTTCCCCCCATTAATCAGGAATAAATGCTCCTTTTCTGAAATTACCCTTGAAACCCTCAAAATTATGCTACATCAATGGAAAGACTTGTCCAGCATTTGTAGGAACAGGTCGTAAGGTTGAGCCGCAAGTCCGGCCAATAATAATAAGAGCTGACATTAATATTTATAAACCAATTTTCATTGTACAAAGGGCTGCCACTACCTGGTTTCACCTGAGCCTGAGAACAATTCTCTAGAGTAAATTTTTATCATTTATTTCGTACAGAGGAGGCAGCTCAGATCCGAGGAGACAGAGGGAATGTCACAGGACCGTGTGGCTGGTGGTCGGGGATCTGGGATGGAACGCTGGATTCCTGACTCGGTCCGTTGCTGACACCCCCCCCCCACTCCCCCGCCCCACAGTGTGTCTCTGTTGGTCCATGTGGCCCCGCTGTTCCCTGGCAGGCAGCTGTTTCCCTTAAGTTCAGAGTCGGTTTTCCTTGTTGGCATCTCTTTGGGAAGGCAGCCCCAGGGCCTTCCTTATCGGTTTGTGGCTGCCAGCCTTCTCTTACCATGAAAAGGCCTTTATTCCTTGGCATTTAAGCCCCTTCCTTATCCAATCCCTTTATTTATTCTCCATTACTTCACTGGGCTTCCTGTTGGTTTTGCCTTAGGAATGCCCTGGGTCGACAACTGGACTCAATTTCTGCATTTGATTCGAAGGGAACTCAATGGAATGAATTCGACACAACGGTGAACTTAGTGGATCATTACATCTCAAGTAATTCCCGGGAAATGTGGTGAAACCGGAGAAAAAGGGATCCTTAATCCTAAATAATATGAGCTGAGAGTGAATAAGCTCTTTGGCTTTTAATAACACTCGTGAGATGATGGATGTCTCACCGTAAATGTGGAAGAAAGAAGAAAAGGAGAAAAACATCAAAAAGGAGTCAGACACTAGGAGAGAGGGAGAGAAATAAAGGTGTAAACATTGGCAGTCTAAGAGATGCATAGGCAACAACAGTGCTTTGACCTCTCAATTTTTTCTCCCATTTCTGAGTTGGATTAGGCATTGCTTCGTGAGCACAGTTAGCATTCCACGGAGTCTCTTAGTACCCCCGAAAGCCCTAGATTAGTGATTAGCGTAATGGGGCGGCAGAGCTATCGGCTAACAACATGGCAGTTAGAGTCAATAACCCACTGACTCATAAACCAGCTCATTTGGCCCCCAAACACCTGTGTGTTCATTGGTTCATCTCACGTATGGAAAGGAGATGAATTATAAGCTAGTCCTGCTCATGTCATAGTGGTTTACTTTTCTTCTCTCAGCAAACCTTTACAGATTAAAATGGGAAGTAGAGGTTAGGGATTCAGAGGTCGAATCCTGTTTTAATCATTTTCCCCGGTGCACATCTGCATTTTGGATGGACGAAATTCCTTCCCCCCTGCTTTAGTGAGGCATGCAACTGTTTTATTCTCTCTGATAGGTATTATGACTCAGCTAAAATAAAACTTGGATGAGGGTCAGAGGGCAGACGTGTCAACCAGGGATTACTAGGTCAAGAGAACTTTCAGTCCGATTTTTCCTACACCTCCAGTCCTGATCTGTGGCTTACAATATTTTTTAATCCACTGAAGTGGAGATTTGGGTGCTGGGGTGTCTATACTCAAGATAATAACAGGGTGAGTATACATTCACTTACACTTGGTCTTTTACAGTCAGGAGGCAGCCAATTTATTTAAAGCACTGATGAATAAGAGGAACTCTGAAAGGGAACATCTGACTCATCCTTATCTTTACTTTTAAAATGATGATAATCCCTGAACCAAGGATCATGGATGCATCTGATTAGCTTCATTAGTAGAACTGTGAGATTTATTGACACTAATTCAAAGTTGGATTTGGCACAAATAAATTGTTAATATGCAGAGGGCAATATAAGGAAAGATTTTATTTTATTTTTTTATTTTTATTTTTTATTAATTTTTAGAGAGGAGAGAGAGTGAGAGAGAGAGAGAGAGAGAAGGGGGAGGGAGGAGCAGGAAGCATCAACTCCCATATGTGCCTTGACCAGGCAAACCCAGGGTTTTGAACCGGCGACCTCAGTGTTTTCAGGTCGATGCTTTATCCACTGCGCCACCACAGGTCAGGCAAAGGAAAGATTTTAAACATAGCCGATGAGAGCATTATAATGTAGATCAGTGTGAGAAAACATTGGCAAAGTTTATTCTTACAACCTTAAATTGCCACACAATGTATTTGTGTAGCAAAACGCGTTCAAGAGGACAGCCCAGCACGCACGTCCTAAGTGGTGTTTCTCCATATTGTGAGCGGGAACTCGGTAACTAGAGCGAAGTCATACATTGTGCAGTCATTCTGAGTTTGCATTCACTTAAAGGTTTTTCAAAGTTCTAGTTGGCTTTTATTTTTTGCCAGACTTCACGATTCCTGTCTAACTGCCTTGATGTGCACTACATAGCATTGCTCAGCTATGCAAGGCATTCCCCCCCCCCCCACTTGTTAATTCCCCACCCAACCCAAACTGGAGCTTGATGAGGGACGAGAACAGGATAATATTAGCGCATCACCCGATTAGGTCAAGGGATATTGGTGAGCTCTACCGTCACCTCATGCTATTTACAGCTTTTCTTTCCAACGGTTTCTGATCTCTGTGCATTTGGCAATGCTGAGACCAGAGAGAGGGAGGTCAACTTTCCAGTTCCTACCTCGTTGAGAATAACACGCACAGTAGCCGCAGCAAAAAGTCACCATTATTCAGCACACAATAGACATGCTTTTACACCCGTTATCTCATTTCGTCCTTTTGGTAGCCCGGGAGGAAGGGGATATTATTGCGTTTGACGAATGAGGAAAAGGAGACTCAGGAAAGTTGGGTAATGAGCTCAAACTTGCACTGAATAAAAGCAGCTGAGTGCAAAAGTGTTAAAGTTTAAACCTAGATTTGCCTCCCGTTTAGCCTATGCTTCTGCCCTGGACTCTGCTGCCTTTTTACAAGGAAGCTTCTAGAACGTGGGGATGCGATGGTTCCATGAGTCTTTCTGCATCTGTCACGTTCTCTCTTGACTCCATTTCCCTTTTTCTTCCCCATCCAACACACCCAAGCGAAAACACCCAAGGGAGGAGCCAGAAGAGACACTCGTCACCGATTCGGAAGTAAAAGAAGCTAGTCCTCTGAAGCGGCCGTAGCAAGCTATTGTGCCTGTTCCCAGACTCTAAACCCAGAGGCTCAGCTTTT